>NC_041381.1:363363989-363404069 GCF_002162155.2 Triticum dicoccoides | reverse complement strand
GACCCGACGCCGTCGCCCGTCGTCGTCGGACCACCTCGTTGGACCGCCTTCGTCGCCCGCTTCCTCGTCCTCCTCCTCGACGGCCTCACCAGGCCTCGTCGTCCCCTTCTCTCCTCGCACGTGAGGACCCCTTCTCCTTCCCTCCTCTGCCCTCGCTCCCGCACGGTCCCCGTCCTCGTCCTCGCTCGCCTTGGGCACACTCGAACCCGCGGTCACCGCGCCCCCGTCTGTCCCGTGCCGCATCTCGCTGTCGTCGTCGCCCCGTTCCCCTCCGCATGGGTGCTCGCGCTCACAGCGCGTCGACCACGCCCGTCCATCGCGGCGCCCACCATGTTCACTGGCCGCGCTCGCGGGCCTCTGGCCGTGCCAGTTGTCGCGCGCGCTCGCCCAGCCGCGGCCCAGTGCGCGCCCGCTCACACCACCGCACCTCGCTGTGCCGCCCCGCTCCGGCCACTGTCACCGGCGCCGGGCTAGGAGCCGCCCCCCTTCACCCGTTGGCCGCAGCGCCCTACCGGGCGGGCTGGAGCCCGAGAACTGCCACCCACGACCCGTTAAGGCCCCTGTCCGAATGACAAGGGGGCCCCACCCCAGAACGTTTAAAAAAAGGAATTTAAAAAAAATAAAAATAAATAAATATATTAATTAATTAAATAAATAATAATTAGAATAATTAGAATATTAATTAATTAATTAATTAATTAAGTAATTAAGTTAATTAATCCTGATTAGATTAACCTAATCACTAACTAAATTAACTAATCTGTAATTAAACTAAACAGAGAATGACAGGTGGGTCCCACTGGACCCACATGTCAGGTTGACCAGGTCAATGGTCAACGTTGACTGCTGACATCACCCTGATGTCATGCTGACGTCAGCATTTACTATTCTGGATAATGTTGGATTAGATAATTAATTAAATTCCAGAAATTAATAAAATCTTTAGAAAATCATATCTTTTAATCCGTAACTCGGATGAAAATACTTTCTACATGAAAGTTGCTCAGAACGACGAGACGAATCCGGATACGCAGCCCGTTCATCCGCCGCACACCCCTAGCATACCGAACACGCAACTTTCCCCCTCCGGTTCACCGGTCCGAAAACGCGGAACACCGGGAATACTTTCCCGGATGTTTTCCCCCTTCGTCGGTATCACCTACTACCGCGATTGGGCACACCTAGCATCGTTACTTGACATGTCATGCATCGATATGCATCTGTTTACTTGGTATTCATTGTTTCTTCCCCCTCTTCTCTCCGGTAGACTACGAGACCGACGCTGCTGCTGCCCAGTTCGACTACGGAGTTGACGACCCCTCTCTCTTGCCAGAGCAACCAGGCAAGCCCCCCCCCCTTGATCACCAGATATCGCCTATTCTCTTCTATACTGCTTGCATTAGAGTAGTGTAGCCTGTTACTGCTTTCCGTTGATCCTATTCTGATGCATAGCCTGACATTGTTGCTACATCTGTTGATACCTTACCTGCAATCCTAAATGCTTAGTATAGGATGCTAGTTTATCACCTTTGGCCCTACATTCTTGTCGGTCTGCCTTGCTATACTATTGGGCCGTGATCACTTCGGGGGGTGATCACGGGCATATACGATATACTTTACACAGTTACATTACCTGTGATACTGTTCGGAGATGGGGGCTGAAGGGGCAGGTGGCTCCATCCCGGTAGAGGTGGGCCTGGGTTCCCGACGGCCCCCGACTATTACTTTGTGGCGGAGCGGCAGGGCAGGTTGAGACCACCTAGGAGACAGGTGGGCCTGGCCCTGTTCGGCGTTCGCGGATACTTAACACGCTTAACGAGATCTTGGTATTTGATCTGAGTCGGCTATGAGCCTATACGCACTAACCATCTACGCGGGAGTAGTTATGGGTATCCCGGCGTCGTGGTATCAGCCGAAGCACTTCGTGACGTCAGCGACTGAGCGACGCGCGCCGGGTTGGACTGCGTTAACGCAACTTCCTTTGTAATGGAGGTTGCTAGGTCTGCTCACCGGCCGCGTACGCAACGTGCAGGTGTGCTTAGGGCGATGGGCCCAGACCCCTGCGCGCTTAGGTTTAGACCGGCGTGCTGGCCTCTCCGTTGAGCCTAGGTGGGGCTGCGACGTGTTGATCTTCCGCGGCCGGGCATGACCCAGGAAAGTGTGTCCGGCCAAATGGGATCGAGCGTGTTGGGTTATGTGGTGCACCCCTGCAGGGAAGTTAATCTATTCGAATAGCCGTGATCTTCGGTAACAGGACGACTTGGAGTTGTACCTTGACCTTATGACAACTAGAACCGGATACTTAATAAAACACACCCTTCCAAGTTCCACAGACAACCCGGTGATCGCTTTTCCGCAGGGCGACGAGGAGAGGATTGCCGGGTAGGATTATGCTATGCGATGCTACTGGAGATGCTACTTGGAGATGCTATTTGGAGGACTTCAATCTACTCTCTCCTACATGCTGCAAGACGGAGGCTGCCAGAAGCGTAGTCTTCGACAGGATTAGCTATCCCCCTCTTATTCTGGCATTCTGCAGTTCAGTCCACTGATATGGCCTCCTTACACATATACCCATGCATATGTAGTGTAGCTCCTTGCTTGCGAGTACTTTGGATGAGTACTCACGGTTGCTTTTCTCCCTCTTTTCCCCTTTCCCTTCTACCTGGTTGTCGCAACCAGATGCTGGAGCCCTGGAGTCAGACGCCACCGTCGACGACGACCCCTACTACACCGGAGGTGCCTACTACTACGTGTAGGCCGCTGACGACGACCAGGAGTAGTTAGGAGGATCCCAGGCAGGAGGCCTGCGCCTCTTTCGATCTGTATCCCAGTTTGTGCTAGCCTTCTTAAGGCAAACCTGTTTAACTTATGTCTGTACTCAGATATTGTTGCTTCCGCTGACTCGCCTATGATCGAGCTCTTGTATTCGAGCCCTCGAGGCCCCTGGCTTGTAATATGATGCTTGTATGACTTATTTTATGTTTTAGAGTTGTGTTGTGATATCTTCCCGTGAGTCCCTGATCTTGATCGTACACATTTGTGTGCATGTTTAGTGTACGATTGAATCGGGGGCGTCACACTTAGTGTCTGCATAACTCTTCTGCCTGGATTGGGCTGCCTTGAGTCTGTCTCGAATCAACTTAACCTTCTCTTTAGAGTCTCTGATTAAGTCTGGTCCGAACAACTGTTGATCTCCAACCTCATCCCACGATAACGGTGTCTTGCACCTCCTTCGGTACAAAGCTTCTGTCAGAGTAATGCGCCACAGGTAGGCTCACCCGAGGCCCAAGATTTATCAAGACTTTGGGCCAGCTCCGCCTAGCTGAGCCCCAAGCCGAAACTCCACCCTCTGAGGTCGGCTGGCTCAGCGGCCGGCTGCCAGAGGGCGGGTGACCCAAGACTACGGTGCTCCGAGTGGCCGGCACCTGACGGCCGCCTTCCAGAGAGGGCGGCAATGGGCAGGCGGCCACCTCACAACCACGGGGCGGCCGAGCTCCCATCGGGAGTACAAGACGAAGTATGGCTATAGTGAAGCACGTCGCCTCCCACGCTCGAGACGGACATGGCTACAGTGCTCCGTACAGACGGAGATCTCCGCACGACGGAGCACTGTGTCGTATCTACTCTAACGTTGCTCCTAGCAGGCGGAGCCCTGTTCCCCACGACGGCCTGTCGGTACGGCCTGCCAGAGGCGGGCCCCATTGGACAGTGACCCCGAGGAAGACGGCGGAAGTTCGACCAGGCGGATCAGAGAGGGGCCGGCCCCCAGCAGGCGACCGTCCCTTGCCCCGAGGCAAGCAAGCCATTAAGCTGACAAGACCAGGTGTGGCTATAGTGTCCTCCCACCAGGCGGTGGGACTATAGCCACGCTAACGATGACCAAGCCCCCGTCACTAGGGATACGGCTACAGTGAACAGCCACCAACCAGTCGGTGGGGCCCACCAGGCGGAGGGCCCCAGCGGTCGGCGAAGAAGCCGGAGGCTGGAGACACTGACACTCAGGCCCGGCAGCTGGATAGATTACTATTGTACCCCTGGGGGGTAGGCCTATATAAACCCCCCAAGCCACCCATGCAAAGGGTTCCCACTCTGATAGAACTAGCCAGAAACCTAGGGCAGAGAAGAGCTAGCCTTGCCTCCTCCTTCCCCTAGACACAGCTCAAGGAGCACTTGTATCACTAGTGCCTTAGTGATCATGCGGAGACCCCGCAGAGCAGGAGTAGGGGTATTATCTCCACGGAGAGCCCCCAACCTGGGTAAAGTTCATCGTCGTACGTGTCTATGCCTCATCCCGCTTCTAGGCACCGGCGACATTCTACTCGCTCCCACCATGATAAGCCATCCATTGGCATATGTCGCACCCAACCCCCGACAGCTTCAAAAGGGGCCATCTTCAAACTGGCTTGATAACTGTTGTTATAGGAGAAATCTGCATAGGGAAAATTGTCATCCCAACGAGATCCATAATCTACCGCACAAACTCTCAACATGTCCTCCAGAAGTTGATTGACTCTCTCGGTCTGTCCATCTGTCTGTGGATGAAAGGTTGTACTAAACTCTAGCCTGGTACCCAAAGTTTCATGCAACTGATTCCAAAACTTTGAAGTAAATTGTGTTCCTCTATCTGATACGATGGTCCTCGGAACTCCATATAGACATACGATCCTAGTCATGTATATCTTCGCTAACTTAGCACTCGTATAAGTTGTCTTCACCGGGATGAAATGGGCCATTTTCGTCAAGCGATCAACTACAACCCATCTAGAGTCATAGCCTGAAGGAGTCCTGGGTAATCCAGTGATAAAATCTATGCCAAGTTTATCACACTTCCATTCGAGTATTGGCAATGGCTGTAGCAATCCTGCTGGCTTCTGATGCTCTGCCTTAACTCTCTGACATACATCACAAACTGCTACATACTCGGCAATATCCTTCTTCATTCCTGTCCACCAGAAACTTTCCTTCAAATCCAGATACATCTTAGTGTTGCCTGGGTGAATCAAGTAAGGTGAATCATGAGCCTCCTGAAGAATCAACTTCCTGATCTCAGGGTCATTAGGCACATAAATACGATCCTCAAACCATAAGGTGTCGTGCTCATCCTCACGAAATCCTTTAGCCTTTCCTTTACTCATCCTTTCTTTTATCTCGGCAATCTCCTTGTCCATCTTCTGGGCTTCCCTGATCTTACCCAACAAAGTGGACTAAATTTCCAATGCTGCAACATAACCTCTCAGAACTATCTCCAAGCATAGCTCTCGAAGGTCATCTGCTAACTCCTTAGGTAATCCTCCAGTTATGGGTGTGTTAACATAACTCTTGCGGCTCAACGCATCTGCTACGACATTGGCCTTTCCTAGATGATAATGCAATCTCACATCATAGTCCTTTATGAGCCCCAACCATCTCCTTTGCCTGAGGTTCAAATCCTTCTGCGTGAAGATGTACTTCAAACTCTTGTGGTCAGTGTATACATCACAACGGTTACCGATGAGAAAGTGTCTCCATGTCTTGAGTGCATGCACTACGGCTGCTAACTCCAAATCATGCGTAGCATAATTCAACTCATGTGGTCGAATCTGTCGTGAGGCATATGAAACAAATCTTCCTTCCTGCATAAGCATACCTCCAAGTCCTCGACATAAAGCATAGCGATACACTTGGAAATCCTTGCGTTGATCTGGGAGAATCAACACTGGGGTTGTAACCAAACGTTCCTTCAACTCTTTAAAGCTGGCCTCACAATCCTTAGTCTAGTTAAACTTGGTGTCCTTCTTCAATAAATCCGTCATGGGCTTTGCAATCTTGGATAAATTCTCAATAAACCTCCAATAATAACCTGCAAGTCCAAGAAAACTCCTGATCTCTCCCACTGAGGTGGGTGCCAACCATTTAGTGACAAAAGCAACCTTGGTAGGGTCTACTACTATTCCTTCTCCGGATATAACATGTCTGAGAAATCCAACTTCTTCAACCAAAACTCGCATTTACTGAACTTGGCATATAACTGATGTTCCCTAAGCTTCTCAAGAACCAAACGTAAATTTTCCTTATGCTCCTCTTCATTCTTCGAGTAGACCAATATGTCATCAATGAACACCACGACGAATTTATCCAGAAACTCCATGAACACCTTGTTCATCATACTCATGAAATAGGCAGGGGCATTAGTCAAACCAAATGACATAATTGTATACTCATATAGCCCATACCTCATGGTAAAAGTTGTCTTAGGTATATCCTGCTCTCGGATCTTCAACTGGTGATAACCTGATCAAAGATCAATCTTGGAGAAAACTTTAGCTTCTTGCAACTGGTCAAATAAATCATTGATCATCGGTAGAGGGTATTTGTTCTTGATTGTCACCTTGTCCAGCGCACGATAATCAACAACCATCCTCAAAGATCCATCCTTCTTCTCCACTAGAAGCACTGGGGCTCCCCAAGGTGATGAACTTGGTTGAATGTAACCTTTCTCTAGTAATTCCTTAATCTGCTTCTTAATTTCCTCCAGATCCTTTACGGGCATCCGATACAGTCTCTTGGATATTGGTCTGGTGCCTGGCAATAACTCAATGTCTCGATCTGGTGGCATGCCTGGTAACTCCTCCGGATATACATCGGGGAAATCCTTCACCACTGGTACTTCCTCCTGAACAACTCATGTTAAGGAATTCACCTGAGTGCTCCTCGGTGCATGCCTGGATACATACTTGATACTCTTTCCTTCCGGGGTGGTGAGAAAAATTGATTTACTGGCGCAATTGATGTTTCCCTCAAACTTGGATAGCCAATACATGCCAAGTATCACATCCAATCCTTGTGACTCCAGAACAATCAGGTCGGTGGGGAAAACATGTCTACCTATGGTTATTGGCAACTGATAGCATCCCCTACTAGCCATATACTCCGCTCCTGGGGAACTTACTAACATAGGTGACTTAAGGGCTACTGTTGGCAACTTATACTTATCCACAAATCCCCTTGATATGAATGAATGCGATGCACCAGTATCGAAAAGAACAAGTGTTGTAAATGCATTAATCAAAAACTTACCGACAACTGCATCGGGTTGATCCTCAATCTCCTCTACACCGACGTGGTTCACCTGACCTTTGGTGAAGGGGTTGGGCTTCTTTGCAGATCCTCCATTGACATTTCCATTGTTGGCTTCAGGACAATCATTGGCATAATGTCCGGTCTTCTGGCACTTCAAGCAAGTGATGTGACTCAGATCCCTCTTGGCTGGTGTTGAAGGGTTGGAACGGTTCTGGGTATTGCTTCCTCCATTGCCATTGCCATTCCTGGAGCCACTGTGGTTGTGCAAACTTGCTCCATTCTGTGTGTGTCCTCCATGGTTATGGCCTCCATGGTTATGAGTATGTACTCTCGAGTATGGGGTATAACGGGGCTTCTGCTGAGCTCCAGAGGTATTCCTCCCCTGTCCATACTTCCTCTTGCGATTGTCAATCTGTTGTTGCTTGCCTTCTATCATGAGGGCCATGTCTACCAACTCCTGGTAGTTATTGAATGTTGCCACCATCAACTGCATACTCAGCTCATTATTGAGTCCCTCAAGGAACTTCTCCTGCCTTGCGACATCTGTGGCCACGTCATCTGGGGCATGACGTGTTAACTTGCTAAACTCATCCATGTATTGTCCCACTGTACGACCTCCTTGGCGCAAGTTGTGAAACTCACGCTTCTTCATGCTCATAGCTCCTGCTGAAACAAGGGCGGTGCGGAAAGCCTGCTGAAACCGATCCCATGTAACTATATCAATGGGGTAACTGGCGGTGAAATTCTCCCACCAAGATGTTGCTGGTCTATCAAGCTGATGTGCGGCAAAGCGCACTCTCTTCGCATATGTGCATCCTGAAGTGGTCAACTCTCTTCCAATCTTGTGGATCCAATCATCTGCAACAATCGGCTCGGTGCTGCTAGAGAACACTAGTGGATTCGACCTCAGAAAGCGGGCTAGGTTGTCAACAGGGGGTGGTGGCGGTGGATTGTTGTTGTTGTTGTTGTTGCCTTGGTTCTGGTTCTGAACTAGCATCTGCATCAAGGCATTCTGATGCTGGATCAACTGAGTGAGCTCCGGTGGGAATGCAAATCCATTATCACATCTCGGAGGCATCTGATGGGTTAGAAGGGGTGAGAAAATAGAATAGAAATAGGTCTAAGAGATAATTCACTACCCATATGCTCATGAGACAAACACAATCAATTCACTTCATTCAATAGCACACAAGGTTCACACAAAGGGTCTAAACTACGATTACAAACTCGATCGATGCTAACTACTTGGAAGAATACTACTAGTTACATGGTGGTCGTCTAGAAATTTTGATTAGAGGAAGACTCCATGATATCTGCTCCAGCTTCGTCAACGTAGTCGTCATCATTGTCATCATTTGCATCATTGTCCATGCCGGTGCCATCCAAGATGATGTAGTCCTCCGAACGGATCTCCTTTGCTGGTTCCCGCTTGTGATTCTCCACTGGTAGTCCTAGCTTCCTCTTCAAATCTTCATGCTTCTCCCGTAGTACGGAAATTTCTTCCTCGTATCCATCGCGTGTAAACTTGAGTTCCTCTTCTAGCTCATTGTTCTTCTTCATCAGCTTCTTGATCTTCTTCATGTTGAAACATAGTTGATTCTCTTGTCGGCGAATATGATCACACATCTCCTGAATGTAAGCTGTAATTGATCCATCCCTCCTTGTACGAATCATCTCCCATTCTTCGTCTCGGCGGCCACATATTTGGTAAATAGTGTTTTCCAGCTCCTTCTGATAAACCTCACATATGCGTCCAAAAGTGATATGGGTTGCCATGCTCTTTCCTAAACTCCAGCTTGGTGCATCCAGGTAGAAATCAATAGGCTACACTGTTGGCGCGAATGTCCTCCCAGGTACCCAGACTTTGATCTTCCAGCACTCCTCTTCTGGTACAGTAGCATAGAAAGTCACAGTGAAGCTTGGTAGTTTGATGTTCAGGTACTTAGTGACTTCCTTCGAGTGTCGTCCAAAAGGGGTGTCGTCATCCGGCTGAGTGAACTTGTTCCTGGGGTCCGCCATCTATAGAGTAGAAATAGAGGAGAATTAGAACTGAGCAAAGAAGAGAATTCATGTGGCTTATTCTAGTGGTCTCGTCCTACCGTTAACGTGTGCTCTGATACCATCTTGTAGCGACCACGATCCAAATGGACCAAAGTCTCTGTATTTCAGTGTCATCCCTGGATCGGTAATGCTGACACACACAATACACGAGGAATTATAACAAAGTTCAATCACACACTTATTACATCGAGTCCTCATAAAGAGTATGATTACACAAAATTATCATGGCTGAAAGCCATCTAAGCTAAATAACTGCGGAAGCTTCGAAGGTAAATGAGTCCATCAACTCCAATGGCATAGCTGAGTGCAAGACAATGACCTCTCGCACCTTATTCATCGTCTAAGTAGTTTGCAACATGAGACGTTGCAGCCGTGTAGATCAGCACATTGAATATGCTGGCAGAGTTACACTGTAAAGCAACGAATGCAAGAGCTATATCTACATGGAATATTTGGCTGGTGGAGGCTCTAAGTTTATGAATTTGCATAAAGCTAGTTTTTTCCTACAACAAAGGAATAAAGTTATTTAACTACTCCCAAGTTGTTCCAATATTTGAGAAGGTTCCCCCAACTCAAATCCCAATTAAACAAGTATCATCATTAAACCCAATTCAATAAATCAAACAGTGATGAGATCAACAATAATATCCAATTCCAGATACTCAAAATGTCCATAACCAGGGACACGGCTAACCATGATTAGTTTATACACTCTGCAGAGGTTGCATACTTTTCCCCACAAGACTCGACTACATCCATGATCGGATGGTCGAGACATAGTCTTTCTGAAGCATTAACTCTCTACTCTAGGCAGACCGGCACACCTACTTTTCCTCTACATCTGCTAGTCCACCTCTTCGAGAGCTCATACAACTTATTCAACTATGCCAGAGCACATAATGGCTTGTGGCTGCACACGAAAGTTTCTAGTCATGAAATATCATATGATCCCTTTGAGCCTAGGTGGCGAACGGAAGAAAAATCACACGGATACCCCGGGATTTCCCTTAATGGACAACACTGGGTTCCCCAGGTGCCCCAACCAATCCACCCAGATGTGTATTAAAGTTTCCACCTTAATGTTATCCAAGATTAATAAGTCTCATAACTTCCATGTGAATCACGATCCAATCCCCGTCTATGAGCATGGCTAAGAAATATTAAAGCATAATGTATATTCCCGGGGTGATCAAAAGGTATTAGGTTCCTACCTCAAGTACTACAACCAAACTACATGTTCCCAATCCTACTCATGCAAATATTTGAGGGGCAATACTAATGCATAGTAAAAACTGGGTATAGAAGAGTATGATCAAAGTGTAACTTGCCTTGCTGACGATCTGCAAACTCTAGAGATTCGTAGTAACAAGCTTTGCTCTCTGGGTAATCTAGCGTAGACAAACAGTAGCATGCATAAGCAATCACTCAAACGAAACGACGAGAAAACGAGAAAAGATCCAAATCAAACATGAAACAAGCAAAAGGATAAACTAAACCTAACAACATTATTATCATGTGGATAAGATCTTAACAGTAGGTACATGTGATTAGCTATGATTTGCAAAAATAAACAACTCAAACAGAGAAACGAAACTCGAGATACGAACAAAACAAGATCGTTTACTAATCTGAACTAAACTCAAATTTACAGTGTCTAAATCATGTTCAAGTTGGTTAACTGGAAAGAAGAGATCGTTACGAAGATTTAGGCGCTGGTTTCATCTAATTTGGACAAACGAGCAAAAAGTTATGCTAGTTCTAAGATGAGGGGCTAAATCGCGATAAAACTATTCGTGGATAGGTCCCTGGCCGAAAATAAAACTAAAAAGAAAAAATCTACCACGCGAACGTTCATTAACAGAACTAATCTAATGAAAACCGTTATCTAAACGAACGAAAGTTCGTTATTTAGGTTAACCTAAAAAATGATCTAATCAAACCGAAACAAAACCGAAAAAAAGCGAGAAGAACCGAACGGTTCTTACCGGTTCGCATGAGAAAACCAGCGGTGGCGCAGGCGGCGGCTCCGGGTGGCATGGAGCGGCAGCGGCGGCGGCGCGGGTGAGCAGCGGTAGCAGCAGCGGCGCAGGGCGGCAGCGCTAGCAGGCAGCGGCGGCGGCGCTTGCGGGTTGCGGCGGCGGGGTGCGGGCGAGATGGAGGAGGAGGGTGGCGGCGGCGGGGTTATAAAGGGGCCGGGCGAGGCCCTTGCTTACGCGAGGGGGCGCAAGGCGAGGCCGACCCGGACTCCTCCTCACCGGAGTCCGGCGTCCTCACAGGAGGCGAAGGCGGCGCGGAGCGAATGGGCTGGCTGGGTTTCGTCCCAGTGGTCCGGAACAATTTTTTTTAAATAATTTTGCCGCAGAGAAAAATCCTAATAAAATATAAAAAATTATAAAAATTTCAGAAACAATTTTTGCCCTCCAAACCTAATATTTAGGACAAGATTAACATTTTTCTAGACTAAAATGCAATTTTCAAAAATGCAAGTTTTCTCTAATTCAAATAAAATAGCAAATAAAATACAAATAAAAATAATAATTTGATTTTAAAATTTCTTCTCCAATATTTCTCTGATGTTGAAGAAGTCATATTATCTTCTCTCATTTATTTTTATTATTGGAAATAGTTGGAGAGGAAAATAATTAAAATCAAATTGATCCTCTTTTCAAATTAAAAAAATAAATTCAAATATGAAAATTTGTGAAACCTCCAACTCTCTCATTGGGTCCTTGAATTGCTTAAGATTTCTAGGCTCTCAACAAAATGCAAAATATATATGATATGCATATGATGCTCTATGTATAACATCCAAATTGAAAATTGGGATGTTACATCTGGGCTCATCATCGCTTCCTCATAGTTTGTAGGTTCATCATGGCTAGTAATATGACTTCCAGAATGGGATTACCATACCACTATGGTGCGGATCGTACTCTGACCTACGAGGTTCGGTAGTAACTTGATCTGAAATTTCATGATCATCACCATTCGCTTCCTCACTAATTGGCGTAGGAATCACTGGAACTAATTTCTATGATGAACTGCTTTCCAATTCGGGAGAAGGTACAGTTACCTCATCAAGTTCTACTTTCCTCCCACTCACTTCTTTCGAGAGAAACTCCTTCTCTAGAAAGGATCCATCCTTACCAACGAATATCTTGCCTTCAGATCTGTGATAGAAGGTGTACCCAACAGTTTCCTTTGGGTATCCTATGAAGACGCATTTCTCTGATTTGGGTTCGAGCTTATCAGGTTGAAGCTTTTTCACATAAGCATCGCAACCCCAAACTTTAAGAAACGACAGCTTAGGTTTCTTGCCAAACCATAGTTCATATGGTGTTGTCTCAACATATTTAGATGGTCCCCTATTTAACGTGAATGCAGCCGTCTCTAAAGCATAACCCCAAATGATAGCGGTAAATAAGTAAGAGACATCATAGACCGCACCATATTAGGTTACTATGTTCGGACACACCATTACGCTGTGGTGTTCTAGGTGGCGTGAGTTGCGAAACTATTCCACATTGTTTCAAATGAAGACCCAACTCGTAGATCAATTATTCGCCTCCATGATAAAATTGTAGAAACTTTATTTTCTTGTTATGATGATTTTCCACTTCACTCTAAAATTTTTTGAACATTTCAAATGTTTCAGATTTATGTTTCATTAAGTAGATATACCCATATCTGCTCAAATCATCTGTGAAGGTCAGAAAATAATGATACCCGCCACGAGCCTCAACACTCATCGGACCACATACATCGGTATGTATTATTTACAATAAGTCAGTAGCTCATTCCATTGTTCCGGAGAACGGAGTTTTAGTCATCTTCCCATGAGGCATGGTTCGCAAGCACCAAGTGATTCATAATCAAGTGATTCCAAAAGCCCATCAGCATGAAGTTTCTTCATGCGCTTTACACCAATATGACCTGAATGACAGTGCCACAAATAACTTGCACTATCATTACTAACTATGCATCTTTTGGCCTCAATATTATGAACATGTGTATCACTACGATTGAGATTCAAAAAAATAGATCACTCAACAAGGGTGCATGACCATAAAAGATATTACTCATATAAATAGAACAACCATTATTCTATGATTTAAATGAATAACTGTCTCGCATCAAACAAGATCCAAATATAATGCTCATGCTCAACGCTGGCACCAAATAACAAATATTCATGTCTAAAACTAGTACCGAAGGTAGATGTAGAGGTAGCATGCCGACGGCGATCACATCGACCTTGGAACCATTTCCGATGCGCATCATCACCTCGTCCTTAGCCAATCTTTGTTTAATCCGTAGCCCCTGTTTTGAGTTGCAAATATGAGCAACAAAACCAGTATCAAATACCCAGGCGCTACTACGAGCATTAGTAAGGTACACATCAATAACATGTATATCAAATATACCTTTCACTTTGCCATCCTTCTTATCTGCCAAATACTTGGGGCAGTTCTGCTTCCAGTGACTAGTCCCTTTGCAGTAGAAGCACTCAGTTTCAGGCTTAGGTCCAGACTTGGGTTTCTTCCCTGGAGTACCAACTTGCTTGCTATTCTTCTTGAAGTTCCCCTTCTTCCCTTTGCTTTTTTTCTTGAAACTAGTGGTCTTGTTAACCATCAACACTTGATGCTCCTTCTTGATTTCTACCTCCGCAGCCTTTAGCATCGCGAAGAGCTCGGGAATAATCTTTTCCATCCCTTGCATATTATAGTTAATCATGGAGCCTTCATAGCTTGGTGGCAGTGATTGAAGAACACTGTCAATGACACTATCATCAGGAAGATTAACTCCCAGCTGAGTCAAGTGGTTATGGTACCCAGACATTCTGAGTATGTGTTCACTGACAGAACTGTCTCCTCCATCTTGCAGCTATAGAACTTGTTGGAGACTTCATATCTCTCAACTCGGGCATTTGCTTGAAATATTAACTGCAACTCTTGGAACATCTCATATGCTACATGATGTTCAAAACGTCTTTGAAGTCCCGATTATAAGCCGTAAAGCATGACACACTGAACTATCGAGTAGTCATCAACACGCGACTACCAGGCATTCACAATGTCTGCAGTTGCTAACGCAGGTGGTACACCTAGTGGTGCTTCAAGGACGTAATTCTTCTGTGCAGCAATGAGGATAATCCTCAAGTTACGGACCCAGTCCGTGTAATTGCTACCATCATCTTTCAACTTAGCTTTCTCTAGGAACGCATTAAAATTCAAGGGAACGGTAGCACGGGCCATTGATCTACAACAACATAGATATGCAAAAAACTATCAGGACTAAGTTCATGATAAATTAAAGTTCAATTAATCGTATTACTAAAGAGCTCCCACTTAGATAGACATCCCTCTAGTCATCTAAATGATCACGTGATCCAAATCAACTAAACCATGTCCGATCATCACATGAGATGGAGTAGTTTTCAATGGTGAACATCTCTATGTTGATCATATCTACTATATGATTCACGTTCGACCTTTCGGTCTCAGTGTTCCGAGGCCATATCTGCATATGCTAGGCTCATCAAGTTTAACCTGAGTATTCTGCATGTGCAAAACTGGCTTGCACCCATTGTATGTGAACGTAGAGCTTATCACACCCGATCATCACGTGGTGTCTCGGCACGACAAACTGTAGCAATGGTGCATACTCAGGGAGAACACTTATACCTTGAAATTTAGTGAGGTGTCATCTTATAATGCTATAGTCGTACTAAGCAAAATAAGATGCATAAAAGATAAACATCACATGCAATCAAAATATGTGACATGATATGGCCATCGTCATCTTGTGCCTTTGATCACCATCTCCAAAGCACCGTCATGATCTCCATTGTCACCAGCTTGACACCTTGATCTCCATCGTAGCATCATTGTCGTCTCGCCAACTATTGCTTCTATGACTATCGCTACCGCTTAGTGATAAAGTAAAGCAATTACATGGCAATTGCATTTCATACAATAAAGCGACAACCATATGGCTCCTGCCAGTTGCAGATAACTTTGTTACAAAACATGATCATCTCATACAACAATTTATATCACGTCATATATTGACCATATCACATCACAACAAGCCCTGCAAAAACAAGTTAGACGTCCTATACTTTGTTGTTGCAATTTTTACATGGCTACTACGGGCTTCTAGCAAGAACAGTTCTTACCTACGCATCAAAACCACAATGATTTTTTTTCAAGTATGTTGTTTTAACTTTCAACAAGCACTGGCTGTAGTCACACTTGATTCAACTAAAGTTGGAGAAACAGACACCCGCCAGCTACCTGTGTGCAAAGCACGTCGGTAGAACCAGTCTCATGAACGCGGTCATGTAATTTCGGTCCGGGCCGCTTCATCCAACAATACCGCCGAATCAAAGTAAGACATTAGTGGTAAGCAGTATGACTATTATCGCCCACAACTCTTTATGTTCTACTCGTGCATATCATCAACGCATAGACCTGGCTCGGATACCACTAATGGGGAACATAGCATGCAATTTCAAAAAAAATCCTACGATCACGCAAGATGTATCTTGGAGATGCATAGCAATGAGAGGGGAGAGTGTGTCCACGTACCCTCATAGATCGAAAGCGGAAGCGTTAGTTAACGCGGTTGATGTAGTCGAACGTCTTCACGATCCAACCGATCCAAGTATCGAACATACGGCACCTCCGTGTTCCTCGAACTCTTGATCCAGTAGAGGGTCGAGGGAGAGTTCCATCAGCACAACGGCATGGTGACGGTGTTGATGATGTGATTCGCGCAGGGCTTCGCCTAAGCACTACAACGCTATGACCGGAGGAGTAAACTGTGGAGGGGGGCACTGCACACGGCAAAGAGAACAATTGTTGTGCCTTTGGGGTGCCCCCGCCCCCGTATACAAAGGAGGAGGGGAGGAGGAGGCCGGCCAAGGGGCGCGCCAAGTGTGGGGAGTCCTACTAGGACTCCCTAGTCCTAGTAGGGAATTTCCTTTTCCGAAGAGGGGAGACGGGGAAAGGTGGAGAGGGAGAAGGCAAGAGGGGGGCCACGCCCCCACCCCTTGTCCAATTCGGACTGGGCTTGGGGGGCACCTCGTGGCCGCTACCTGCTCTTCTCCAATAAGGCCCATGTAGGCCCATTAACCCCCTAGGGGGGTTCCGGTAACTTCCCGCTACTCCGGAAAATATGTGAACCTTTCTGAAATCATTCCGGCATAACCTTCCAATATATCAATCTTTACCTCTCGACCATTTCGAGACTTCTCGTCATGTCCATGATCTCATCCGGGACTCCGAACAAACTTCGGTCATCAAAAAGACATAACTCATAATAGAAATCTTCATCGAACGTTAAGCATGCGGACCCTACGGGTTCGAGAATTATGTAGACATGATCGAGACACATCTCTGATCAATAACCAATAGCGGAACCTGGATGCTCATATTGGCTCCTACATATTCTACAAAGATCTTTATCGGTCAAACCGCACAACAACATACGTTGTTCCCTTTGTCATCAGTATGTTACTTGCCCGAGATTCGATCGTCGGTATCTTTATACCTAGTTCAATCTCATTACCGGAAAGTCTCTTTAATCATTCCGTAATGCTTCATCCCACAACTAACTCATTTTTCACATTGCTTGCAAGGCTTATAGTGATGAGCATTATCGAGAGGGCCCAGAGATACCTCTCCAATACACGGAGTGACAATTCCTAATCTTGATCTATGCCAACCCAACAAACACCTTCAGAGACACCTGTAGAGCATCTTTATAATCACCCAGTTATGTTGTGACATTTGATAGCACACAAGGTGTTCCTTCCGTATTCGGGAGTTGCATAATCTCATAGTCAGAGGAACATGTATAAGTCATGAAGAAAGCAATAGCAATAAAACTTAACGATCATTATGTCAAGCTAACAGATGGGTCTTGTCCATCACATCATTCTCTAATGATGTGATCCCGTTTATCACATGACAACACATGTCTATGGTCAGGAAACATAACCATCTTTGATTAACGAGCTAGTCAAGTAGAGGCATACTAGGGACACTTTGTTTTGTCTATCTATTCACACATGTATTAAGTTTCTGGTTAATACAATTCTAGCATGAATAATAAACATTTATCATGATATAAGGAAATATAAATAACAACTTTATTATTTCCTCTAGGGCATATTTCCTTCATCACCACATCGTCATGCTGACGGAACTCATCTACTTCCTCGACACTTTGCTGGATCAAGAGTTCGAGGGATGTCATCAAGCTAAACGTGTGCAGAACGCGGAGGTGTCGTACGTTCGGTACTTGACCAGTTGAAGCTAGAAGAAGTTCAACTACATCAACCGCGTTGTCAAACGCTTCCGCTTTTGGTCTGCGAGGGTACGTAGACACACTCTTCCCCTCTCATTGCTATGCATCTCCTAGATAGATCTTGGGTGAGTGTAGATTTTTTTTAAAATTGCATGCTACGTTTCCCAACAAATAATGATGGAGATCTTAAATTGATTGATGTGACTCCTATTGAATCTTTGTTTCTAATATAAATTTTGATAAAGATGGGACTGGAGATGAGTCAACTTTAGTTAAAAGGCTGGTTCGGAGTTTTTAGATCTTGATGCAAAAATTGATAAAAGTGGGATTGGAGAGATCAAGACTTTAAGTAGCAATGAACCCACTCTTTTGGATTTCAAGGAATTTAATTATGATAATTGTTCTTTAATAGATTGTATTTCCTTGTTGCAATCCATGTTGAATTCTCCTCATGCTTATAATCAAAAAAAGCTTCTACTAAACATATCATTGATGCTATGATGCAATCTTTTGAAGAAAAGCTTGAATTGTAAGTTTCTATCCTTAGAAAACTTTATGATGAGTGGGAACCTACTATTAAGATTAAGATTAAATATTATGAGTGCCATGCTTCGTGTGATTTGGGTGCTAGCATTTCCATAATTCCAAAAACTTTATGCGATGTGTTAGGTTTCCGTGAATTTGATGATTGTTCTTTAAATTATCATCTTGCGTATTCCACTATTAAGAAACCTATGGGAAGGATTAATGATGTTCTTATTATTGCAAATAGGAATTATGTGCCCGTAGCTTTCATTGTTCTTGATATAGATTGCAATCATATAGGTCCTATTATTCTTGGTAGACCTTTCTTTAGAACGCTTGGTGCAATTATTGATATGAAAGAAGGAAACATTAGATTTCAATTTCTGTTAAGGAAGGGCATAGAACACTTTCCTAGAAAGAAAATTAAATTGCCATATGAATCTATTATGAGATCTACTTATGGATTGCATACCAAAGATGACAATACCTAGATCTATTTGTGTTTTTATGCCTAGCTAAGGGCATTAAACAATGGCGCTTGTTGGCAGGCAACCCAATTTTATTTTTGTTCTTTGCTTTGTTGTTCCTGTTTTGCTTTGAATAATTCATACAGCCTCTGGTTAGATGTGGTTTGTGTTTTAATTAGTGTTTGTGCCAAGTAAGACCTTTGGGATAGCTTACGGTGATTGTTGTTTTGATCTTGCTGAGAAACAATTTTTTGCGCCCCAGGAAAATAATTTTCATAATTCTTTTTTTTGCGGGGGATAATTTTCATAATTCACATAAGCGTGCTTTTGATCTGATTCATTTTTCTCTGGATTTATACACAAATTTCCCAGGTATTCCTAATTTTTTAGAATTTTTGGAGTTACAGAAGTATTCGAGAGTTACAAATTGCTACAGATTGTTCTGTTTTTGACAGATTCTGTTTTCTATGTGTTGTTTGCTTATTTTGATGAATCTATGGGTAGTATCATGGGGTATGTGTCATGGTACTAAGTCTGGCAGTAAGAATAGGGGGTACATATGAGGAGGCGAGGCCCTAGCTACGGCGAGGTTGTACACACGAGTTTACGAGTTCAGGCCCCTCTCGGAGGAGGTAAAAGCCCTACGTCTCGGTGCCCTGAGGCGGTCGACTGGAATATGGGTGTGTGTTACAAGGGGTGCGAACCCTTGTCCCAGAGGAGGGGATGGCTTATATAGAGTGCGCCAGGGCCCCAGCCCACCTCCGTTACATGGGTTCAATGTACATTAAGACAGGGCGTACTAGTAACACCAGCTATAAAGTGTATTCAATGATCTTTAAGACTACGGAGTGAACGCCTGACCGTTGTCATCCTGAGTGACCCTAGGTCTTCTTACTCCGAGTGGATTCCTGTATGGTCGAATGACTCCATCCAGGTCGAGTGAACTGGGGGTATCCGAGTGAGGTGACTAGTCGAGTGGATTGCACTCCGTGGCTTCAGTTGATACTTCCTGTTGTGCTTTGAATGTCTTTGCTTCTAGGGTAGTGACCTTGGGTGGGGTGTATAGGTCAGGGCTATGACCCTACCCTAGGTCTATGGTGCCGTCATTAGCCCCCAAATGGATTGAGGTACGAGTGGAAAGAAAGTTGAAGTTGAACCTGCCTTGATTCTTGTGCTTCGCAAGTACCCATACTGGATTGGAGGCCCATGCTGAAACTTCGGCTTCATTTCAGTCGCCTTGATCGATTCAGAAGTTGTCGAGTGAATTTATGTTGGCACTCGTCAAGTGTTGTTTCGATGCAAAATCTTTGACGCGATTGGTTACTACGGATCCCGGATCTCATGGGATTCAAAAATTTGGGGAAGCGCGTGAGGTGGAGCGCGCCATAGTAAGCGAGATGGATAGACAGGGGCACCTTGATTTCCACGCCACCTTTTTCTCCATGTACCCGGCATGCGACTGTTGCGGGATTTGATAGCATTTCTTGGGCCCACGCGTTAGCCACTCGGAAGTAGGCCCTTAAAAGGCATCGGGGCCGAGGCGTCTACATTGTGCACTCTCATTCCCCTTCTTCCTTCTCTGCCTCTCCACCGCATCTTACTCCGCCCTCGACGCCACTGCTCCACCAGTGCGCAGCCTGCCACCATGGTAAAGGATAAGACGGCGGCGCTGGAGCACGCAAAAAAGGCAACGGGGATGGCAAAGGGCAAGAAGATGAATCAGGGGTCGTCGTTGAGGTTTGCGCTGTCGCTGGGTTGGATTCAGGGAGATCGTATCCGATCTTCGCTCCGGCCAGAGGATCTGAAGAGCTGGTCGCCTCTGGTTTCGCTGCCGGGGCCGCGAGGTTGCTGGAGGGGGAGACAGAGCCTCAGCCGCGGCCGGGTGAGTGTGTCCTTCTTTCTACCCATGTCGACCGTGGCTTCTCCCTTCCTCCACATCCTTTTTTCCGGGGCTTCCTGAACTTTTTCGGTGCTCAGCTTCATCACTTCTCTCCCAACACCATCACGTATCTCGTTGCATTCGTGTCCATGTGAGAGAACTTCTTGGGTTGTCAACCGCACTGGGGTCTCTTCAAACACATTTTCACAATCCGCTCCCAGACCGTGAAGAAGGCGAATTCGAGTGACGAGAGGATGCACGTGATCCAGATGTGCGGGGGTCTAGGGATCCAGATGAGGAAGAGGAGCACTTTCCCTACCATGACACTTCCCGATTCAGTCACGGGATGGCAGTCGACCTGGTTCTACTGCCAGGATATTGCGACCCCCGGTCAATCGACCGGTCTTCCCCCTTTTTCCCTAGATCGTGCCCAACGGCCTTGTTCACTGACTCTGACCGCGGCGGAGAAAGTAGAGACGGACATGTTGGTCGAGAGGGTAGTCTAGTTGGTCCGTCAAGGTGTAACTGGCTTGGATTTGTTGGAGG
The DNA here is from genome assembly GCF_002162155.2 of Triticum dicoccoides. NCBI lineage: Eukaryota > Viridiplantae > Streptophyta > Magnoliopsida > Poales > Poaceae > Triticum > Triticum dicoccoides. The sequence continues at coordinate 363,383,216 of NC_041381.1, read as the reverse complement.
TGTTTCTCAGTCGACGCATCCAGCCGCTCCAAGCTCGTGACCACTCGATGTGGATGTACTCGGGTACCAATGACACTGCTCGGGTTCACCCAGAGGAGGTTACAGATGAGACTGTGGCCCTGTGGCTGAAGGGCATTACCGGGAACAAGGATAACCCCAGGGGAGCCAGGAGAGTTGATCCATTCAACACTAACAACCAGACGGACAAGGTCTGATCCTGGCTACCGAGTGTATTCAATTTGTCTTGTAACTGTTTTTGAATCTGACTGATGTTTGATTAAATCTTTGCCTTGCAGGTTTATACTAAGATGTATTCGATGCCAAATGGGAAGCAAGCCCAGGAGTAAGTCTAGGAAGGAGCAGATAGCCCCGAAGAAAGTGGTGAGTGGCAGTCCCCAGATGATGATGACGAGGAGGAGAGTGATGAGTCGGACGATGAAGGGAAGGAAGTCGACTCACCACCTCGCTTCGAGCGCTGATCCAAGCAACTCCATGATCCAATGGGTGGGCATGGCAAGACTGCAGCTCTGAGTACACAAGCACATAAGCGCACTCGGACTTCGACTCCGGAGCCATCAGAGAAGGTCGCCAAGCAGCCCAAGGTTGCCCCATCGAAGTCTCGGAAGACCTTGCCCAAGATCAAGATGGACATTCTCGTTGCTTCTGCGTGAGTGTTCTTCCTTTCTGTGTTCTCTTGTTGGCTCGTACTCCTGCTCTGACTGAGTGGATCGTGAACTTTTCAGTGCTGCAACTTCTGGCACCTCCATGGAAATTGACAAGGTTCCGGGTAATGAGGAGACTGATGACGCGGCTACTTCCAAAGCTGGTACACTCTTTCCATCTTAATTTTCTTTTTTCGACTGGATTATCTGTCGATTGTGCCCTTGAAAGCACAAGTGCTCCCTGGGTGATTTTGGTAATTAATGTCAGCATATCTCTTGTTGGACTAATACCTTTACCTAGTACATTTCAGATAAGTTCAACAATAGAGTGGCATGGACTAGAGGATGTGGAACCCCTTCAAGAAGCTAAGGACAAAGGATTGGCTCAATCTCAAAGCACAAGACTCTACATTTTCCATTATAGTGATCCAAGATCACATTGAGTCTATAGGAAAAGCCAATACTATCAAGGAGGGATGAGGTCTTGCTTAATGAGGTTCTTGCTCAAAATGCTTAGTGTCGGGGGCGATGCTGATTCCACCAACACCTATGGGGACAGGGCCCCTTTCGGTTCGGTGGGGGGCGGAGAGCGCACAAAGAGCGGATCGAGGCAGTACACGCGGGCAATTTTACCCAGCTTCGGGCCGCACGGATGCGTAAAACCCTACTGCTGCTTGTTTGTGTATATTGGATTCTTGCTCAGGAGCGATGGACGCTGCCAGACTGAGCGTGAGAGTGTTCCTGGTGTTGAATAAGCCGAACTGGCCCAACCTCCGGAACCCTTTCTACGTTGCGCTTGGGCCTCCTTTTATACTTTCAAGGGGTTACCCACAGGTGGCAACGTAGACTAGAAGGGTAAAAGTGGAAAAGGATGCGGTAGGTGCAGCTACCGCTTACTGTGGATACAGTGCGCCCTACCTAACTCTGACGGCAGGGGACAAGGGCATTAAATGCCTGTCTGAGTCTCCTAAACAGTGCAAAAGGTGACCGTTAGGAGCGCCACCGTTTGCCACGATGGGCTTCTCTTCATCTCTGCTTGCCACCACGTACCCCTAGCTGCACGGCCTCCTGCCACGTGTGCTTGGGAGAGCCCTAGAGCGACACGTTAGCAGGTGTGCTGGAGCGCAGGCACGAAGTGGGGGTTTCCCGCGGCAAACTCCTTGCCGCGGCCGTCGTCTTGTCGCGTCTGGAAGCTTGTCGCTCGTCGGATCTTGCCGGGACGCAGGGCACGTCACGGCAAGCTTTCTTGGTATGCCTTGAGTGGCCTTCCCGGCAAGCTCCTCTTGCTGGGGTCTTGTCTCTTCCCGGCAAGGTCCTCTTGCCGGGGCCTTGGTTGGCCTTCCCGGCAAGCTCCTCTTGCCGGGGCCTTGGTTGGCCTTCCCGGCAAGCTCCTCTTGCCGGGGCCTTGGTTTGAGTACTTTGTTCTTGAATGGTCTTCAAGGGAACCACGGAGGGTCTTGGCGGTCACCCGGCAAGCCTTGCCGCGGGGCGATGCAACTGCCCGTGCACGAGTTCGGGGTAATAGGGTACCCCTACTCTAGTACACCGATAGGAGCCCCCGGGCCTGGGCCATACACGGTGCCGAGCGCTGTTGGGCTAGGCCCAAAACAGTGCACGGGCACGCGCGGCCTAGGTCACGCCGAATCTAACTCCGCTCCCACCGCGCACGCCCAGAACGGCACGCGTCAAACGCGGCGTCGTGGGAGAGATCGTGGGTGGCGTGCGTGGGGCTAAGCCCCCCGAGCATGCGTCAGGACACGATGATGGGGACGGTTCACGCCCTCCTCCTTAAACGGAGGTAGGTGTGGGGGCGTGGTGCATTTACTGGACGGGGCCGGTGCGCGGTTTTCGGGACGTCCACTCCCCGCGTCCACGGGGCAGAGCGAGGCCGCCTCATCTGTCGCCTTGGCTCTGCATCCCTGCCACGCGGCTCCCATGCGCTTGGGGTCACGGACGGTGGAGTGGGAAACTGGGCCGTCGTGAGCAGAGGCAGCGGGTTGGCCCCGACTCCCTGCCCTTCCCGTGCCTTGATTCGCTGAGCGGGGCGGCTGAGCCCCCACCTCGCTCCTTTATAAAGAGCGGGATGGGAGCACAGAAACCCACACTCTCTCATCTTCTCCTTTCTTCAGCTTCTGCTCCCCTTTCTCTCATCTGCCATGGAGAAAGGGAACCCAGGCTCTTCTTCGGTGGCGGCGAGGGTCGCCGCCCGGCAGCGCATCTCTCCCTCTTCCACGCCCGTGGTGGCGGAGCCAGCCATAAGGGGAAGAGGGAGGGGGCGAGGTCGCGGACGAGGTCGAGGACGAGGTCGAGGCGCTCGGGGAGGAGGCGGATGGGGCGGCGCGTCAGCTTCACCTCCGCCGGCGGCTCTTCCCCCCACGGCGGTCCATATAGGGGACGACCCTTGCGAGTTCTTCGTCAGGCTGCGCCGGGCGCCTCGTCATCACCTCCGGCTTCCAGCTCCGTTTGCGCGCGCGATGGAGTTGGATCCGCCCGAGACACTGAGACTGCACATGAGGGGCTGTGGGATCAGCGGCACGCGAGTCCGCGTTGCATTCCCAGCCCCTAATGTGATGTATCTTGATCGAGGGTGGAAGACGTTCGCCCGCATCCACAGCTTGACGGAGGGGTTTACCCTCCATTTTAAGTTGATGGAGGGAGATCTCCTCTCCGTCAAGGCCTTCGGGTGCTTCGGCACTCGGGCGAAGTGCTGCGTGGACAGCTCCTCCGACAGCGAAGGCTCCTCCTCGAGCGAGAGCGACGAGGAGGGGAGCGACAGCGACGACGAGGGTAGCGGGCGGCGGGGTAGCGGGTCCGACTAGGCGTCAGGCGCCGCTGTACGCGGCACCAGCGACTCCATCATCCGCGTCGCCGGCTTCTTGAACTCCCCGGGGTCGTCTCCTTGGGCGGCTGGCGTAGGGAGGCTGCGGAAGGGGAAGAGGGCAGGCGACAAGGCCGTCAGGTCGGAGTACGAGGGCGTGGTTCCCTCGACAGCATGCTGACGTCCTGTTGCCCCGTCTTCGAGCCCCGCTTCCAGCGCCGCCGTCGCCGTCCAGCCTTCGGACGGCCCCGGGATGTTCTCTTGGTGTCTTCTGGCACCCGTAGTTCGCCTAGGCACTCCTTTTGCCCTTTTCGCCTCCTTGACCTGCCTCCTGAAAAGAGGGTCAGGAAAGGGATTACGGGCATCTTATCTTTTTAATTTGTAAGCCTTCGGGCCTTAGCTGTATCTAGAACTTGTAATCCTCTCTTTCATGTTTTTCATCCTCTATGGACTGTACCTGAGTGGGATGTTTTTTAATGAAAAGGGGATGCTTGCCGGGTTATTCGTCTCGCGAGTTAAACCCACGCCAAGGAGCAAATCCTTGGTATCCCTCGGACAGACATTTCATCTCCCGGCAACAGGCCCTGCCGCCTTCCCACGTCGCTCAACCTTTCTCATGCTTTTGATGGAGGCAGGAACGAGGTGGGTGCGGTCTCCTCGTTTCATCCTTTTGCAGCCGCGACTACGACCAAACTTGGCCCCGAGAACGAGCCCCAGGGCCTAGCGTCGGGGGAGCACGACAGTTCCCGGGAAGAAACGGGGTTTCACATTCCCCAGTCCATAAGAGGATGCATGATGAGGGATGAAAGACTTATCTGATATTGCAGCCCCCGGCAACTCTGGTTTGCCGTGGACGATTCTTGGCACTCACAGCCCCCAGCGATACTAGCTTGTCAGGAAGGCTTTTATCCTCAGCAGAGAACTTTGTCGTTCTCGATGCCGGCTTCCGGCAAGCTTGTTGCCAGGAAGGCTTTTATCTTCGGCAGAGAACTTTGACGTTCTCGATGCCGGCTTCCAGCAAGCTTGTTGCCAGGAAGGCTTTTATCTTCAGCAGAGAACTTTGACGTTCTCGATGCCGGCTTCCGGCAAGCTTGTTGCCAGGAAGGCTTTTATCTTCGGCAGAGAACTTTGACGTTCTCGATGCCGGCTTCCGGCAAGCTTGTTGCCAGGAAGGCTTTTATCTTCGGCAGAGAACTTTGACGTTCTCGATGCCGGCTTCCGGCAAGCTTGTTGCTAGGAAGGCTTTTATCTTCGGCAGAGAACTTTGACGTTCTCGATGCCGGCTTCCGGCAAGCTCGTTGCCAGGAAGACTCTTATCTTCAGCAGAGAACTTTGACGTTCTCGATGCTGGCTTCCGGCAAGCTCGTTGCCAGGAAGACTTTTATCTTCAGCAGAGAACTTTGACGTTCTCGATGCCGGCTTCCGGCAAGCTCGTTGCCAGGAAGACTTTTATCTTCAGCAGAGAACTTTGACATTCCCGATGCCGGCTTCTGGCAAGCTCGTTGCCAGGAAGACTTTTATCTTCAGCAGAGAACTTTGACGTTCTCGATGCCAGCTTCCAGCAAGCTCGTTGCCAGGAAGACTCTTATCTTCAGCAGAGAACTTTGACGTTCTCAATGCCGGCTTCCGGCAAGCTTGTTGCCAGGAAGGCTTTTGGCAAAGAACTTCGTTGTTCTTGACACCGGCTCCCGACAAGATCGTTGCCGGAAAGGCTTATGGCGAAGAACTTCGTTGTTCTTGGCGCCGGCTCCCGACAAGATCGTTGCCGGAAAGGCTTATGGCGAAGAACTTCGTCGTTCTTGACGCCGGCTCCCGGCAAGATCGTTGCCGGAAAGGCTTATGGCGAAGAACTGCGTCGTTCTTGACGCCGGCTTCCAGCAAAATCATTGCCGGAAAGGCTTATGGCAAAGAACTGCGTCGTTCTTGACGCCGGCTCCCGGCAAGATCATTGCCGGAAAGGCTTATGGCGAAGAACTTCGTCGTTCTTGACGCCGAAAAGATTGGCCCTAAGGGCGTTGCCAGCCCCCGGGCTATAACTGTGTTCAAACATAGCAAGTGATTAGCATCCGAAGTGCACTCAACTTGCTTGCAAATTTGTACTTTTGCTGCATATTCCCTATGCCTGCTGGAATGCTTTCCGGTGCGTACGATCCAGCCAGTAGCGCTTGAGGGAACGGGCCCTTAGCAGCTATTCGGGAACATCGCCTCCCGAAAAGGTTTACCTTCTTGGTTCTAGCGCAACCGCACAAATTGCCGAGCGGACTCGAGGCAACATGGGGCGCAACTAGCCCCGAGAAGGCTCCTCGGCATACAGGTCTATGCAGAAATCTCAAATAAATAGCGCATGCTATCTTCCTGTTCAACCTCTCTTTGTACGTCCACCCTACACTTTCTAGGGAAACTTGCCGGTGCAGGCACCCTCGCCGCGAGCGCCGAGTGCGGAACTTCAGCAGCCTGCTGGCGGGGTCGCTACCGACAAGAAATCTTGTCGCAACTAGTTGCAGCTCGCTTAAGTTGTTGAGCGGATTCGAAACAAAGTAAGGGCGCTAGCGGCTCACTTAAGTTGCTGAGCAGACTCAAAGCAAAGTAAGGGCGCTAGCAGCTCACTTAAGTTGTTGAGTGGACTCGAAAGAAAGTAAGGGCGCAACTAGCCACGAGTTGATTCCTCCGCGCACAGGTTTTCCGTACAAAGAACAAGATCTCCGAGGCGGATAACCTTATATAAAAAGGAAATATCTAAAGTTTTGCATGACTTAGCTTTTTTTGTTGCCGCACTGGCGTCGTTCTTTTGCTCGCCCGCTCCTTGGGAGCCATGATGATGAAGATTTAGCTTGCGTGCACGCCGGATCGGATTCGCACGATCTCGACGCCCCCCTACCTGGCGCGCCAGAGATGTCAGGGGCGATGCTGATTCCACCAACACCTATGGGGACAGGGCCCCTTTTGGTTCGGTGGGGGCGGAGAGTGCACAAAGAGCGGATCGAGGCAGTACACGCGGGCAATTTTACCCAGCTTCGGGCCGCACGGATGCGTAAAACCCTACTGCTGCTTGTTTGTGTATATTGGATTCTTGCTCAGGAGCGATGGATGCTGCCAGACTGAGCCTGAGAGTGTTCCTGGTGTTGAATAAGCCGAACTGGCCCAACCTCCGGAACCCTTTCTACGTTGCGCTTGGGCCTCCTTTTATACTTTCAAGGGGTTACCCACAGGTGGCAACGTAGACTAGAAGGGTAAAAGTGGAAAAGGATGCGGTAGGTGCAGCTACCGCTTACTGTGGATACAGTGCGCCCTACCTAACTCTGACGGCAGGGGACAAGGGCATTAAATGCCTGTCTGAGTCTCCTAAACAGTGCAAAAGGTGACCGTTAGGAGCGCCACCGTTTGCCACGATGGGCTTCTCTTCATCTCTGCTTGCCACCATGTACCCCTAGCTGCACGGCCTCCTGCCACGTGTGCTTGGGAGAGCCCTAGAGCGACACGTTAGCAGGTGTGCTGGAGCGCAGGCACGAAGTGGGGGTTTCCCGCGGCAAACTCCTTGCCGCGGTCGTCGTCTTGTCGCGTCCGGAAGCTTGTCGCTCGCCGGATCTTGCCGGGACGCAGGGCGCGTCGCGGCAAGCTTTCTTGGTATGCCTTGAGTGGCCTTCCCGGCAAGCTCCTCTTGCTGGGGTCTTGTCTCTTCCCGGCAAGGTCCTCTTGCCGGGGCCTTGGTTGGCCTTCCCGGCAAGCTCCTCTTGCCGGGGCCTTGGTTGGCCTTCCCGGCAAGCTCCTCTTGCCGGGGCCTTGGTTTGAGTACTTTGTTCTTGAATGGTCTTCAAGGGAACCACGGAGGGTCTTGGCGGTCACCCGGCAAGCCTTGCCGCGGGGCGCTGCAACTGCCCATGCACGAGTTCGGGGTAATAGGGTACCCCTACTCTAGTACACCGACACTTAGTGATATGCTCCAAAGCCCTCAACTACTTTCTCACATCCACATATGACCTAAACCAAAAGTCTAACTCGGCCTCACCGATTCTTTCTATCCAGCGCCATCGAGTTCATATGTCATAGCCACTGCCACAAATCCTAGTCTTTTCGGTCTCACTGATAGGGATCTCGGTCTCACCGAGATGGGATTGTAATCTCTCTGTATGTATCTGTTACCAAAATCGGTCCCACCGAGTTTGTGTAATCGGTCCTATCAAGATTACAATGCAAACTCTGTGTTCCTCTTCGTAACATTTCGGTCTAACCGAGATGAGAAAATCTGTCCCACCGAGTTTGCCTGACCAACTCTCTGGTTAGCTTATTACCAAAATCTGTCCCATCGAGTTTGTGTAATCGGTCTCACCGAGATTACGTTATGCCCTAACCCTAATCACATCCGTCCCACCGATTTGACATGTCGGTCCCATCGAAAATCCTAACAGTCACATTATTTGCTAAATCGGTCCGACCGAGTTTCAGGATTCGGTCCCACCGAGATTGGTAAGTTGTGTGTAATGGTTAGATTTTGTGTGGAGGCTATATATACCCCTCCACCCACTCTTCATTCGTGGAGAGAGCCATCAGAACATGCCTACACTTCCAACATACATTTTCTGAGAGAGAACCACCTACACTTGTGTTGAGGTCAAGATATTCCATTCCTACCATATGAATCTTGATCTCTATCCTTCCCCAAGTTGCTTTCCACTCAAATCTTCTTTCCACCAAATCCAAATCTTGTGAGAGAGAGTTGAGTGTTGGGGAGACTATCATTTGAAGCACAAGAGCAAGGAGTTCATCATCAACACACCATTTGTTACTTCTTGGAGAGTGGTGTCTCCTAGATTGGCTAGGTGTCACTTGGGAGCCTCCGTCAAGATTGTGGAGTTGAACCAAGGAGTTTGTAAGGGCAAGTAGATCGCCTACTTCGTGAAGATCTACCATAGTGAGGCAAGTCCTTCGTGGGCGACGGCCATGGTGGGATAGACAAGGTTGCTTCTTCATGGACCCTTCGTGGGTGGAGCCCTCCGTGGACTTGCGCAGCCGTTACCCTTCGTGGGTTGAAGTCTCCATCAATGTGGATGTACGATAGCACCACCTATCGGAACCACGGCTCAAAAATATCTGTGTCTCCAAATTGCGTTTGCACACTCCAATCCCATCCCTTTACATTCTTGCAAGTTGCATGCTTTACTTTCCGTTGCTCATATACTCTTTGCATTCTTGCTTGATATGTATCGTGATTGTTAAACTTGTGCCAAAACTCCACTTCAACTTAAAGAAATTAAAAACTGCCACTTTTCTTGCTTAGTGTCTAATCACCCCCCCTCTAGACACCTCTTCTCGATCCTTTCAATTGGTATCAGAGCTTTGGTCTCCATTGCTTTGGTTTAATCACCATTGGAGGAAGATGGATGAGTCTACTTTGGGGAGTCTTAGACATAGAGTGCCTATACTTGATGGAGAGTACTTTCATGAGTGGAAAAATGAGATGCTTGTGATTTTCAATGAATATCATTTAAACAAGTACATTGATAGCCCTTGTGCACCTCATGTTGATCCTATGCATCCTACTCTTGATGAGTCAATTGACATGATTCGCAATCTTAGAACTATTGATCTTATCACTAGAGGTTTGCCTAGAAACTTGATAGGTTGCTTGCCTACTCTTAAATGTGCCTACACCATATGGAAATTTCTTGAGGAACGATTTCCAAATTATTCCTTAAAAAATCTAGATGAAATTCTCCATAAGTCTTTTGCCTTGAGTAAGATGAATTCAAATAATCCTATGTTTGGTGATTGTCTATTTGAGCTTACAAATCTTATGCGTGCCAAAGGAAATGTTGGAATCATTAGCGATATTATCTCTGAAGCTACTAGATTTCATAGAGAAGATCATTGTCAAACTCACTCTAACGAATCACCCTCTCTAGGAATTGATCCACCACATGACGATGTTGAACATGGACACTATGATGAGGATGATGATAGTGACTTTGATCTTGATGATGCAATGAGACACTTTGGCCTTATGGCAAATCTTCGGGGATATATGGCAGGAGGAAAGGAATGGGTTCTTGATAGTGGATGTACCGATCACATGACCGGAGATAAAGATATGTTTCGTGAGCTTGCTGAAAATGACGTCCCTCGAAAGTATGTCACTTTCGGTGATAACTCAAAGGGTAAGGTGGTTGGCCTCAGTAAGGTGGCCATCTCACATGATAGCTCCATACAAAATGTCATGCTCGTTGAATCTCTTGGATACAATTTACTTTTAGTATCTAGACTTGCTGATTTCGGTTTCAATGTCCTATTTGTTGAAGTAGATTGCCAAGTGTTTCGGAGAGATAATCATAAAATGGTCTTTACCGGCATTCGTAGAGGTGATCTTTACATTGTTGATTTCACTAAAAAGGCTCAACCTAGAACTTGCTTCATTGCTAAATCCTCTAAAAGGTTGGTTATGGCTTAGACGATTAGGTCATGTGGGCATGCGAAACATTGACAAGCTTATTAAAGGAAATCATATCCTTGGCGTTAACGATGTCATATTTGATAAGGATAGACTTTGCAGTGCTTGTCAAGCAGGTAAACAGGTTGGAGGAAGGCATCCTGTGAAGAACATCATGACCACAAGGAGGCCACTCGAGCTACTTCACATGGATCTTTTTGGTCTCAACGCCTACAAAAGTCTCGGTGGAAATTCTTTTGGTCTAGTTATAGTTGATGATTTTCAATATTTACGTGGGTGTTCTTTCTCGATGATAAATCGCGGGTCCAAAAGATCTTCAAAAACTTCGCTAGGAAGGCCCAAAATCAATTTGAAGTGAAGATCAAAAAGGTTCGCAGCGACAACGGAACGGAGTTCAAGAACGCAAATGTGGACGCCTTTCTTAACAAAGAAGGGGTATCACATGAGTTCTCAGCTATGTACACACCTCAACAAAATGGAGTTGTTGAGAGGAAGAACAGTACGCTCATCGAAATGGCAAGAATGATGCTTGATGAGTACAAGACGCCGAAGCACTTTTGGGCAGAAGCGGTTGAGACAGCTTGTCATGCAACAAATCGCTTGTATCTTCACAAGCTACTCGGCAAGACGGCGTACGAGATCCTCACCGGTAACAAACCCCAAGTTGGATACTTTCGAGTATTCGGCTCAAAGTGCTACATTCTTGATAAGCATCGTCATTCTAAATTTGCTTCTAAGTCTCATGAAGTTTTCCTACTTGGTTATGGCTCAAACTCTCACACTTACCGTGTCTACAATAATTTCACCCGAAAGGTTGAAGAGACGGTAGATGTGAAGTTTGATGAATCTAACGGCTCGCAAGTAGAGCAATTGCCAATTTATGTAGGAGACAAAGACCCTTCAGAAGCAATTCAAGACTTGTCTATTGGAAAGATTCGTCCAATGGAGGTGAAGGAGAGTACCTCGCCCGTCCAAGTGGAAGCCTCTACCTCACGACAAGGTGAACCTAGAGTTGATACGGAAGCATCCACAAGTGGAACACACCAAGATGAAGAAAACGAGGAAGTACACCAATATGAACATCAACAACCTCCTTCTCCACCATGACAAGAGAACGACAACATCAACAACGAAGAAGGCCAAGAAGAAGAACAAGATGAAGAAGATGTTCCACCATGATCCAAGCAAAATCTTTCACGAGTTCGAGCAAGAGTTGCCAGAGACCATCCCGTTGAGCAAATCTACAATGGTATCCAAACCGGTAGAATCACTCGCTCTAAAACTCGTTTAGCTAACTTTTGTGAACACTATTCATTCATCTCTAGCATTTAACCTATGAAGGTTGAAGAAGCTTTGGAAGATACAGATTGGATAAACGCCATGCATGAAGAGCTACACAACTTTGAGAGAAACCAAGTTTGGACATTGGTTGAGAAGCCCGACAACAACCACAACATTATCAGTACCAAATGGGTGTTTCACAACAATCAAGATGAAGATGGACAAGTAGTTCGCAAGAAAGCACGTCTCGTCGCCCAAGGCTACACTCAAGTCGAAGGTATGGACTATGGTGAGACATATGCCCCTGTTGCTAGACTTGAGTCCATTCGCATCTTACTTGCCTATGCTAATCACCATGATATCACCTTGTACCAAATGGACATTAAAAGTTCTTTTCTAAATGGTGAAATAGAGGAGGAAGTTTATGTTAAGCAACCTCCCGGCTTTGTCAATCCTAACAAACCTAATCATGTATACAAACTTCACAAAGCTCTTTATGGTCTTAAACAAGCTCCTAGAGCATGGTATAAATGCTTGACCAAGTTCCTTATTGAAAAAGGCTTTGAAATTAGCAAAATTGATTCTACTCTTTTTACTAAAAGGGTTAATGGAGAACTATTTGTGTGCCAAATCTATGTTGATGATATTATATTTGGTTCAACTAACCCTCACTTTAGTGAAAAGTTTGGAAAGCTAATGTCGGAGAAGTTTGAGATGTCGATGATGAGTGAACTCAAATTCTTTCTCGATTTGCAAATCAAGCAAACTAAGGAAGGTACCTTTGTCTCTCAAACAAAGTACACCAAGGACTTATTCAAGAAGTTCAATATGCAAGAATGCAAAGGTATGACTACACCCATGCCTACTAGTGGACATCTTGATTTGACCAAAGATGCTGAACCGGTTGACCAAAAGGTTTATCGCTCTATGATTGGTTCATTGTTATATCTATGTGCTTCATGTCCCGATATTATGCTAAGTGTGTGCATGTGTGCACGATATCAAGCGGCTCCTAAAGAATGTCATCTTAAGGCCGTGAAAAGGATAGTGAGATACTTAATTCATACACCAAATTTTGGCATTTGGTATCCCAAGAGGGCCTCTTTCAATCTTGTTGGCTACTCCGACTCAGACTATGCCGGTGACAAGGTTGATATAAAGTCCACTTCGGGTACTTGTAAATTTCTTGGTAGATCCCTTGTGTCTTGGTCTTCCAAGAAACAAAACTCGGTGTCCTTATCCACCGCCGAAGCGGTATACATTGCCGCTGGTTCATGTTGTGCTCAATTACTTTGGATGACCCAAACTCTTAAGGATTATGGGATATATGTGAAACATGTTCCATTACTTTGTGACAATGAAAGTGCTATCAAGATTTCTCACAATCCCGTGCAACACTATCGAACTAAGCATATTGAAGTTCGTCATCATTTCATTCGAGATCACGTTGCTAAGGGTGACATTAATCTAAAGCATGTTCACACCGATAAACAATTAGCGGATATATTCACTAAACCACTTGATGAGAAAGTGTTTTGCAGGTTGAGAAGTGAATTGAACATCATTGATGCTTCAAACTTGGAGTAGGAACTCCATTTGGATACATGCAAGGCGTGAGCCTATGACTAATCCTTGATAATCTTCTCATGATTGCTATTTAAATGTCTTGGATATATTTGCACCCTTGCATGCTATCTAACCCTTGTAGGTACTTGGATGAATCTAAATCTATGATATTGCAACACACTCACATCTTGAGCAAATCTCTACATCACCAAGTCTCTACACAATGGTGGATGAAGACAAGGAAGCACGAAACCCCTCTAACATATCCTTTGACAAATTTTATTTGAACTTTACGATTGTAATTTTGGATACACAAGTGATCTTCCTTGCAAAACTAACACATGTAGGAAGATGAACTCACACTCCAAGTGGTGCTCCCAACTCTTGATGAGCTACATCAACTTTGAGCAATCCACACAAGTTCAACTACATGATCACGATCAACACCACCACCCAAGGTATGTTATTCCATCTTAGAGAAGCTTTACTCCAAGACATGAGTCAAAGCAACTCAACAAGATGAGAATACATCAAAATGCTTAAACAAAAAATGGCAACCCCATTTTGATCTTAAACGATGAGTATGACCGATGATCAAGTGATCTCACTTGACTCCTATGTCAATATACTCTAACATAGGTGACTTTGTCACCGACCAATTCTAGATGAAGTTCTCTCGTGTTCTTTTCTGTGCTCTTGCTTTTGTCTCATGCATATTTGTTTCCCTTTTTCAAAAAAATCATCTAGATTCCTTTTGTTTTTCTTTTCTTTTTCTGTTCTGCATTCCCTGCATCCAATTCTTTGCAAATCCTTCAGTAAATTCCTTGCAAATCTTTGTGAGATCTTACATGTCTAGTGAGCTGAGGTGACAAGTGTTTTCTCTGTAATAAACTCAGTCACACTGGCCTGTTATTTTTGGTCCAACCGAATCCTTTCAGTGCAACCGAAGCATTCAACTCGATGCCACCGATTTCACAACAGGAAAAACAGCTTGCCACTTGTTCTTGTATTCCTTTGATCCAGCTCCACTCATTGAATATTGTCCTCTACCAGCATCACATTTAACTTGCTACTTTATTTTGTGCCTCAAGGACCAAACCCATTTGTAACAAAATTCCAGAAGGACCCTTCTTGGAAATTGATGTCAAAGGGGAGAGAGAGATCACATCAAAGCTTAATCATATCTATAGGGGGAGAAATACTCAAGGGGAGAGAGAGTAATCTTCAAGGACCCCAGATGCTTGGTGTTCAAGAGGAGAGAAGTCACATGTCTTTAAGAGGGGAAAGACATGTTCATATTTGTTTGTTTGCAGCAACTCTATTTCTTTTCTTTGAGCTCTGATTTTCTGTTCCCTATCTTCTCCAGTATCCCATGCTAGATTCAGGGGGAGCAAGACATATAAGGGAAGGAAATCATTAAATTCATCGCACATCTTTACCTTTGGGGACATGTCTATATTAAATGGAGTACTCAATACTCACTCTCTACATGTCATCCCAGTCTTGGTACTCTTGTGGTTTCTTTTGTTTGCTCTGGCTAGTAGGTGCATCTGTGTTATCTAACCTTGTTTATGCAGGTTCATTCCATCCTAAGCCAACTCAAGATCACAAGGTAAGTATATGCATCACAGTCATGTGTATGAGGATCTCTTGCTGATGTACATACTGTTTGCAAGAAGGACTCATGAGCATGAAGGTACATTTCCCATATTCACATCTTTTGCTCTGATGCATATAGCCAAGATAATTGTAACACATTGCTTTCTCTGTCATGCTTATGCATTCACATGCTCCTATATTCCATATTTACATGATTGCATACATGTAGGGGGGCCTATGCACGTTACATGTCTTTCCAAAGATTTACTTGTTATTCTCTATATCTTTATCTAAAGCTTTGATGTATGTTGTCATCAGTTACCAAAAAGGGGGAGATTGAAAGCACAAGTGCTCCCTAGGTGATTTTGGTAATTAATGTCAACATATCTCTTGTTGGACTAATACCTTTACCTAGTACATTTCTGATAAGTTCAACAATAGAGTGGCATGGACTAGAGGATGTGGAACCCCTTCAAGAAGCTAAGGACAAAGGATTGGCTCAAGCTCAAAGCACAAGACTCTACATTTTCCATTTTAGTGATCCAAGATCACATTGAGTCTATAGGAAAAGCCAATACTATCAAGGAGGGATGAGGTGTTGCTTAATGAGGTTCTTGCTCAAAATGCTTAGTGATATGCTCCAAAGCCCTCAACTACTTTCTCACATCCACATATGACCTAAACCAAAAGTCTAACTCGGCCTCACCGATTCTTTCTATCCGACGCCACCGAGTTCAGATGTCATAGCCACTGCCACAAACACTAGTCTTTTCGGTCTCACTGGTAGGGATCTCGATCTCACTGAGATGGGATTGTAATCTCTCTGTATGTATCCTTACCAAAATCGGTCCCACCGAGTTTGTGTAATCGGTCCTACCGAGATTACAATGCAAACTCTCTGTTCCTCTTCATAACATTTCGGTCTAACCGAGATGAGCGAATCAGTCCCACCGAGTTTTCCTCGCCAACTCTCTGGTTAGCTTATTACCAAAATCGGTCCCACCGAGTTTGTGTAATCGGTCTCACTAAGATTACGTTATGCCCTAACCCTAATCATATCGGTCCCACCGAGTTGACATGTCAGTCCCACCGAAAATCCTAACGGTCACATTATTTGCTAAATCGGTCCGATCGAGTTCCAGGATTTGGTCCCACCGAGATTGGTAAGTTGTGTGTAACGATTAGATTTTGTGTGGAGGCTATATGTACCCCTCCACGCACTCGTCATTCATGGAGAGAGCCATCAGAACATGCCTACACTTCCAACATACATTTTCTGAGAGAGAACCACCTGCACTTGTGTTGAGGTCAAGATATTCCATTCCTACCATATGAATCTTGATCTCTAGCCTTCCCCAAGTTGCTTTCCACTCAAATCTTCTTTCCACCAAATCCAAATCCTGTGAGAGAGAGTTGAGTGTTGGGGAGACTATCATTTGAAGCACAAGAGCAAGGAGTTCATCATCAACACACCATTTGTTACTTCTTGGAGAGTGGTGTCTCCTAGATTGGCTAGGTGTCACTTGGGAGCCTCCGTCAAGATTGTGGAGTTGAACCAAGGAGTTTGTAAGGGCAAGTAGATCGCCTACTTCATGAAGATCTACCCTAGTGAGGCAAGTCCTTCATGGGCGACGGCCATGGTGGGATAGACAAGGTTGCTTCTTCATGGACCCTTTGTGGGTGGAGCCCTCCATGGACTCGCGCAGCCGTTACCCTTCGTGGGTTGAAGTCTCCATCAACGTGGATGTACGGTAGCACCACCTATCGGAACCACGGCTCAAAAATCTCCGTGTCTCCAAATTGCTTTTGCACACTCCAATACCATCCCTTTACATTTTTGCAAGTTGCATGCTTTACTTTCCGCTGCTCATATACTCTTTGCATGCTTGCTTGATATGTATCGTGATTGTTAAACTTGTGCCAAAACTCCACTTCGACTTAAAGAAATTAAAAACTGCAACTTTTCTTGCTTAGTGTCTAATCACCCCCCCCCCTCTAGACACCTCTTCTCGATCCTTTCAGCCCTTATGGTTGCCTTGTGTTGCAGCTCCGCGAGACATCATTGAGCTTCCGGACGATGAGGAAGAAGTGCCTCTGAAAGACATGTGAAGGAGGGGTAGGGTCTCAAGCGGGAGGACGGCCGAGGGTCAGGTGCCTTAGTCGACATCGGCACCAAAGACGGTGGTCCAGCGATCCAGAGATCCGGCTCTGGCCAATGTTACTTTTGCCAATCCACTGTCGATTGATCATCCTTCAGTGTCAACTGCTCAGGTCTCTGCCGCGCCTGCACAACTCCATGCTTTACATCCTATGATCGCTCCGACTGTACTGCCGTCATTGCTCTTTCCTGCATACCACACTCCAGACAACCCACCGAGTGCCGCCAGGGAAGCCCTTCTCCAGGAAAACCTTGTGATGGAGCAGATGAAGATGGTGCACGAGGCCAGTCAGGTTGCCTACAATGCCAGCACCACTCTGCAGGTCAATGTCAAGGTTAGTTGGTTTCCGAACGGTCTCTCGATTAGTGGTAGTTGCGACTGTTGCTTCATTGTCCATGAGGTGTCCTTGGATGAGCATTTTGGAACCTTTTATGTGCATCTATCATGGGTCTGCATTTCGCATCTAATCACCCAGTCGGTGTTCTAACTTAGTGTTGAATATTTCTTCCACTTGAGTCGACCGGGTTGAGTCGAGTGTTTTTCTGAACCAGTGGGGGCACACAGAGTGCACCCACTGGGTGTAGTCCCCTAGACCACGGTCGACCGCTGGTAGTCGGCTGGGGTATGAGAATCTTTTTTTTGTATACTCATGCTGGGCAGACCATGCCGAGTGGAAAACCGGACCAGTGGGGGCACGCCAAGTGCACCCATTGGGTGTAGTCCCCGTGACTACTGTTGAATGTTTGATTCGGCGGTAGTCTTAGAGCAATTTTCGTTGTGATTGACTTTTGTTCCCGTCGACTGACATATCTTATTTGCTGACCGCAGAAATCTTGTGATCTTGGAGCTCAATTTGCTGAACTGGAGAAGAAGCAGATCAACCTCAACTTCGATCTGGAGCTGGCCAAGAAGAATCTTAAGAAGGCCCAGGACAAAGCAGCTACCATGGGAGGTAATAATTCGTCGACTGTCCACCTTATGACTCTTTTTTCTTTTAGTCTCTTGAACCGAGTGACTCCACTCGAACAGATGTGCGTAGTGAAAACCGTCAACTCCAAGCCCGTCTGAAGAATGTTATTTCTTTAGAGAAAATGAAGCAGGCTCTGGAGAGGAAGGATCAAGACCTTGCCGCAACTCAGAAGGATGCGCGAGAGAAAATGTCACTTGCTGATAAGAAGTTGGCCTCATTCAACAAGTTGGAAGAAGAGAATTCTAAGTTGAACACTGCCGTTACTAAAGCCAACCAGGAGGTCACGAGGTTGAAGAAGGACAAGGAAAACTTGACTGGCGAGGTTGGAAGTTTCAAGGCCAAGAAGGGTCAACTAAAGGCTTATCTGGGACAGCTTGCTGAGAAGCTGGTCTTGAAACTTGAAGGTATTTCCTTTTGTCCGACTGATTTGTCGATGTCGACTGACATGTCTTGTTAAACCGTCGACTCACCACTTTTCCGACTGTGCAGAACTTTGTCAAGACTTTGAAGCAGAGACTGGGCGGGTCGAGACAGGTCTTGACCCCATAAACTCTCCTGTCAAAGATGACGTTGTGATGAGCGTGCTGCGATTGGAGTCTCATCTAGACAGTGTTGTGGATTATCTCGCTCGTCTGAAGGTGGCAATGTCGCAGATCGACGCTGAACTCTGTCCTCAAACAGAACTCCCAAAGGATCTTGAGTCTTTGATGACTTGACTGAACCAAATCCCTAGTCGAGTGCAGGAGTGGAAGAAATCGTCTGCTCGTTGTGGCGCCGATGTTGCTCTGTCGTTGGTCCGAGTCCACTGCAAGGATGTCAGGGAAGACAAGCTGGCGGCTCTCAAGGTTGCCAATACTAAGAAGCTCAGCTTCCAGTCCTTGATGGACACCTTTCTTGACGCCGCCACTCGTATCACAGACAACATCGACCTTGACAGCTTCGTCGGGCCAGCAAGTCCTCCTCCTGCCGAGTGAACAAACGTTATGCTCCACCTTTATTTGTCTCGGAATGCCGAGTGGTTATGTAACCGTTAAACTCTTTCAGGCCTGATGCCTGAGTACTTCTGCCCGTTGCGGTTCTGAACTTTTGCGGGATTTATCCAAACTTAGTTTTCTTTGAATACGATGGCTTTGCCTTTATTGCTTTTGAATGTCTTTTGATTCCAAGTGAAACTTGACCTTTTCACCTTTCGTCGAGTGGCTCTGACGATGTGTTCAATCGACACCTCATCATCCTTGCGGATCAGGATGGAGCGTACGTTGTACTTGTGACGTAGCTCTGACGTTGTGTTCAGTCGACACCTCGTCGTCCTTGCGGATCAAGATGGAGTGTATGTTGTACTTGTGACGCAGCTCTGACGTTGTGTTTAGTCGACACCTCGTCGCCCTTGCGGATCAAGATGGAGCATACGTCGTACTTGTGATGTAGCTCAGAGGATCTTTATGACTTAGGCGAGTACGGGGTCACAGCTAAGCTCCCGAGTGGGAGGATCGCTCTCCACTCAGAGTGTTTTTTTACTTAGGCGAGTACGGGGTCGCGGTTGAGCCCCCCGAGTGGGAGGGTTGCTCTCCACTCGAACTGTTTTTAACTTAGGCGAGTACAGGGTCGCGGCTAAGCTCCTGAGTAGGAGGGTTACTCTCCACTCGGAGTGTTTTTAACTTAGGCGAGTACGGGGCCGCGGCTAAGCCCCCTGAGTGGGAGGATTGCTCTCCACTTGGAGTGTTTTTAAA
>NC_041381.1:363330279-363363633 GCF_002162155.2 Triticum dicoccoides | reverse complement strand
CCCCGAGTGGGAGGGTTGCTCTCCACTCGGAGTGGTTTTTAACTTAGGCGAGTACGGGGTCGCTGCTAAGCCCCCGAGTGGGAGGATTGCTCTCCACTCGGAGTGTTTTTTAACTTAGCCGAGTACGGGGTCGCTGCTAAGCCCCTGAGTGGGAGGATTGCTCTCCACTCGGATTGTTTTTTAACTTAGGCGAGTACGGGGTTGCTGCTAAGCCCCCGAGTGGGAGGATTGCTCTCCACTCGGAGTGTTTTTAACTTAGGAGAGTATGGGGTCACAGCTAAGCCCCTGAGTGGGAGGGTTGCTCTCCACTCGGAGTGTTCTTTAACTTAGGCGAATCGGGTTCGCGGCTAAGCCACCCACTGGGGGATTTGGACACAAATGATTACGGAAAATCAATCATTAAGATACTGCAAAAATCTTGTCCTTGGTAAGCAAACTGAAGGACTTCTTATTACAACTCGTCGATCCGAGTGATTTCGGGTATAGAAAGGGTGAAGCAGCTCCGTGTTCCACGCGCGAGGCTCATCCATATTCTTGGCTACGTTGTAGATGTGGTATGCTCCATTGTGAAGCACATTGGTGATGATGAAGGGACCTTTCCCGGCCGGAGCAAGCTTGTGAGGCCGTTTCTGATCCACTCGGAGCACAAGGTCTCCTTCCTGGAACGCTCGACCTCTAACATTACGGGCATGGAATCGACGCAAATCTTGCTGATAGATGGTCGACTGAATCAGAGCCATCTCACATTCCTCTTCCAGGAGATCAACTGCGTCTTCGCGTGCCTGCTCTGCTTCAGCTTCTGAGAAGAGTTCCACCCGGGGAGCATTGTGCAGCAAGTCACTCGGAAGCACAACCTCGGTGCCATACACTAGGAAGAAAAGGGTTCGGTCAGTCGACCAGTTCGGCGTCGTTCTCAGCCCCCATAGGATGGATGGTAACTCAGTCACCCAAGCTCTAGCAACGTGCTTGAGGTCGCGCATCATTTGGGGTTTTAACCCTTGAAGGATCAAACCATTCGCCCTTTCTGCTGCCCATTCGACTGTGGGTGTGCAACAGAAGCATAGTCGACCCGAGTGCCTTGGGATGCACAGAACGCCTTGAACTCATCATAATCAAAATTGGAGCCATTATCTGTGATAATGCTGCGAGGAACTCCATATCTGAATATCAACTCCTTGATGAAACTCACGGCAGTGCTTGAGTCAAGGTTTTTGATGGGCTTAGCTTCGATCCACTTAGTGAACTTGTCGACTGCTACGAGAAAATGAGTGAAACCACTTCTGCCAGTCTTGAAGGGTCCAACCATATCCAACCCCCAAATTGCAAACGGCCAGACGAGTGGAATAGTCTTCAAGGCAGATGCAGCCTTGTGAGACATGTTGGAGTAGAACTGGCAACCTGTGCACTTGTCGACTATAACTTTTGCCATCTCATTTGACCGAGGCCAATAGAACCCCGCTCGGTATGCTTTGGCCATGATGGTTCGAGAGGACGCATGGTGACCACAGGTCCTCGAGTGGATATCGTTTAGGATCATTCGACCTTCTTCCGGGATGATGCAGCGTTGAGCCACTCCTGTGACACTTTCTCTGTAAAGTTGTCCTTTTATCACTGTGAAAGCTTTTGTTCGACAAACTATCTAGCAACTTGGAGAGCCTCATCCTCATCCTCTGGGAGCTCCTGCCTGAGTATGTACGCGATGTACGGTACCGTCCAATCGGGCGTGATCACCAAGACTTCCATGATCAAGTCGACCATAGCTGGAACCTCAATCTCAGTCGGATCGGTTAAACTTATCGGTTGCGGGGGCTCTTCCTTGAAGGGATCTTCTTGTAATGATGGGGTGTGGAGATGCTCCAAGAACACGTTGCTGGGGATAGGCTTCTGCTACGTTTTGAGCTAGCATTGGTTTTCCCCAAAGAGGAGAGGGTGATGCAGCAAGTGCAGCATAAGTATTTCCCTCAGTTTTTTAGAACCAAGGTATCAATCCAGTAGGAGGCTCCTCAAAAGTCCCACGCGCCTACACAAACAAATTGAGAACTCACAACCAACGCAATAAAGGGGTTGTCAATCCCTTCATGACCACTTGTGAAAGTGATATCTGATAGAGATAGTATGATAAGATAAATATATTTTTGGTATTTTATAATATAGATGCAAAAAGTAAAGATGCAAATAAAAGTAGATTGAAAGCAAATATGATAAGATATAGACCCGTGGGCCATAGGTTTCACTAGAGGCTTCTCTCGAGAGCATAAGTATTACGGTGGGTGAACAAATTACTGTCGAGCAATTGATAGAAATGCGCATAGTTATGAGATTATCTAGGCATGATCATGTATATAGGCATCACATCCATAACAAGTAGACCGACTCCTGCCTGCGTATACTACTATTACTCCACACATCGACCGCTATCCAGCATGCATCTAGAGTATTAAGTTCATAAGAACAGAGCAACGCATTAAGCAAGATGACAAGATGTAGAAGGATAAACTCATGCAATACGATATAAACCCCATCTTATTATCCTCGATGGCAACAATACAATATGTGTCTTGCAACCCTTTCTAACACTGGGTAAGAACACTGCAAGATTGAACCCAAAGCTAAGCACTTCTCCCATGGCAAGAAAGATCATTCTAGTAGGCCAAACCAAACCGATAATTTGAAGCGACTTGCAAAGATAACTCAATCATACATAAAAGAATTCAGAGAAGATTCAATTAATATCCATAGATAAATCTAATCATAAACCCACAATTCATCGGATCTCGACAAACACACCGCAAAAAGAGATTACATCGAATAGATCTCCACAAGAGAGGGGGAGAACATTGTATTGAGATCCAAAAAGAGAGAAGAAGCCATCTAGCTAATAACTATGGACCCATAGGTCTATGGTAAACTACTCACAACTCATAGGATGGGCAAGGATGTTGATGTATAGGCCCTCCGTGGTTGATTCCCCCTCCGGCAGAGTGCCGGCTAAGGCTCCAAGATGGGATCTTGCGGATACAGAAGGTTACGGTGGTGGAAATTGTGTTTCGTGGTCCCCCCGGATGTTTTCGGGGTACGTAGTTATATATAGGAGGAAGAAGTGCGTCGGTGGCCGCCCGAGGGGCCCCCGAGACAGGGGGGCGTGCCCTACAGGGGGGCGCTCCCTCCTATCTTGTGGAGGCTCCGGTTGTTTCTTGACTTGCACTCCAAGCTCTCTGGATCTTGTTCGTTCCAAAAATCACGCTCCCGAAGGTTTCATTCCGTTTGGACTCCGTTTGATATTCCTTTTCTTCGAAATACTGAAATAGGCAAAAAAAAATAGCAATATGGGCTGGGCCTCCGGTTAGTAGGTTAGTCCCAAAAATGATATAAATGTATAAAATAAAGCCCATAAACATCCAAAACAGATAATATAATAGCATGGAACAATCAAAAATTATAGATACATTGGACACGTATCAAGCATCCCCAAGCTTAATTCCTGCTCGTCCTCGAGTAGGTAAACGATAAAAAAAGAATTTTTTGGATGTGGAATGCTACCTAGCATAATTCTCAATGTAATTTTCTTTAATGTGGCATGAATGTTCAGATCCAAATAATACAAAATAAAAGTTCATATTGACATAAGAAATAGTAATACTTCAAGCATACTAAGCAAAGTAATCATGTCTTCTCAAAATAACATTGCCAAAGAAAGTTATCCCTACAAAATCATATAGTCTGGCTGTTGCTCTATCTTCATCACACAAAGTATTTAATCATGCACAACCCCGATGACGAGCCAAGCAATTGTTTCATACTTTAATAATCTCAAACTCTTTCAACTTTCACGCAATACATGAGCGTGAGCCATGGACATAGCACTATATGTGGAATAGAATGGTGGTTCTGGGGAAGACAAAAAAAGGAGAAGATAGTCTCACATCAACTAGGCGTATCAACAGGCTATGGAGATGCCCATTAATAGATATCAATGTGAGTGAGTAGGGATTGTCATGCAACGGATGCACTAGAGCTATAAATATATGAAAGCTCAACAAAAGAAAACTAGTGGGTGTGCATCCAACTTGCTTGCTCACGAAGACCTAGGGCATTTTGAGGAAGCCCATCATTGGAATATACAAGCCAAGTTCTATAATGAAAAATTCCCACTAGTGTATGAAAGTGACAACATATGAGACTCTCTATCATGAAGATCATGGTGCTATTTTGAAGCACAAGTGTGGAAAAAGAGATAGTAGCATTGTCCCTTCTCTCTTTTTCTCTCATTTTTTTTCTTCTTCTCCTTTTTCCTTTTTTCCTTTTTTTCTTTGGCCTTCTCTTTTTTCTTTCCTTTTTCTTTTTGGCCTTTCTCTTTTTTTTGTAAAGTCCGAAGTCTCATCCTGACTTGTGGGGGAATCATAGTCTTCATCATCCTTTCCTCACTAGGACAATGCTCTAATAATGGAGATCATCACACTTTTATGGATTTACAACTCAAAAATTACAACTCAAAGCTAGAACAAGATATTTCTCTATGTGAATGCCTCCGGCGGTATACCGGGATATGCAATGAATCAAGAGTGACATGTATGAAGATTATGATGGTGGATTTGCCACAAATACGATGTCAACTACATGATCATGCAAAGAGCAATATGACAATGATGAAACGTGTCATAATAAACGGAACGGTGGAAAGTTGCATGGCAATATATCTCGGAATGGCTATGGAAATGCCATAATAGGTAGGTATGGTGGCTGTTTTGAGGAAGGTATATGGTGGGTGGGTGTATGGTACCGGCGAAAGTTGCACGGCACAAGAGAGGCTAGCAATAATGGAAGGGTGAAAGGGTGCGTATAATCCATGGACTCAACATTAGTCAAAAGAACTCATATACTTGTTGTAAAAATTTAGGAGTCATCAAAAACCAAAGCACTACGCGCATGCTCCTAGGGGGATAGATTGGTAGGAAAAGACCATCGCTCGTCCCCGACTGCCACTCATAAGGAAGACATTCAATAAATAAAATTGTGCTCCAACTTCATCACAAAGCGGTTCACCATACGTGCATGCTACGGGAATCACAAACTTCAACACAAGCATTCTTTAAATTCATAATCACCCAACTAGCATGACTTTAATATAACTACCTCCATATCTCAAAACAATTATCAAGCATCAAATGGATCATAGCATCCAATTCACTTTCTATGATAGTTTTTATTATACCCAACTTGGATGCTCATCATTCTAGGACCAAATTATAACCAAAACAAATACCATGCTGTTCTAAGAGACTCTAAAAATAATATAAGTGAAGCATGAGAGACTAGCAATTTCTTCAAAATTAATCCACCACCATGCTCTAAAAGATATAAGTGAAGTGCTAGAGCAAAAACTATCAAGCTCAAAAGATATAAGTGAAGCACATAGAGTATTCTAGCAAATTCTAATCAAATAGGCTTCTCCAAAAAGGTGTGTCCAGCAAGGATGATTGTGGTAAACTAACAAGCAAAGACCAATATAATACACGATGCTCCAAGCAAAACACATATCGTGTGGCGAATAAAAATATAGCTCCAAGTAAAGTTACCAATGAACGAAGACGAAAGAGGGGATGCCTTCCCGGGGCATCCCCAAGCTTAGGCTTTTGGCTATTCTTGAATATCTTGGGGTGCCTTTGGCATCCCCAAGCTTAGGCTCTTGCCACTCTTTATTCCATAGTCCATAAAAGCTTTACCCAAAACTTGAAAACTTCACAACACAAAACTCAACAGGAAATCTTATAAGCTCCGTTAGTGAAAGAAAACAAAACCACCACATAAGGTACTGTAATGAACTCATTATTTATTTATTTTGGTGTTAAACCTACTGTATTCCAACTTCCTTATGGTTTATAAACTAATTTATTAGCCATAGATGCATTGAAATAAGCAAACAACACACGAAAAACAGAATCTGTCGAAAGCAGAACAGTCCGTAGCTATATGTAACTAACACAAACTTCTGTAACTTGAAAATCCTACCAAAATAGGACGTACTGGAAAATTTGTTTATTGATCATCATAAAAAAGAATCAATGCAAAAGCACGTTTCTGTGATTTATTGAATTCTTTCTCGTGAGCGCAAAGTTTCTGTTTTTCAGCAGAATCAAATCAACCATCATCATAGTTTATCCTATAGGTTCTACTTGGCACAAACACTAAACAAAAGATAAAAACACATATAAACAGTAAATAGAAACAAAATTTAACACTAAACAGGAACAAAAACAAAGAACATAAAGAAAATTGGGTTGCCTCCCAACTAGCGCTATCGTTTAACGCCCCTAGCTAGGCGTAAAAGCGAAGATAGATCTAATGAGTGCCATCTTTGGCACTTGATTCATAAGTAGCACGCATGATAGATTCATAAGGTAATTTGACTTTCTTTCTTGGAAATTGCTCCATGCCTTTATTCAAGGGAAATTGGAATCTAATGTTCCCTTCTTTCATATCGATAATCGCACCAATCATTCTAAGGAAAGGTCTACCAAGAATAATAGGGCAAGAAATATTGCAATCTATATCAAGAACGATAAAATCTACGGGCACCAAATTTCTATTCGCAACAATAAGAACATCATTGATCCTTCCCATAGGCTTTTTAATGGTGGAATCCGCAAGGTGCAAATTCAAAGAGCAATCTTCAAGATCATGGAAACCTAGAATATCACATAAAGTTTTCGGAATTGTGGAAATACTAGCTCCCAAATCACACAAAGCAAAACACTCATAATCTTTAATTCTAATCTTTATAGTAGGTTCCCACTCATCATTAAGTTTTCTAGGTATAGAAACTTCCAAATTAAGTTTTTCATCATAAGATTGCATCAAGGCATCAACAATATGTTTGGTAAAAGCTTTGTTTTGACTATAAGCATGAGGAGAATTAACAACGGATTGCAACAAGGAAATACAACATTTTAAAGAGCAATTATCATAGTCAAATTCCTTGAAATCCGAGATATTAGGTTCAACATTACTAGAAGTTGAGGATTCTCCAATCTCACTTTTACCAAATTTAGCATTAAGATCTAAAGACTCCGAATTCTTGGGACGCCTTCTAGGCAAAGTTGATTCATCACCAGTCCCATAATCATCAAAATTCATACTGCAAAACATAGATCTAATAGGTGACACATCAATAACTTTAAGATCCTCATCATTATTTTCACATAATTTTTCTGGTTTAGCGGCCATCTTATTGACTAAGGTGGCTTGCTTATCAGAAATTTTGGCTATAGCATTTTCAAGCCGAGTAATTTGAGCGTTAACACCATAGAATTCTTTATTCATATCATCAAGCTCTTTGTTCATAAACCCCAAAAAACTTTTTTGTTCCTTAAGCTCTTTTCTAAATAAATTATTATGCTCAAATTGCAAATTCATAAAGCTTCTAATATTTGATTCAATCTCATCCATCCTTCTGAGGAGGTGGTCAGGACCTTTAGGCAAAGCCATAAGGATAAACAGGCACACAAGCAAATAGAAAAATGAGAAGCAGAAAGAGAGGAGGAGATTGGGAGAGAGAGGGCGAATAAAACGGCAAGGGTGAAGTGGGGGAGAGGAAAACGAGAGGCAAATGGCAAATAATGTAAATGCGAGGGAGATGGGTTTGTGATAGGTACTTGGTATGTCTTCACTTGAGAGAACACCTCCCCGGCAACGGCGCCAGAAATCCTTCTTGCTACGTCTTGAGCTAGATTGGTTTTCCCCAAAGAGGAGAGGGTGATGCAGCAAGTGTAGCGTAAGTATTTCCCCTCAGTTTTTGAGAACCAAGGTATCAATCCAGTAGGAGGCTCCTCAAAAGTCCCACACGCCTACACAAACAAACTGAGAACTCGCAACCAACGCAATAAAGGGGTTGTCAATCCCTTCACGGCCACTTGCGAAAGTGAGATCTGATAGAGATAGTATGATAAGATAAATATATTTTTGGTATTTTATAATATAGATGCAAAAAGTAAAGATGCAAATAAAAGTAGATTGAAAGCAAATATGATAAGAGATAAACCCGGGGGCCATAGGTTTCATTAGAGGCTTCTCTCGAGAGCATAAGTATTATGGTGGGTGAACAAATTACTGTCGAGCAATTGATAGAAATGTGCATAGTTATGAGATTATCTAGGCATGATCATGTATATAGGCATCACGTCCATAACAAGTAGACCGACTCCTGCCTGCATCTACTACTATTACTCCACACATCGACCGCTATCCAGCATGCATCTAGAGTATTAAGTTCATAAGAACAGAGCAACCCATTAAGCAAGATGACATGATGTAGAAGGATAAACTCATGCAATATGATATAAACCCCATCTTGTTATCCTCGATGGCAACAATACAATATGTGTCTTGCAACCCTTTCTGTCACTGGGTAAGAACACCGCAAGATTGAACCCAAAGCTAAGCACTTCTCCCATGGCAAGAAAGATCAATCTAGTAGGCCAAACCAAACCGATAATTCGAAGAGACTTGCAAAGATAACT
This sequence comes from Triticum dicoccoides, assembly GCF_002162155.2. Classification (NCBI taxonomy): domain Eukaryota; kingdom Viridiplantae; phylum Streptophyta; class Magnoliopsida; order Poales; family Poaceae; genus Triticum; species Triticum dicoccoides. The sequence continues at coordinate 363,355,117 of NC_041381.1, read as the reverse complement.
CAATCATACATAAAAGAATTCAGAGAAGATTCAATTAATATCCATAGATAAATCTAATCATAAACCCACAATTCATTCGATCTCGACAAACACACCGCAAAAAGAGATTACATCGAATAGATCTCCACAAGAGAGGGGGAGAACATTGTATTGAGATCCAAAAAGAGAGAAGAAGCCATCTAGCTTATAACTATGGACCCATAGGTCTGTGGTAAACTACTCGCAACTCATAGGGGGGGCAAGGATGTTGATGTAGAGTCCCTCCGTGGTTGATTCCCCCTCCGGCAGAGTGCCGGCGAAGGCTCCAAGATGGGATCTTGCGGATACAGAAGGTTACGGTGGTGGAAATTGTGTTTCGTGGTCCCCCGGATGTTTTCGGGGTACGAAGGTATATATAGGAGGAAGAAGTACGTCGGTGGCCACCCGAGGGGCCCACGAGACAGGGGGGCGCGCCCTACAGGGGGGGCGCTCCCTCCTATCTCGTGGAGGCTCCGGTTGTTTCTTGACTTGCACTCCAAGCTCTCTGGATCTTGTTCGTTCCAAAAATCATGCTCCCGAAGGTTTCATTCCGTTTGGACTCCGTTTGATATTCCTTTTCTTCAAAATACTGAAATAGGCAAAAAAAACAGCAATATGAGTTGGGCCTCCGGTTAGTAGGTTAGTCCCAAAATGATATAAATGTATAAAATAAAGCCCATAAACATCCAAAATAGATAATATAATAGCATGGAACAATCAAAAATTATAGATACGTTGGAGACGTATCAAGCATCCCCAAGCTTAATTCCTACTCGTCCTCGAGTAGGTAAATGATAAAAAAAGAATTTTTGATGTGGAATGCTACCTAGAATAATTCTCAATGTAATTTTCTTTAATGTGGCATGAATGTTCAGATCCAAATAATACAAAATAAAAGTTCATATTGACATAAGAAATAGTAATACTTCAAGCATACTAAGCAAAGTAATCATGTCTTCTCAAAATAACATGGCCAAAGAAAGTTATCCCTACAAAATCATATAGTCTGGCTGTTGCTCTATCTTCATCACACAAAGTATTTAATCATGCACAGCCCCGATGACGAGCCAAGCAACTGTTTCATACTTTAATAATCTCAAACTCTTTCAAGTTTCATGCAATACATGAGCGTGAGCCATGGACATAGCACTATATGTGGAATAGAATGGTGGTTGTGGGGAAGACAAAAAAAGGATAAGATAGTCTCACATCAACTAGGCGTATCAACAGGCTATGGAGATGCCCATTAATAGATATCAATGTGAGTGAGTAGGGATTGCCATGCAACGGATGCACTAGAGCTATAAATATATGAAAGCTCAACAAAAGAAAACTAGTGGGCGTGCATCCAACTTGCTTGCTCACGAAGACCTAGGGCATTTTGAGGAAGCCCATCATTGGAATATACAAGCCAAGTTCTATAATGAAAAATTCCCACTAGTATATGAAAGTGACAACATATGAGACTCTCTATCATGAAGATCATGGTGCTATTTTGAAGCACAAGTGTGGAAAAAGAAATTGTAGCATTGTCCCTTCTCTCTTTTTCTCTCATTTTTTTTCTTCTTCTCTTTTTTCCTTTTTTTTCTTTTTTTCTTTGGCCTTCTCTTTTTTCTTTCCTTTTTCTTTTTGGCCTTTCTCTTTTTTTTGTAAAGTCCGAAGTCTCATCCCGACTTGTGGGGGAATCATAGTCTTCATCATCCTTTCCTCACTAGGACAATGCTCTAATAATGGAGATCATCACACTTTTATGGATTTACAACTCAAAAATTACAACTCAAAGCTAGAACAAGATATGACTCTATGTGAATGCCTCCGGCGGTATACGGGGATATGCAATGAATCAAGAGTGACATGTATGAAGATTATGATGGTGGCTTTGCCACAAATATGATGTCAACTACATGATCATGCAAAGAGCAATATGACAATGATGAAACGTGTCATAATAAACGGAACGGTGGAAAGTTGCATGGCAATATATCTCGGAATGGCTATGGAAATGCCATAATAGGTAGGTATGGTGGCTGTTTTTAGGTAGGTATATGGTGGGTGGGTGTATGGTACCGGCGAAAGTTGCACGACACAAGAGAGGCTAGCAATAATGGAATGGTGAAAGGGTGCGTATAATCCATGGACTCAACATTAGTCAAAAGAACTCATATACTTGTTGTAAAAATTTAGGAGTCATCAAAAACCAAAGCACTACGCGCATGCTCCTAGGGGGATAGATTGGTAAGAAAAGACCATCGCTCATTCCCGACTGCCACTCATACGGAAGACATTCAATAAATAAAATTGTGCTCCAACTTCATCACAAAGCGGTTCACCATACGTGCATGCTACGGGAATCACAAACTTCAACACAAGCATTCTTTAAATTCATAATCACCCAACTAGCATGACTTTAATATCACTACCTCCATATCTCAAAACAATTATCAAGCATCAAATTGATCATAGCATCCAATTCACTTTCTATGATAGTTTTTATTATACCCAACTTGGATGCTCATCATTCTAGGACCAAATTATAACCAAAACAAATACCATGCTGTTCTAAGAGACTCTCAAAATAATATAAGTGAAGCATGAGAGACTAGCAATTTCTTCAAAATTGATCCACCACCATGCTCTAAAAGATATAAGTGAAGCGCTAGAGTGAAAGCACAAGTGCTCTCTAGGTGGTTTTGGTAATTAATGTCAACATATCTCTTGTTGGACTAACACTTTTATCTAGTATATTTCAGATAAGTTCAACATTGGAGTGGCATGGACTAAAGGATGTGGGAACTCCTTCAAGATTCTAAGGACAAAGGATTGGCTCAAGCTTCAAGTTCAAGACTCTTCATTTTACATTTCAGTGATCCAAGATCACATTGAGTCTATAGGAAAGCCAATACTATCAAGGAGGGATGAGGTGTTGCTTAATGAGCCTCTTGCTTCATGTGCTTAGTGATATGCTCCAAAAACCCTCAACCACTTTCTCACATCCACATATGTCCTAAACCTAAAGTCAAACTCGGCCCCACTGATTCTTTCTATCCGGCGCCACCGAGTTTTGATGTCTTAGCCACTACCACAAACCCTAGGCAAATCAGTCTCACCGATAGGGATCTCGGTCTCACCGAGATGGGATTGTAATCTCTCTGTGTATGCCCATTATCAAAATCGGTCTCACCGAGTTTGAGCAATCGGTACTACCGAGATTACAATGCAAACTTCCTGGTTGACTCATTACCAAAATCGGTCCCACCGAGTTTGATAATCGGTCCAACCGAGTTTGCCTGACCAACTCTCTCGTTAGCTAATTACCAAAATCAGTCCTACCAAGTTTGTGTAATCGGTCTCACCGAGATTACGTTATGCCCTAACCCTAACCATATCGGTCCTACCGAGTTGTATCTTGGTCCCACCGAAAATCCTAACGGTCACTAGGTTTACTAAATCGGTCCGATCGAGTCTGTTGAATCGGTCCCATCGAGTTTGGTAAATTGTGTGTAACGGTTAGATTTTGTGTGGAGTCTATATATACCCCTCCACCTCCTCTTCATTCATGGAGAGAGCCATCAGACTAAACCTACACTTCCAACTTACCATTTCTGAGAGAGAACCACCTACTCATGTGTTGAGGCCAAGATATTCCATTCCTACCATATGAATCTTGATCTCTAGCCTTCCCCAAGTTGCTTTCCACTCAAATCCTCTTTCCACCAGATCCAAATCATATGAGAGAGAGTTGAGTGTTGGGGAGACTATCATTTGAAGCACAAGAGCAAGGAGTTCATCATCAACGCACCATTTGTTACTTCTTGGAGAGTGGTGTCTCCTAGATTGGCTAGGTGTCACTTGGGAGCCTCCGACAAGATTGTGGAGTTGAACCAAGGAGTTTGTAAGGGCAAGGAGATTGCCTACTTCGTGAAGATCTACCGCTAGTGAGGCAAGTCCTTTGTGGGCGACGGCCATGGTGGGATAGACAAGGTTGCTTCTTCGTGGACCCTTCTTGGGTGGAGCCCTCCGTGGACTCGCGCAACCGTTACCCTTCGTGGGTTGAAGTCTCCATCAACGTGGATGTACGATAGCACCACCTATCGGAACCACGCCAAAAACATCTGTGTCTCCAATTGCGTTTGAATCCTCCAAACCCTTCCCCTTACATTCTTGCAAGTTGCATGCTTTACTTTCCGCTGCTCATATACTCTTTGCATGCTTGCTTGCTATGTGTTGTGAATGTTAAACTTGTGCCTAAACTCCACTTAGTTTTAAAAAGGCTAAAAACTGCAACTTTGGTACTTAGTGTCTAATCACCCCCCCCCCTCTAGACACCTCTTCTCAAGGTCCTACATAGAGCAAAAACTATCAAGCTCAAAAGATATAAGTGAAGCACATAGAGTATTCTAGCAAATTCTAATAAAATAGGCTTCTCCCAAAAGGTGTGTACAGCAAGGATGATTGTGGTAAACTAACAAGCAAAGACCAATATAATACACGACCCTCCAAGCAAAACACATATCATGTGGCGACTGAAAATATAGCTCCAAGTAAAGTTACCAATGAACGAAGACGAAAGAGGGGATGCCTTCCCAGGGCATCCCCAAGCTTAGGCTTTTGGCTATTCTTGAATATATTGGGGTGCCTTTGGCATCCCCAAGCTTAGGCTCTTGCCACTCTTTATTCCATAGTCCATAAAAGCTTTACCCAAAACTTGAAAACTTCACAACACAAAACTCAACAGGAAATCTTATAAGCTCCGTTAGTGAAAGAAAACAAAACCACCACATAAGGTACAGTAATGAACTCATTATTTATTTATTTTGGTCTTAAACCTACTGTATTACAACTTCCTTATGGTTTATAAACTAATTTATTAGCCATAGATGCATTGAAATAAGCAAACAACACACGAAAAACAGAATCTGTCAAAAACAGAACAGTCTGTAGCAATATGTAACTAACGCAAACTTCTGGAACTCAAAAAATCATATCAAAAATGGACGTACTGGACAATTTGTTTATCGATCATCATCAAAAAGAATCAATGCAAAAGCACGTTTCTGTGATTTATTGAATTTTTTCTCATGAGCGCAAAGTTTCTGTTTTTCAGCAGAATCAAATCAACCATCATCATAGTTTATCCTATAGGTTCTACTTGGCACAAACACTAAACAAAAGATAAGAACACATCTAAACAGAAAGTAGAAACAAAATTTAACACTAAACAGGAACAAAAACAAAGAACATAAAGAAAATTGGGTTGCCTCCCAACTAGCGCTATCGTTTAACGCCCCTAGCTAGGCGTAAAAGCGAAGATAGATCTAACGAGTGCCATCTTTGGCACTTGATTCATAAGTAGCACGCATGATAGATTCATAAGGTAATTTGACTTTCTTTCTTGGAAAGTGCTCCATGCCTTTATTTAAGGGAAATTGGAATCTAATGTTCCCTTCTTTCATATTGATAATCGCACCAATCGTTCTAAGGAAAGGTCTACCAAGAATAATAGGGCAAGAAAGATTGCAATCTATATCAAGAACGATAAAATCTATGGGCACCAACTTTATATTTGCAACAATAAGAACACCATTGATCCTTCACATAGGCTTTTTAATGGTGGAATCCGCAAAGTGCAAATTCAAAGAGCAATCTTCAAGATCATGGAAACCTAGAATATCACATAAAGTTTTCGGAATCGTGGAAATACTAGCTCCCAAATCACACAAAGCAAAACACTCATAATATTTAATTCTAATCTTTATAGTAGGTTCCCACTCATCATTAAGTTTTCTAGGTATAGAAACTTCCAAATTAAGTTTTTCATCATAAGATTGCATCAAGGCATCAACAATATGTTTGGTAAAAGCTTTGTTTTTACTATAAGCATGACGAGAATTAACAACAGATTGCAACAAGGAAATACAACCTTTTAAAGAGCAATTATCATAGTCAAATTCCTTGAAATCCGAGATAGTAGGTTCAACATTATTAGAAGTTGAGGATTCTCCAATCTCACTTTTACCAAATTTAGCATTAAGATCTAAAGACTCTGAATTCTTGGGACGCCTTCTAGGCAAAGTTGATTCATCATCAGTCCCATAATCATCAAAATTCATACTACAAAACATAGATATAATAGGAGACACATCAATAACTTTAAGATCCTCATCATTATTTTCACGTAATTTTTCTGGTTTAGCGACCATCTTATTGACTAAGGTGGCTTGCTTGTCAGAAATTTTGGCTATAGCATTTTCAAGCCGGGTAATTTGAGCGTTAACACCATAGAATTCTTTATTCATATCATCAAGCTCTTTGTTCAGAAACCCCAAAAAACTTTTTTGTTCCTTAAGCTCTTTTCTAAAGAAATTATTATGCTCAAATTGCAAATTCATAAAGCTTCTAATATTTGATTCAATCTCATCCATCCTTCTGAGGAGGTGGTCAGGACCTTTAGGCAAAGCCATAAGGATAAACAGGCACACAAGCAAACAGAAAAATGGGAAGCAGAAAGAGAGGAGGAGATTGGGAGAGAGAGAGCGAATAAAACGGCAAGGGTGAAGTGGGGGAGAGGAAAACGAGAGGCAAATGGCAAATAATGTAAATGCGAGGGAGATGGGTTTGTGATAGGTACTTGGTATGTCTTCACTTGAGCGAACACCTCCCCGGCAACGGCGCCAGAAATCCTTCTTGCTACGTCTTGAGCTAGCATTGGTTTTCCCCGAAGAGGAGAGGGTGATGCAGCAAGTGTAGCATAAGTATTTCCCTCAATTTTTGAGAACCAAGGTATCAATCCAGTAGGAGGCTTCTCAAAAGTCCCACGCGCCTACACAAAAAAACGAGAACTCGCAACCAACGCAATAAAGGGGTTGTCAATCCCTTCACGGCCACTTGCGAAAGTGAGATCTGATAGAGATAGTATGATAAGATAAATATATTTTTGGTATTTTATAATATAGATGCAAAAAGTAAAGATGCAAATAAAAGTAGATTGAAAGCAAATATGATAAGAGATAGACCCGGGGGCCATAGGTTTCACTAGAGGCTTCTCTCGAGAGCATAAGTATTACGGTGGGTGAACAAATTACTGTCGAGCAATTGATAGAAATGTGCATAGTTATGAGATTATCTAGGCATGATCGTGTATATAGGCATCACGTCCATAACAAGTATATCGACTCCTGCCTGCATCTACTACTATTACTCCACACATCGACCGCTATCCAGCATGCATCTAGAGTATTAAGTTCATAAGAACAGAGCAACGCATTAAGCAAGATGACATGATGTAGAAGGATAAACTCATGCAATATGATATAAACCCAATCTTGTTATCCTCGATGGCAACAATACAATACATGTCTTGCAACCCTTTCTGTCACTAGGTAAGAACACCGCAAGATTGAACCCAAAGCTAAGCACTTCTCCCATGGCAAGAAAGATCAATCTAGTAGGCCAAACCAAACCGATAATTCGAAGAGACTTGCAAAGATAACTCAATCATACATAAAAGAATTCAGAGAAGATTCAATTAATATCCATAGATAAATCTGATCGTACCCACAATTCATCGGATCTCGACAAACACACCACAAAAAGAGATTACATCGAATAGATCTCCACAAGAGAGGGGGAGAACATTGTATTGAGATCCAAAAGAGAGAAGAAGAAACTACTCACAACTCATAGGAGGGGCAAGGATGTTCATGTAGAGGCCCTCCATGGTTGATTCCCCCTCCGGCAGAGTGTCGGCGAAGGCTCCAAGATGGGATCTTGCGGATACAGAAGGTTATGGTGGTGGAAATTGTGTTTCGTGGTCCCCCCGGATGTTTTCAGGGTACGTAGGTATATATAGGAGGAAGAAGTACGTCGGTGGCCGCCCGAGGGGCCCGCGAGACAGGGGGCGCGCCCTATAGGGGGGGCGCCCTCCTATCTCGTGGAGGCTCCGGTTGTTTCTTGACTTGCACTCCAAGTTCTCCGGATCTTGTTCGTTCCAAAAATCATGCTCCCGGAGGTTTCATTCCGTTTGGACCCCGTTTGATATTCCTTTTCTTTGAAATACTGAAATAGGCAAAAAAAACAGCAATATGGGTTGGGCCTCCGGTTAGTTGGTTAGTCCCAAAAATGATATAAATGTATAAAATAAAGCCCATAAACATCCAAAACAGATAATATAATAGCATGGAACAATCAAAAATTATAGATACGTTGGAGACGTATCAGCTTCCAAGTGGAACCTATCTTCGCCAGATCATCAACAGCTTGATTCTTGATTCGAGGTATGTGGTGGAGCTCTAACCCCTCAAACTTCTTCTCTAGCTTTCTCACTGCAGTGCAATAATCGGTCATTGCTGGACTCCTGACGTCCCATTCCTTCATTACTTGATTAACCACTAAGTCTGAGTCGCCGTAGACCATCAAGCGCTGGACGCCGAGTGAAATGGCCATACACAACCCATATAATAGTGCCTCATACTCAGCTTCATTGTTTGAAGAATCAAAGTGAATCTGGAGGACATAACTGATCTTGTCTCCTCGTGGGGACACTAAAACCACTCCTGCACCAGAGCCATTCAACATCTTGGATCCATCAAAGAACATAGTCCAATGTTCCGGTTGAACCTGAGTCGGCTGTTGTTGTTCTATCCACTCTGCGAGGAAATCTGCAATTGCTTGAGACTTGATGGCCTTCTTTGCCTCAAACTTGATATCTAAAGGAAGGATTTCTGACAATGGAGCATCATTAACGACTGAAACTGAGTGGTCAGAAAAGTAGTGTGCAACTTTCTTCGTGGTTAGGTAAATCCCATAAACAAGCTTCTTATAATGAGGGTATCTCTGCTTGGACGGGGTCAAGACATCTGAAATATAATACACAGGGCGCTGAACTTTGAAGGCTTTGCCTTCTTCTTCCCGCTCGACCGTAAGCACTGTGCTAACAACCTATCCAGTGGCTGCGATGTAAAGCAGTAAGGGCTCCTTGCTGAATGGAGCGGCAAGCACCGGCTGGGTGGAAAGCAGGGCTTTGAGCTCTTCAAATACTGCTTCAGCTTCATCGTTCCACTCGAACTTGTCAGACTTCTTCACCAGTCGGTAAAGAGGCAGTGCCTTTTCACCGAGGCGTGAGATGAATTGACTCAACGCGGCCAAACAACCAGTAAGCTCCTGAACATCATGCACACGCACGTGGCGCTTCATTCGGAGGATTGTGCCAATCTTTTCTGGGTTCGCATCGATCCCTCGTTCGAAAATAAGGAAACCGAGCAACTTTCCACTGGGGACTCCGAATGTGCATTTTGATCGATTGAGCTTGATATCATATCTTCTTAAGTTGGCAAAGGTTTCAGCAAGGTCAGTCAACAGGTCAGAACCTTTGCGTGACTTAACCACTATGTCATCCATGTATGCTTCCACATTCCGACTGATTTGAGTGAGCAGACACTTCTAAATCATGCGCATAAATGTGGCGCCAGCATTCTTGAGGCCAAAGGGCATAGTAACATAGCAAAAACACCCGAATGGGGTGATGAAAGCTGTCTTTATCTCGTCGGGTCCATACAGTCGGATCTGATGGTACCCGGAATAAGCGTCCAGAAAGGACAGTCGCTCACATCCCGCAGTTGAGTCAACTATCTTGTCGATGCGGGGCAGAGGAAAATGATTTTTCGGGCAGGCCTGATGGATGTGCTTGAAATCAATACACACTCAAAGTGACTTATCTTTCTTGGGGACCATAACAACGTTGACGAGCCACTCAGAGTGGTATATCTCACAGATGAACTCGGCGGCCAGAAGCCGAGCCACCTCCTCACCAATCGCCTTTCTCTTCTCTGCAGCGGACCGACGGAGATGCTCTTTAACAGGTTTTTCCTTTGAGTCGACTCGCAAATAGTGCTCAGCCAGCCCCCTGGGTACACCTGGCATGTTAGATGGCTTCCATGCAAAGATGTCCCAGTTCTCACAGAGGAATTGGATGAACGCTTCTTCCTATTTGTTGTCGAGTGTCATTGAGATATGGGTCGGAGCAGCATTGGGGTCGGTCGGGTGAATGTGGACTGGCTTGGTCTCACCGGCCGACTGAAATGCGGACTCCGAGGCAGGCCTCTTGGCACGCAGCAAATCACTCGGATCTGCAATCTTATGATATTCTTGAAACTCTACTGCGGCCATACTCTCATCAGCGATCTTCGAACCGTTCTGAAGACAATCCTCTGCTCTCTGCCATTTTCTAGAGACCGTGATTACGCCTTTAGGGCCAGGCATCTTCAACTTGAGGTACACATAGCACGGTCGAGCCATGAAACTAGCATAAGCAGGTCTGCCTAGAATGTCATGATAGGCACTTTCAAAATCCACTACCTCAAACGTCAACTTTTCCCTGCGGTAATTCAGAGAATCACCGAAAACCACATCAAGAGTGATCTGACCGAGTGAATCAGCTTTCTTTCCTGGAATGATGCCATGAAATCTCATGTTTCTCTCACTGAGTTTGGACATCAGAATGCCCATCCCCCAGAGGGCCTCAGCGCAATATATTCAGACCACTGCCGTCATCCATCAAAACCTTGGCCAGTCGGGTGCCCCCAACGACTGGGTCGACCACCAATGCTTGCCGCCCAGGGGTAGCAACATGCGGTGGATGGTCGGACTGGTCGAATGTGATAGGGGTTTTGACCACTTGAAATATCTTGGAGTTGCCGAAGCAACCATGTTCACCTCTCTGTTAATGACTTTCAGTCGACTTTTGCTCTCGAGATCAGCAAAAATCACCAAGGTGGCATTAACATTGGGGTAACCACCATCATCCTCTTTGTCTTCCTCCTTATCAGACTCCTTGTCCTTTTCATTAGGTTGGCTTTCTCTGAAGCTCTGGATTAGGAGTCTGATAACCCACAAGTGTAGGGGATCAATTGTAGCCTCTTTCGATAAGTAAGAGTGTCGAACCCAACAAGGAGCTAAAGGCAGAACAAATATTCCCTCAAGTTCTATCAACCACCGATACAAATCTACGCATGCTTAGCGTTCGCTTTACCTAGAACAAGTATGAAACTATAAGTACTTTGTAGGTGTTGTTGGATAGGTTTGCAAGATAATAAAAAGCACATAAATAAAAAGTAGGGGCTGTTTAGATGAAGACACAACTAAGTTAGTTTTAGTAGAGAGCTTTTTGTCACGAGAAAGTTATTTGTCCCTAGGCAATCGATAACTAGACCGGTAATCAGTATTGTAATTTTATTTGAGGGAGAGGCATAAGCTAACATACTTTCTCTTCTTGGATCATATGCACTTACGATTGGAACTCTAGAAAGCATCTGCAACTACTAAAGATCAGTAAGGTAAAACCCAACCATAGCATTAAAGCATCAAGTCCCCTTTATCCCATACACCACAACCCCCTTACTCGGGTTTATGCTTTTGTCACTCAAGCAACCCACTATAAGCGAATCATGAACATATTGCAACACCCTACACCAGGAATCCCTCACGCTTGCACGACACGGAGGGCACAATAGGACATCACCAATAATAAAACATGCAACTCAAACCAATCACGATCATCAATTAACCCATAGGACAAAATGGATCTACTCAAACATCATAGGATAGCCATACATCATTGGGAAATAATATATATCATTGAGAACCATGTTTAAGTAGAGATTACAGCGGGTAAAAGAGAGGTTACACTGCTGCATAGAGGGGGGAAGAGTTGGTGATGAGGGCGGTGAAGTTGTTGGTGTAGATCGCGATGATGATGATGGCCCCCGGCGGCATTCTGGCGCCACCGGAAGCAAGGGGGAGAGAGCCCCCCTTCTTCTTCTTCTTCATTGACCTTCTCCCTAGATGGGAGATGGGTTTCCTCTCTGGTCCTTGGCTCCCATGGCGTGGGAGGGGCGAGAGCCCCTCCAAAATTGGATCTGTCTCTCTGTCTCTCTCTCTTTCTGTGTTCTTCGATTCTGCCCTTTCACCGTTTCTTTTATATCCGGAGATCCGTAACTCCGATTGGATTGAAACTTTCGCCCAGATTTTTCTCCGAAAATTAGCTTTCTTGCAGCAAAAGAAGAGCATCAACCGACTTACAGGGTTCCCACGAGGATCAGGGGTGCGCCCCTTGCCTTGTGGCCCCCTTGGGCGCCGTCTCGCATTGGTTTTTCTTCCCAAAAATCATAAATATTCCAAAAATGATCTCTGTCCATTTTTATCCCGTTTGGACTCCGTTTGATATGGGATTTCTGCGAAACCTAAAACATGCAAAAAACAGGAACTGGCACTGGGCACTAGATCAATATGTTAGTCCCAAAAATAGTATAAAAAGTTGCCAAAAGTATATGAAAGTTGAATAATATTGGCATGGAACAATAAAAAATTATAGATACAACGGAGACGTATCAGAGTCGACACTGTCGAGTGGTATGCTTGGGGAGAATCAGATTCCCCTCCTCATCTTTTTTGGTATGTATATGACATGGCAAATCCATCACATCATTTCCTGCTTGATCCTTCACTTTTTTAGGGATCCAGGGCCCTTTAGGCTTCCCCTTGAACTTTCCTTGGTTCAGAACTGCTGCCTCGGCAGGGCCTGCTGCCTCAGCCTTTCGCTTCTGCTTCCGACTGGAATTTCCTCCTCCGGTGTCCTGGGTCACTGGTCTGTTCTTGCTACTCCGGAGTCAGTCCTCTTCTTCGCCGTTAGCATACTTAGTGGCAATCTCCATCATCCGAGCCAGAGACATGTCTCCGGTCCGACCGAACTTCAGATTGAGATCTCTGTAGCGAACACCTTCTTTAAAGGCACAGACTGCTTGGTGACCAGATACATTCTCCACTGTGTGATGCAAAGTGATCCATCTTTGAATATAATCCCTCAAGGTCTCATTCTATTTCTGTATGCAATGCTGCAATTCTGGCAAACCAACAGGTCTCTTGCAGGTGCCCTCAAATGTTCTGGTAAACATTCGGGCCAATTCATCCCAACTCAAAATGCTTCCAGGGGCCAACTGATTCAGCCAGGCCCTGGCAGAACCTTCAAGCATCAGAGGGAGGTGCTTCATGGCCACCTCATTGCTGCCGCCACCAATGTGCACAGCCACTCGGTAGTCTTCGAGCCAAGTGTCGGGCTTTTATTCTCCTGTGAACTTACTGACACTAGTCACCAATCTAAAGTTGTGATGGATCTCAGCGGCTCTGATGGCTCTACCGAAACACTCAAGGCCAGAAACGTGGACCCTGCTTCCGCTGGGACTGTCTCTATCCAGCCCCTCTCTGTATGCCCTGTTCCGGTCGACCAAACCCTGAACAAGGAATGACCTTGCGTCGAAGCCAGGCTCTCTTGGGTCGACTGGAACTCAGCTGTCATTACCATACGGACGCCTGTCATCATACCGCCGGGGCGCGTACGACCCGTCCCTCGGAAGGGGCGAAGGCGCTCGACGGTGGTTGTTGCGGGCGTACTCATGATCATACTCTCCATGAGCTCTTCCCAGGTGCCGATCTTGGCGGTGATCACGATCTTCACGTCGCAAAGGAGACCCAAGACTGTGTGCCAACTGAACAGTATCTGCCCTTACCGATCTGCTGTGGATCCTGCTCCGCGACTAAGAAACGGCGGAGTTCAGGTCTCCTGCTGCTCGGAGCAGCGTTCTGATATGTTCCAAACCTCTTCTAGCTTCTGAATGGGACGACTGAATAGACTATGCGATACGCGCAGCAGCTGCAAGATTCTGGATCAGAGTGCAGAATACCTGAGTTTACGGTGGAAACAAATGTCGTGGATGTCGACTGGATTCGGGTATCAGTCGACGAGCACGCTCATCGAGAGAATGTTGGAGATTCTCCAAACGAGTGCGCTCAGCCAGCATGGCCAGGTGCATTGCCTCCAAGGCCCGAGCCTCGGCGATCTCCCCTATGATGGGGGTCTGGAGGGCCTCCATGTTGCGGCAGTGCATCTCTTCCCTCTACTACGAGTTGAGAGGTTGAGGTTGGTACTCTTTGTGGCCGAACGATGGGCCATCATCGTCACCATCGCCGCCGCTGCGGCGAAACCCAGGTGGGCTGCGACGGGTATCGACCATGAGAACTTCTGCCGCGGAGTCACAGCTCCCGCTCTCGGAAAACATTTCTGCAGAATCAGTCGACAGGTCGACTGAACCGCAGCGAAACTCGACGGGCTCGATTGCCGCGACTTGGGGGGTGGCCGTTTGACGAGCCACCGCATGCTTCACCCACCGCTGGAGCCGCGACCGACCAGATCGCTTGCGACGGCGTCTAGTGGAGTGAGAAGGTGACGTGAGGGCCGACCGATATGGAGTCGACGGTTGCTGAAGGAGGACACTGCAGGCACTCGCGTGAAAGTGCGACGAAGCACAGATCAGGAGAGCCTCGACGTCGAGGGGGGCTTCCAGGAGCCAGGCGGAGTCGTCGGCGACGAAAGTGAGCACGCCGAGTCGGAACTCGCGGCCCATGACCAAACCGCCACCGAAAACCTTGACCAAACCACAAGGACGGAAGGCGCGCCCAGGGGGTAGGGCGCGCCCCCCACCCTTGTGGGCCCCTTGTGCACCTTCTAACCTAATTCTTTTGCCTATATATTCCCATATATCCCCAAACCAATAGAGGCATCCATGAAAACACTTTTTCGCCGCCGCAACCTTCTGTACCCGTGAGATCCCATCCAGGGGCCTTTTCCGGCGTCCTACCGGAGGGGGATTCGATCATGGAGGGCTTCTACATCAACACCATTGCCCTGCAAATGAAGCATGAGTAGTTTACCACAGGCCTACGAGTTCATAGCTAGTAGCTAGATGGCTTCTTCTCTCTCTCTCTTTGATTCTCAATACCATGTTCTCCTCGATGTTCTTGGAGATCTATTTGATGTAATACTTTTTTGCGGTGTGTTTAGCGAGATCCAATGAATTATGGATTTATGATCAGCTTATGTATGAATATTATTCGAATCTTCTCTGAATTCGTATATGCATGATTTGATATCTTTGTAATTCTCTTCGAACTATCGGTTTGGTTTGGCCAACTAGATTGGTTTTTCTTGCAATGGGAGAAGTGCTTAGCTTTGGGTTCAATCTTGCGGTGTCCTTTCCGAGTGACAGTAGGGGCAGCAAGGCACGTATTGTATTGTTGCCATCGAGGATAAAAAGATGGGTTTTTCATCATATTGCTTGAGTTAATTCCTCTACATCATGTCATCTTACTTAGTGCGTTACTCCATTCTTTATGAACTTAATACTCTAGACGCATGTTGGATAGCGGTCGATGTGTGGAGTAATAGTAGTAGATGCAGAATCATTTCGGTCTACTTGACACGGACGTGATGCCTATATTAATGATCATTGCCTTGGATATCGTCATAATTATGCACTTTTCTATCAATTGCTCGAAAGTAATTTGTTCATCCAATGTATCATTTGCTATCTTGAGAGAAGCCTCTAGTGAAACCTATGGCCCCGGGTCTATTTTTCATCATACAAGTTTCCGATCTACAATCTTAGTTTCTGATCTACTATTCTTGCAATCTTTTACTTTCCGATCTATAAACCAAAAATACCAAAACTGTTTACTTTATCGTTTATCTATCTCTATCAAATCTCAATTTTACAAATAACCGTGAAGGGATTGACAACCCCTTTATTGCGTTGGGTGCAAGTTTATTTGATTGTTTGTGCAGGTATTCAGTGATTTGTGCGTTGTATCCTACTGGATTGATACCTTGGTTCTCAAACTGAGGGAAATACTTATCTCTACTTTACCGCATCATCCTTTCCTCTTCAAGAAAAAATCAACACAAGCTCAAGAAGTAGCAGCTCTCACAGGAATCCCCCCAAAACAGGTATAGAGTGATATAATACCGTTTGTTCTTGAATGTTACAAGTACCAATCAACATGGCTCTCTCACAATGTAAAAATAAAGATGCTCACATATAGCAGAAATCCATCCATTGATCACTCTCCACATCATATTCAACTCATGAACATGTAACATGTTAAGTTTCTTTTGTGTGAGTAAAACGTTTAGTACGTCAAGTTTATTTTTGTGAGAACAAAGTATAATGTTGCTCTTCATCGGCGGAGGTTGTTGTTCTGCTGTGCTGGTTCTGTAGGACCTTAGCATAACAACTTCTCGATTGTCTATTACGACAAGTTTTGCCCGATTCTAGCAAGGAAGGGGCGATGACGGCGGCGTGCCTTCCGCTCGCTTCAATGCTTGTAGTCATCGCTAGGTGGTCTATGTATCTGTTTGTAATTTTTATTATTTTTGGTGCTCATTGTATGCCAAGATTGAAGATGAGTAGAAGGAAGTTTTCTCGCAAAAAAAAGTATAACACGTTTTTTTAAGTTCTTTCATGTCGAGGGAAGTATAATACGTTAAGTATTTTTTGATAGAAGTATAATGTGTTATTTTTTTTAATTGTTTGGATTGCTTATCACATGTGTCACGTGGTAAGTTTTTGTTCTTTTTGAGAATCGTGTAATGCGTTAAGTTTTTTTTTTGAGTATCAGTACAGACACAAGCGCTCATATACATGTGCATACATTCATCCCTATGAACGCACACACGCACACCCTACCCCTATGAGCAGAGACTGAGCCGGCATATCATCTTGAGATTTACGAAGCCACCGTAGGTGCCTCGTCGTCGACGGGAACGTCTCCTCCCACTGAAAGCGCATCGCCAAAAATCCTGAAATAAATCCAAAAATTATGCAAGCACCAGAATTTGAACCCTGGTGGGTTGGGGATACCACTGTCCACCTAACCAACTAAATCACAGGTTGATTCGCAAGTTTTTGTTTTGTTTTGAGGAGTGTATAATGTGTTGAGTTTTTTTTTTTTTGGCGTTAAGTGGAACGCAGACACTCTAACCGCGCAGGTGGCCTTGGGAGCTCGAGCCCACGACGATAGGTTCAGCCTAGAAAAGCCCCATTAGCCGACGCGATAATCCTTATGGGTCTTGCTCTACGGCCCACCGCAGTATCAAGCACTCCCGCCTGGTCCGGCGTCTGCAATGGCAAGAGCAGCGGCGGCGGAGGCCTTTTCGCGGCGCCTGGGCGCGGCCGTGCGCGGCCTCTCCGGCGCCTGGTACAACCGTCATATGGCCGCCGCCGACCGCGCCATCCGCGCCCGACTCCCCCTTGTCGACCTCGTCCTCGAGGTCCGCGACGCCCGCGTAAGTTCGCCGCCACCGCCACCGTCCTTCTTGTTCCCCTCTCCACCTTTCAGACGAGACGGGATTCGGCTAACAACTCACAAGCTCGTGGATTCTCCCTCTCCCTCGCAGGTACCCGCCACCTCGGCGTTCGAGCTTCTCCACCGCCGCTCCCCGGAGGAGCCCGACGTGCGTCGGCTCGTTGCGCTCAACAAGGCCGACCTGGCTGATCCGTCCGAAACCGAGGTAACGAATTCACGAACCCCGCACTCCGCACGGGCGAGATTTCAACTGCTTGGCGCCCTGCAGATATGTTTAGTTCTGACATACGCAAGTTGTCTTTTGACTGTCTGATTTATCGCCGTTGCTGCTCCAGAAGTGGGTGGCGTTCATGAAGCAAAGGGGCTGCTCGTGCATCGCGGTCAATTCACACTGCAGGGAAAGCATCAATGAGGTAGTTAGAAGTTAGAACCGTGCTTGTGTCATCTCAAGTGCATTCTAAGTGCATCGGAATTCGTGATTATTATTTGATTCCTGTATCTAATTGGGGCTCATTTCAACTCTAATGTAGCTGTTGAATGCTGTGCGTGGGAGGATCAGGGAGGTCAAGCTTGGGGTGAGCGACTGCACAGGGACTGTTCTCTTGGTCGGTATCCCTAATGTTGGCAAGTCGGCCATCATCAATGCGATGCATCAAATTGGAAGGATTGGGGCAGCAGGTGATGCAGTTTACTTGTTGCCTTTCTGTTCGTAATAGCTTTTTGATGCACCTTATTTTTCCTATTACTATGGTTGCTTTGATTGTGATTTGGATGCTGGGTGACAATGGCTGGGTTGTCTTTCAGAGAAGGGAAAGCTCAAGCATGCTATTGTCAGCAGCCATCCAGGAGAAACCAGAGATATAAGTGGCTACAAGGTATTTTGAGTGATTTAATACCTTGTGTTGTACAGTCGGATGAAGGAAAATGATTTTTGGTCTTCTAAGAACATGCGGTAGTACTTTATCTCACCAACAGAAAAAGAATTACCTGAATCATTTGGAAAACCCTCTTATTTAACAGTCGAGTACAATGTAAGCATCATATGGGTTACTTCTGTTCACATTGACCAATAATCTGACAATATCTTTACACAACTGCAACAGCACTCAAGCATGCTGATTGTAGAAATAGCTGCAGTGCCTGTCTTTTGCACCTTCTTGTGTCTGCTACCATCAATATCCCATGGCTCAGGAACTATTTCTATGATTGTAATGTGTCATTTAAATCTTAACAACAGGAAGTTTCTGGTTTTCAGGTTGCTAGTCATCCAAATATATATGTGTTAGACACTCCTGGTGTTCTATCTCCTATATTTGCTAATGATGAATATGGTCCCAGGCTAGTTTTGACAGGTAAAGACTCCTACGAAGTTTAGGGTTTCACTTGTCATTATATATTATTATTTGACGCATGCACCTCTATTTCAGGAGCAATTAAGGATTCCTTGTTAGAGGAGTATGAGATTGCACAATTCCTTCTTACAATTCTTAACTTAAGGAAGGAATGCAGGGAGTGGGAGAACCTGAATCTAGATGGAGATAAATCTTCTTTTGCTGATGCAGTTCCCACCAGGAGTTGCCATACTAAAAGGCAGTATTCCTCAGATCATACCCAGGTAAATATCGATGAGTATTTTAGGTTATTACATCCTAATATATATTGCAGTTTCTTACTATTAATGCTAGAAAATGGATATGTTTCTCATTATATAACGATTTTTAAGCGCATCAAATTCTTGGTTCTGACATGCATACTATTAGGTAGCTGCCGTGGTTTAATTGCTTCCCTTTATTTGTGTGCAGGATTTTATCGTTAGAGCCGTTCGTCAAGCGCTTTCTGAGACCATAGCATCTTTTCAGGGAGATTTAGGAAATGAGAATGATTTAAGAAGATTGGTAGAAATCCAGTTTACACACTTGCAGAATGCTTTCAGGATTTCTGCTGAAACAATTGAGGATAGGAATAAACGTGTCGCTGTCAAATTACTCAATCTCTATCGCACAGGAAGGCTTGGCCATTATACCTTAGACCATGTTCCAGATGTTAGGCAGGAAGTAGCTGCATAATCATCCAATGTGGAACACGGGTCAGAGAAGGATATATGTGGATACAAATCATTACTTACTTAGTCTGGAAAACAGGTGAATTACTATTCACTTAATAGATTAAACATCCTTCCAAGTCTGATCTCTTGGACATCTGCAAACGACTCATTGATAGGCGGAGAATATTTAATAACACCTAAATGTATGTCATGCTAACAGTAGTTATTGAGATCACACCCCTCATCTTTTTCGAACCAAAGAATAAATACATATTATTTTCAGAGTGATCTATACACTGCTGCTTTGATCTACCCATGAGTGTTTATTCAGCTGCAGGAGAAACTGTGTGGCTGCCTAATCGCACACCATCATTGTTTCTCTTCTCCTCCTTGCAAGTGATATCAATGGTCAGATGGTCATGGCGAGTGAACTCCTTAAAATTTGCAGCCCTTTCCAGTTCCTTTACTTCCTCAATAACCAGCTCCAGTCGTACTACCATTTCTACCAGTAACGAAGCAAAAGCAGCGAATGGAAGTGCTTCAGAGAACTCAAGGCTCGTGATAGCTATCTTACTTAGCGTCCGCCCTAATGTGCTCCTCTCACTGCGTTCTGATGATTGATCTGCTTTTGTGTTCTTCCTTTCTAATATTGAGGCTGTATCAGTCTTGAATGAGGGCAGAGCAGTTCTTGAGGCGGCATGCTTGCTTGAATTCAGTTCCATTAGCATACGACTATTGGCAGATCCATGTTTTGAGGCGAGAAATAGCCGTGGTTGTGACCTTATTGCTGAGTTTAGATCCTGTAGTGCTTCATGAAGATGATCGCACAGCACATCAGGGGCACAACGATGGTGATTTCTTATGCTGTCTGCAAGCTCCTGTAGAACCTTGGTCACCTCTCGTGCAACTCTAGTGCATGGGGTTCGAAATAGTGATCTGACGGATGTCGGAGTCTTCAACATCGATAAATATAACTTTGTGAGCACATGTTATTTACAGAAAGATGGTTTTGCTTGAAATAATACTGATATGTCAGATAAATCTGGAAAAGCATGTTATATCACAAGTTTTTTGCAGTACCTGAATTTCTGATTCGAGGCATCCATGAAGTGCAGCGACAGTATATGCGAAGTGTCTAAGCACAGATCCAAGCTTTACATACTTTTGCCATGGGTAACTGTAACACTGCATTGAGTGTCTTGGTTCCCAGCTTGCATAGTGTGCCTGGCCAATTGTTATTATTGAGGGCATATACTTTTTGAAATAAGAGACATCCATGACATCAATCTGATAAAAAACATTTGCACAGAGAAAAGGATAAGAAGATTGAAGCATCAAACGGTGATTTACTTACCAGGGACTCATCACTTGATTTTGAGTCTAGTACTTCTCTATACCCAGTATGAATGGAAGCTCTTGACGTCTGCTTATCAAGAATATTATCATGCTTCTCTTGATCTCGAAAATACTCATCCACACAGCCTGCAATTTTTCTTTGGTAAGATACTACGGAGTTCTGATATTTTGTTACATTTAAAGATTAAGCTATTAGTAGATAATACTCCCTCTGTAAAATAATATAAGAGCGTTTAAATTACTAAAGTAGTGATCTAAACGCTCTTATATTAGTTTACGGAGGGAGTACTAGTTAGTATGTTAGCATCATATATGTGATGATACCCACCTTCAACTGATCTTGCCAATCCTTCAAATTTGCGCACAGTGCAGCTGTGGAGGTCCTCTCCCGACCAGTTTGGTAATACGAAGAGGCTCATAAAGAGGCATATGGCACACCCTATGGCAATTGTACTCAAGCGATCTCGTGCTAAAGGCAGTATGTTCTCTTGGCGGAAGCTTGAGACCGTTATCAGATTGAAGGTTAGCAAAAAAATCACCACTCCATAATCATAGTTCTTCTTAATGGTTGGGAAGAATCTCAAATACGTTGCCACGAATCCTGTCATTGAAAATGCTACGGCATAAGATACTATCAATTAGGCCATCCTGAATTCCAACTTTACACGGTGCATACCTATCAGAAATACTGAAGATGCCACGAAAAAACCACGGAAAACTTTTCCAGATCTTACTGCTACAAGTTCAATGATAAATGCTAGAGATGCTGCTATGACTGTTCCGAACCCTCTATTCAGACCTTTGCATATGGTTGCACCTGTTGATCAGTACTCACTTGTCAGAAACCGAAGAAGTACATCCACAAATGGCACATATTATAATCAGTATGATGCTAGTAGATTACCTGCGGTAAATTCGAGCACAACAACAACCGTCATGACAGCCCACATTGCATTCTTTCCCACTCCTTTGAACAAGGGTTCTAGTATATACAAGAGCGAGACCAGTGTGAGAGCTGTCCCAACCTTGAGAGCATGAATGGCTCTCCTTTGATCTTCTCTTCCAATACTCCATGCGTACGCCCACCAAGAAGCAGGAATCCTGGTGATCTTCTTCACTCTCTCAGGAAGCATCAGCAAGCTGTTCTTGTTGCTGCTGGGATCTACAGCACAAGCCATTCTTGCAGCCTGGGCTCAAGATGAATGCTCAGGTTCCTTGGAAGATGGCAATGCTACCAACAGTAAGTGATGCTCCTTCCACCATCAGCTCTTTATATAAGGTCTGGGCTTCAATAATGCGTGTAACCTTACACATACTAAATTTCGTGAATTCAACGATGTTGTGAAAAGTGGCTCCGTGTGGTTTCTGGAATGTTGCTATCGTGGATGACTTTAAAAGTAAGTCTGATAGCTGTCTACTGGTTCTTTGCATGTGATGGTAGCAAATAAATTCACCAGCTTGCTACTATCTTTACGTGTTCCTTTTGATATATCTTTGTGAACTCTGGTGTAAACAACCAACAAACTAATCTAGAATATCACCTAACTGCAGTAGCATTTTAGTACATTTTGATACTTGTAGACAAGTTGTTATCCCTATTCTCCTCACAGCAACCACCCCCCGCTCTAGTTTTCTTCAGATTTTCTTCCTATTTGAATTCCCCGCTTCATTTTGCGACCTACAGAGCATGACCATCGCTGCTTTCCGTCGTAGATTGGCCTACGGTACACGCAATTCCACTGATATTTGACTAAACAGCTGTTCGTCCCTGCCGCAGGTAACGCCGTCTAGGTGTTCCGAATATCAGGAAGGGAGAGGACGCTAACTTCGTCCCGTTTGTTGAGCAACTCGCCGAGTCACAGGACGATACGCATTTCTCCTTTTCCTGACGCTGATACGTGGTGATGGCGGCCTTGACTTTGCACTGGACCATCGGCTGAATGAGTTCACGTGAAGAGGAAGTTGGGAAAGGCCCCGGGCTCGGCAAGCCGCTCGTGTGCGCGCCTTGATTGGACGACAATGGCCGGCTCGTCCGGTCCCGGTCCGGCTGTGGTGGAGAGCGACATGTGCGGATGGCCGCTTGAGGTTGTAGTGTAGGGCGAAGGTCACGGTTGTCGCCGGGTTCAGATTTGTCGTGCGGCCGCTCTGCCAGCTGCGGTGATTCTCTGCCGTCAGATTTCTTTTTGCCGTCCGGGGGTCGACACCTTGCCAGGCGAGGGCACACCTGTGAACTGGTTGGTGGCCTTGTGTCAAACCTGCACTTGAAATGCACGGCTGGTGCTGGACTTTGGGTTGGTTCGCATTGATCACATCTAATTTAGGGATATTTTTGTTTTTTGTCGCTAAGCCTTCGTATCATTGCATGATTTCTAAAACAAAACTTCTGTACTTTTTTACTAGTGATAGCAACAACTATTTTTTTCTCTTGTTAGATTTTTTTTTGAAACGGAGGCAAAAAAAATGACTTTTTAAGCAGTACTTGCCCAGTTAATTAATTGAAAATCGAGTGAAAACTATCATAAACAAGGGAAAAACGACACCAAGGTGCTACCATCGTTCGATCACACATTATAAGGTTTCCCCTTGGAACTGCACTTGCGATTGGATCTGTGCGAGAGGGGTGTTGCAACGATGCCTTCATGAAGGTCAACGACACTTGCACTTGTTGCCATTGCTGGTCACGACACGTAGCTGAGACAAGGTCTTCACCCAAGCTTTGGACACACCCTTCGCCACACATCAACCGATGCGAATGCCTTCAAGACCACCAACCACCACCATCGAACACGCCCATCTATGAAGAAGCATTGAGATCCACCACAACCAATCTCACCTCACAAAGGCCAACGACGACCAAGCTCCAACACAAGGTGGCAGATCCATCAATGGCCGACCAAACGTTGGAACACCGGACGGAGCGCGAGCCCCACACCCTATTGAGCACCATGCGGACAAGGAGCCACCATGGTTTCAGACCGTAGCCATACATCAGACGTGCTGATGCGCCCCTGAAAGTGCAACTAATCCCCGGATGGTTTTGGTAATTCATACGAACATATAGCTCATTGAACTAATATCCTTTCAAGATAAATATCTTAGAAAGTTCAATGAATGACATGGCATGGACTAGAGACGTGGACCCCTCAAAATGCTAAGGACAAATATTGGCAAAAGCTCAAGACTCTTCATCTTTATTTTAGTGAATCAAGATCACATTGAGTCCATAGAAAAACCAAAACTATTAAAAGGGGATGAGGTGTTGCTTAATGGCTTGCTTGCTCAAATGCTTAGTGATATTGCTCCAAAACCCCCAACCACTTTCTCCATCCAAATATGTCCAAAACCTAAACTCCAACTTGGCCCCACTGATTCTTTCTATCCGGCGCCACTGAGTTCATATGACATAGCCCCTGTCAGAAACCCTAGCAATTCGGTTTCACCGATACGGGTCTCGGTCTCATCGAGATGGCATTGCCAGCGTTGTGACGCCCGGGTAATTAAGCTACAGTAATCCCCGCTAATGATGCCACGTCACCTCGGTTACTGTGGATAAACTCGCGTTAGTTCGGAACCTAGTTCGAATTTCAAATTCAAAATCGAGCAAACAATAAAAATTTTCAAATATTAAAATTTAAATGTCCTGAGTGAACCAAATAATACATAGGTAATTATGGTGGAGAAACCAAACTTTGATAAAATGCTTAAAGGCCCTAAAACAATTAAAACAATAGTGAAAACAATTAAACAAATGCCTATTGAATTTATAAAATGCTAACACTATTTTATTATGGGTTAAGAATTAATCTTGTAGTAGTTTATTGGTAAATACAAATTAGGCACTAGTGGTAATTTTATAAAACTGGAAATAAAAGAAACTACAAATAAAAAGAGACAAGAAAATATATAAAAAAAGGAAAATAGAAAACAGGGCACCCCCCCCCCCCGCTGGGCCAAGTGGCCCAGCTGGCCTCAGCCTCCCGAACGGGCTGGCCCGCCCCACGGCCCAGCCGGCCGCCCCCTGGCCTATAGGCCACCCACACCCTAGAAACCCTAACCCCCACTCCCACTCGCCCCACTCCTCTCTCCCCCTCCCCACGACCGCACGCCCCTCTTCCCTTCCCCGATCCAGATCGGGATCGGGGGGACGAACCTCCCCACGGCGCTCGGACCCTGTCGCCTCGTCCTCGCCACCCAGCGGCGCCGAGCACCACCACCCCTCCCCCTCGCCTT
>NC_041381.1:363293396-363330079 GCF_002162155.2 Triticum dicoccoides | reverse complement strand
GGGCGAACCTCCCCACGGCGCTCGGACCCTGTCGCCTCGTCCTCGCCACCCAGCGGCGCCGAGCACCGCCACCCCTCCCCCTCGCCTTCTCCTCGACGGACCCCCGCCCGACGCCGTCACCCGTCGCCTCCATCTCGCCCTCGTCCGTCGCCACGCCGCCCCACGCCGCCTGGAACGCCGCTTCGCCGACCGCCTCCTCATCTCCTCCCCACCGCCCGACGTGCTCGAAGCCGGCCCCGCATCGCCACGCGCCGTCGTCGGACCCTGCCGGAACGCCTCCTCGGCTCCACCGCTCCCCGCCGTCGCGTTTGCCCTGCACCGGGCCTTCTCTGCAACGCGGGTGAGGAACCCCACCGGCCTCCCTCCGCCCCCCTGCTCACCGCGCCGAACACCCGCGCCCTGCTACAGCCTGCTCGTCGCCCCTCCACTGGCCACCAACGGCCGCCGCTCGGCCTTCCCGCACAGCCCCGCCTAGCCCCGCCTCGACACTGCTCCGGTCGAGGCCAAGGCCACCGTGTGCCTGCCCCTTCGCCCACGGCTCGCAGCTCCCCCACGGGCACGCGCCCGTTCGGGCGCCCGCACCGCCCTGTGCCCGCTAAGGCCCCCCGGGCCACTATCTAGGGGGCCCCACGCCCCATAACGTTTTACAAAAAAAAAGGATTAAAAAAATTAATTAAAATAAATATAATTAATAATTATTAATTAATTAATTATCTAATGAATTAATTAAGTTAATTAATCCGGTTTAATTAATTTAATTAACTAGTTAGGTTAATTAAATAGTAATTAAATTAATTAATCTGTAATTAACCTAAACAGAGAATGACAAGTGGACCCACCTGTCTGGTTGACCAAGTCAACCCTGTTGACTGCTGACGTCAGCATGACATCATGCTGACGTCATAAATTCATTTTTCGAATTAAATAAATAATTAATTAAATTCCAGAAATTAATAAAATCTTTAGAAAATCATATCTTTTAATCCGTAACTCGGATTAAAATATTTTCAACATGAAAGTTGCTCAGAACGACGAGACAAATTCGGATACGCAGTCCGTTCGTCCGCCACACCCCCCTAACCTATCGAACCCGCAACTTTCCCCCTCCGGCTCCTCTGCCCGAAAACACGAAACACCGGGAATACTTTCCCGGATGATTCCCCCCTTAACCAGTACCACCTCATACCACGTTAGGGCACGCCTAGCATCGCTTCTTGACATGTCATGCATCGATATGCATCTGTTTACTTGGTATTCATTGTTTCTTCCCCCTCTTCTCTCCGGTAGACTACGAGACCGACGCTGCTGCTGCCCAGTTCGACTACGGTGTTGACGACCCCTCTCTCTTGCCAGAGCAACCAGGCAAGCCCCCCCCTTGATCACCAGATATCGCCTACTCTTCTCTATACTGCTTGCATTAGAGTAGTGTAGCATGTTACTGCTTTCAGATACTCCTATACTGCTGCATAGCCTGTCCTTGTTACTTCTGTTGTTACCTTACCTGCAATCCTATATGCTTAGTATAGGATGCTAGTACATTCATCTGTGGCCCTACATTCTTGTCCGTCTGCCGTGCTATACTATCGGGCCGTGATCACTCGGGAGGTGATCACGGGTATATACTATATACTTATACATGATACATGTGAGACTAAAGTCGGGTCGGCTGGTGGAGCACCCGCGAGTGGATCTTGAGGCGGAGCGACAGGGCAGGTTGAGACCGCCTAGGAGAGAGGTGGGCCTGGCCCTGTTCGGCGTTCGCGGATACTTAACACGCTTAACGAGGTCTTGGTATTTGATCTGAGTTGGCTACGAGCTTATACACACTAACCATCTACGCGGGAGTAGTTATGGGTATCCCGGCGTCGTGGTATCAGCCGAAGCACTTCGTGACGCCAGCGACTGAGCGGCGCGCGCCGGATTGGACTGGAACGCCACTAGGCTAGGTCTGCTTCCGGCCGCGTTCGCAACGTGCAGGTGTGCATTGGGCGATGGGCCCAGACCCCTGTGCGCTTAGGTTTAGACCGGCGTGCTGGCCTCTCTGTTGAGCCTAGGTAGGGCTGCGACGTGTTGATCTTCCGCGGCCGGGCATGACCCAGGAAAGTGTGTCCGGCCAAATGGGATCAAGCGTGCTGGGTAAGATGGTGCACCCCTGCAGGGAAGTTAATCTATTCGAATAGCCGTGATCTTCGGTAACAGGACGACTTGGAGTTGTACCTTGAGCTTATGACAACTAGAACCGGATACTTAATAAAACACACCCTTCCAAGTTCCACAGACAACTCGGTGATCGCTTTTCCACGGGGCGACGAGAGGAGGATCGCCGGGTAGGTTTATGCTATGCGATGCTACTGGAGATGCTACTTGGAGATGCTACTTGGAGATGCTACTTGGAGATGCTACTTGGAGGACTTCAATCTACTCTCTTCTACATGCTGCAAGACGGAGGCTGCCAGAAGCGTAGTCTTCGACAGGATTAGCTATCCCCCTCTTATTCTGGCATTCTGCAGTTCAGTCCACCGATATGGCTCTTTACACATATACCCATGCATATGTAGTGTAGCTCCTTGCTTGCGAGTACTTTGGATGAGTACTCACGGTTGCTTTTCTCCCTCTTTTCCCCTTTCCCTTCTACCTGGTTGTCGCAACCAGATGCTGGAGCCCTGGAGCCAGACGCCACCATCGACGATGACCCCTACTACACCGGAGGTGCCTACTACTACGTGCAGCCCGCTGACGACGACCAGGAGTAGTTAGGAGGATCCCAGGCAGGAGGCCTGCGCCTCTTTCGATCTGTATCCCAGTTTGTGCGAGCCATCTTATGGCAACTTGTTTAACTTATGTCTGTACTCAGATATTGTTGCTTCCGCTGACTCGTCTATGATCGAGCATTTGTATTCGAGCCCTTGAGGCCCCTGGCTTGTATTATGGTGCTTGTATGACTTATTTATGTTTTAGAGTTGTGTTGTGATATCTTCCCGTGAGTCCCTGATCTTGATCGTACACATTTGCGTGCATGATTAGTGTACCGTCAAATCGTGGGTGTCACAAGCGTTCTGTGACTTGTTGCATTCATTTCGGTCTCACCGAGTATATGCAATTGATCACATCGAGTTGGCTTGACATTCTCTGTGTTGCTTATTGCTTCACTTCGGTCTTACCGAGTTGATGCAATCGGCACCATCGAGATGATGTTTGCCATAAGCCCTAGCACGCAGGTCTCACCGAGTTATTCCAGTCGGTCCCACTGAGATTCCTAACGTTCACATTTTTGAACTAATCGGTGCCACCGAGTTTAATCATTCGGTCTCACCGAGATGGGTCAAATGTGTGTAAAGGTTGAATTTTGTGTGGAGCCTATATATACCCCTCCACACCTTCTCCATTTGTGAGAGAGTCATCAGAACGTGCCTACACTTTCACCATATATTTTTTGAGAGAGAACCATCTAATCATGTGTTGAGATTAAAATATTCCAACCCTACCACAAGAATCTTGATTTCTAGCCTTCCCCAAGTTGCTTTCCACTCAAATCATCTTTCTACCATAGCCAAATCTGTGACAGAGAGTTGAGTGTTGGGGAGACTATCATTTGAAGCACAAGAGCAAGGAGTTCATCATCAACACACCATCTATTACCTTTTGGAGAGTGGTGTCTCCTAGGTTGGTTATGTGTCGCTTGGGAGCCTCCGTCAAGATGTGGAGTTGAACCAAGAAGTTTGTAAGGGCAAGGAGATCTCCTAATTCATGAAGATCTACCCGAGTGAGGCAAGTCCTTTTTGTGCGATGACCATGGTGGGATAGACAATGTTGCTTCTTCGTAAACCCTTCGTGGGCGAAGCCCTCTGTGGACTCGCACAACCGTTACCCTTCGTGGGTTGAAGTCTCCATCAACGTGGACGTACGATAACACCACCTATTGAAACCACGCCAAAAATCTCCGTGTCTTCATTGCATTTTCCTTATCCAAACCCTTTCCTTTACCTTCATATGCAATGTTTTACTTTCAGCTGCTATACTCTTAGAATTGCATGTGTAGGTTGATTGCTTGACTTGTGCTAATAGCTAAAATCTGCCCACAACTAAAATTAAGAAAATACTAGATTTTTATTTGGTCAAGTAGTCTAATCACCCCGTCTAAACATACTTTCAATCAGCCCCACACACGCCACCTTGCGCCCATCGGAGACCAGCTCCGTTACACTCATCGCATGGAGCCGCCATCCCAGGTGGCCCAGGGCCACCGAGCCACGCCACCCGAGCCGCAATGCCGTCGGAGCTACACCACCACAACCGACCACCACACGACCACCAGGGTGCATATCCATGTTGCTCGGGCCTCGTGTGCACCCCCGAAGCGCAGCAGCGCCACACGCGCGTCCTGCCTGCGTCCCAGCGCAGCCCCACCCAAGACGCGGCAACACCTCGCACCATGATGCGACCCATGCATGACATATCCGCACCATCCAGGCCACCCCGCACGCTCGTGCCGCGCTGTCTCACCTCGCTGCAGGAGATGCCTCCAGGTCACCTTACACTACATCACCTCACCACGTCGAGCACCAGCGCGAGCACCCATCAAAGTGGCCAACCCACACCGTCCAACCCCGAACGGGAGGAGGAAATGGCCCCGCAATCTCCGTGTTACACAGGCTTTGCCCACGACAGCTAGGAGAGGCGTTGGGGTGTGACGCAAGCGGCGACTAGGATTCGCTCATGGCCGCCCATGGGAGAAATCAAGGAGCGTCTCTTGTTAGAATAAGATATCCGAATAGTGGAGGAAGAGCACACTAGTATATCCATCTTCAAGAATAAATGGGGTATCCGAAGTTGTACTAGGAATTACTCATATTATGAAGCTTTGGAAGAGAGTAATTGATCATTGTTTGATAAGATAGGCGAATGTAAGAAAACAATTTTTTTATCCCTGAGAGATCGGCTATAGAGATGATCTTCGTACGTTTTTCATCGACTTGGAGAAGGCCTATAGCAAGATATCAAGGATGGTCATGTGATGGGTGTCTATGGGAAGTGGGATTAAGCCCACATCCAGTTGTACGCTTTGGGGAGGCCTTCCAAACATATAATCGAGTCCCGCTAGGAGTCCATATTTGAAGAATGAAGTATGCCATAGGGCTACCCCAAAACTCCGAACAAGGAAGTCGGACAAGTTTTGGCGTAAAGGAGACAAGTCGTCCACGACCAGGAGACCAGGATCAAAAGGAGCCAAACCAACCAAATGTAGTATGTAAATATCCAAAGTGCCGAAATCAGGGGCAACTTCTACTTCGACGATTAAGACAACGACATCGAAACCCTGGTTTTATTCTGGATTCGATTCAACCTAAGACGTTATGTATAAATCGACTACCCTTACCAACAAGTTCATGTAAAACTCATTGGACATAAACTTTGTATTAGCTAATATGCAATCCTTTCATAAAATTTCGGAGAAGCAAGATTATGTTTATTACTTGCATCTTAATGGATCAAACCTACCATCTATAATTGGCATCAACCGTGAGAATCGTCGTGATATCGTATCGAATCTACGAGACACCATTAGTGCCTCCAATGGCATCATCCTAAGCAACGTACCCATGTACAATGATCATGCCAGGGCGCCTTTACCAAACCCGTTCGCCTCAGCATCCCCAACGGGTGCTATGCGCCCGCAACTGCCCAACGTGTGAGCGGAGGGCCAAAACAAATCCACAACTTCGTTCCAGTCGCCTTGCCAGGCTATATACCTCTACTGCTCCCTCCATTTCAAAATATTTGAAGTTTTAGATTTGTCCTAAGTCAAACTGTTTTAATTTTGACCAAGTTTGTAGAAAAATATACCAACGTCTACAACATCAAATTAGCTTGATTAGATTCACCATAACATATATTTTTATACCAAATATATTTGATGTTGTAGATATTAACACTTTTTTTTATAAAGTTGATCAAATTAAAAGAAGTTCCACTTAGGATATACCTAAAACTTCACATATTTTAGAACAGAGGGAGTACATCACCAAGAACGAAGTCGAAGCCCCATACCATGTGCCTCACTTCCCAGGTACGACCTTTCGGTGGAGAGTGCCTCTACAACGCCTTTACCACCAGAACAAAAGCTAGCACTCACGCGACTGCAGAGTGGGCCACGACACATTAGTTTTGGTCGCTAGCGCGCGCCCACTCTAGCAGCGTAGATCTGGAGAGAAAAAAACTATGACTTCAAAAAACAAACTCCGATTTTTATAGATAAAAAAGCATATATTCAAACGAAGTAAAAAAGCTTAAAATGAAAAAACATGAATCTAAAAAATGTTTCGGGATTTGAGAAAAGTTCATGAATTTAAAAATAATAATTTTAAAAGTTTAACAATTCCAAAAATATCATGAATTTGAAAATAGTTCACAAATTTTTAAAAAGTTCATAAACTTGATTTTTTTGTGAATTTCAGAAATGTTATTAAATTTGAAAAAGGTTCACGAATTTTATAAAAAAATGTGGATTTTAATGTTCATGGACTTGAAAAAGTTCATATATTTTGTGGACACGAATTCATAGATTTAAAAAAAATCACGCATTTAAGAAATGTTAACAAATTTGAAAAAAGTTCATGAATTTAATTTTTCTTAGATTTACCAAAATTCATGGAATTCAAGAAAGTTCATGGATTTAAAACATACTTCACAGATTTAAAAAAATGTCAATGGATTTGAAAAAATAGTCATATCTGGAAAAGTTTGTGAATTAGAAAAATGTCCACAAATTTGAAACTAGTTTGTGAATTTGATTTTTTTTTAAATTTCAAAAGTTTCACATAAATGAAAACAATTCTTTTTTTGCTGGAAATAAATGAAAAAAATTCATTGATTTAAACTAAAAGAAAATAAAACTCGAACATAAACTTAACAATAATGGACAAGAAAACTTATAATGTGATACCAAAGAAAACTTAACAAGAGGGTAATAAAAACAACAAGAGATAATTAATGGACCATTTAGAATTTGACTCATGAGAAGACATAGCACATGCATGGAGACTAGGTAATCTTGCAATATCAATACTAGGTGATATTCCTCATGTACACCCATTTGTAGGATTGTGACATGCACAAAGCACACCACTCCCCCAAAATGGGAAGTTCCATTAACCTCTCACAAGAGCCAACTAATATACACACAAGATGCAAAAAGGCTAAAAACAACACTCACGCGTACATGATGTGCAAACCAACATACTGTTGGGGAACGTAGTAATTTCAAAAATTTCCTATGCACACGCAAGATCATGGTGATGCATAGCAACGAGAGGGGAGACTGTGTCCACGTACCCTCGTAGACCGAAAGCGAAAGCGTTATAACAACGCGGTTGATGCAGCCATACGTCTTCACGGCCCGACCAATCAAGCACCGAAACTACGGCACCTCCGAGTTCTAGCACACGTTCAGCTCGATGACGATCCCCGGACTCCGATCCAGCAAAGTGTCGGGTAAGAGTTCTGCAACACGACGGCGGGTGACGGTCTTGATGTTCTACCGTCGCAGGGCTTCGCCTAAGCACCGCTACAGTATTATCGAGGTGGACTATGGTGGAGGGGGGCACCGCACACGGCTAAGAGATCCAAGGGATCAATTGTTGTTGTTGTGCCTAGAGGTTCCCCCTGCCCCCGTATATAAAGGAGCAAGGGGGGAGGGGGCGGCCGGTCTAGGAGGGGGCGCGCCAAGGGGAGTCCTACTCCCACCGGGAGTAGGACTCCCTCCTTCCTTGTTGGAGTAGGAGAAGGGGAAAGAGGGGGAGAGGAAGAAGGAAAAGGGGGCTGCGCCCCTTGTCCAATTCAGACCAGAGGGGGGGCGCAGGCCTCCTTCCTTTTGGCCTCTCTCCTCTATTCCCGTATGGCCCAATAAGGCCCATATACTCCCCGGCGAATTCCCGTAACTCTTCGGTACTCCGAAAAATACCCGAATCACTCGGAACCTTTTCGAAGTCCGAATATAGTCGTCCAATATATCGATCTTTATGTCTCGACCATTTCGAGACTCCTCGTCATGTCCCCGATCTCATCCGGGACTCCGAACTCCTTAGGTACATCAAAATACATAAACTCATAATATAATTGTCATCGAAACCTTAAGCGTGCGGACCCTACGGGTTCGAGAACTATGTAGACATGACCGAGACACGTCTCTGGTCAATAACCAATAGCGGAACCTGGATGCTCATATTGGCTCCCACATATTCTACGAAGATCTTTATCGGTCAGACCGCATAACGACATACGTTGTTCCCTTTGTCATCGGTATGTTACTTGCCCGAGATTCGATCGTCGGTATCTCAATACCTAGTTCAATCTCGTTACCGGCAAGTCTCTTTACTCGTTCCGTAATACATCATCCCGCAACTAACTCATTGGTTGCAATGCTTGCAAGGCTTAAGTGATGTGTATTACCGAGAGGGCCCAGAGATACCTCTCCGACAATCGGAGTGACAAATCCTAATCTCAAAATACGCCAACCCAACATGTACCTTCGGAGACACCTATAGAGCACCTTTATAATCACCCAGTTACGTTGTGACGTTTGGTAGCACACAAAGTGTTCCTCCGGTAAACGGGAGTTGCATAATCTCATAGTCATAGGAACATGTATAAGTCATGAAGAAAGCAATAGCAACATACTAAACGATCAAGTGCTAAGCTAACAGAATGGGTCAAGTCAATCACATCATTCTCCTAATGATGTGATCCCGTTAATCAAATGACAACTCTTTATACATGGCTAGGAAACATAACCATCTTTGATTAATGAGCTAGTCAAGTAGAGGCATACTAGTGACACTCTGTTTCTCTATGTATTCACACATGTATTATGTTTCTGGTTAATACAATTCTAGCATGAATAATAAACATTTATCATGATATAAGGAAATAAATAATAACTTTATTATTGCCTCTAGGGCATATTTCCTTTAGTCTCCCACTTGCACTAGAGTCAATAATCTAGTTCACATCACCATGTGATTCAACACCAATATTCACATCTGTATGTGATTAACACCCATAGTTCATATCGTCATATGGCCAACACCCAAAGGGTTACTAGAGTCAATAATCTAGTTCACATCGTTATGTGATTAACACCCAAAGAGTACTAAGGTATGATCATGTTTTGCTCACTAGAGAAGTTTAGTCAACAGGTCTGTCACATTCAGAGCCGTATATATTTTGCAAATATTATATGTCTACAATACTCTGCACGGAGCTACTCTAGCTAATTTCTCCCACTTTCAATATGTATCCAGATTGAGACTTAGAGTCATCTGGATCGGTGTAAAAGCTTGCATCGATGTAACTCTTTACGATGAACTCTTTCATCACCTCCATAATCGAGAAACATCTCTTAGTCCTCACTAAGTATATTCTTGACCGCTGTCCAGTGATCTACTCTTAGATCAAAATTGTATTCCTTGCCAAACTCAATGCAAGGTATACAATAGGTCTGGTACACAGCATAGCATACTTTATAGAACCTATGACTGAGGCATAGGGAATGACTTTTCATTCTCTTTCTATTTTCTGCCATGGTCGGGTTTTGAGTCTTACTCAACTTCACACCTTTGCATCACAGGCAAGAACTCTTTCTTTGACTGTTCCATTTTGAACTACTTCAAAATCTTGTCAAGGTATGTACTCAATGAAAAATCTTATCAAGCGTCTTGATCTAGCTCTATAGATCTTGATGCTCAATGTGTAAGCAGCTTCACCGAGGTCTTTCTTTGAAAAACTCCTTTCAAACACTCCTTTATGCTTTCGAGAAAATTCTACATCATTTCCGATCAACAATATGTCATTCACATATACTTATCAGAAAGGCTGTAGTGCTCCCACTCACTTTCTTGTAAATACAGGCCTTTCCAAAAGTCTACATAAAACCATATGCTTTGATCAACTCATCAAAGCGTATATTCCAACTCCGAGATGCTTGCACCAGTCCATTGATGGATCGCTGGAGCTTGCACATTTTGTTAGCACCTTTCGGATCGACAAAACCTTCTGGTTGCATCATATACAACTCTTCTTCCTGAAATCCATTCAGGAACACAGTTTTGATATTCATTTGCCAGATTTCATAAAATGTGGCAATTGCTAACATGATTCGGACAGACTTAAGCATCGTTACGAGTGAGAAAATCTCATCATATTCAACACCTTGAACTTGTCGAAAAACTTTTCACAACAAGTCGAGCTTTGTAGATAGTAACACTACTATCAGTGTCCGTCTTCCTCTTGAAGATCCATTTATTTAACATGGCTTTCTGATCATCGAGCAAGTCAACCAAAGTCCATACTTTGTTCTCATACATGGATCCTATCTCAGATTTTATGTCCTCAAGCCATTTCGTGGAATCTGGGCTCATCATTGTTTCCTCGTAGTTCGTAGGTTCATCATGGTCTAGTAACATGACTTCCAGAACAGGATTACCATACCACTCTGGTGCGGATCTTACTCTGGAAGACCTACGAGGTTCGGTAGTAACTTGATCTGAAGTTTCATGATCATCATCATTAGCTTCCTCACTAATTGGTGTAGGAATCACTAGAACCGATTTCTGTGATTAACTACTTTTCAATTCGGGATAAGGTACAGTTACCTCATCATGTTCTACTTTCCTCCCACTCACTTCTTTCGAGAGAAACTCCTTCTCTAGAAAGGATCCATTTTAGCGACGAATATCTTGCCTTTGGATCTGTGATAGAAGGTGTACCCAATAGTTTCCTTTGGGTATTCTATGAAGACGCACTTCTCCGATTTAGGTTCGAGCTTATCAGGTTGAAACTTTTTCACATAAGCATCGTAGCCCCAAACTTTAACAAACGACAACTTTGGTTTCTTGCCAAACCACAGTTCATAAGCCGTCGTCTCAACGGATTTCGATGGTGCCCTATTTAAAGTGAATGCAACTGTCTCTAATGCATAACCCCAAAACGATAGTGGTAAACCGATAAGAGATATCATAGATTGCACAATATCCAATAAAGTGCAGTTATGACTTTCGGACACACCATAACGCTATAATGTTCTAGGTGGTGTGAACTGTGAAACTATTCCACATTGTTTTAATTGAAGACCAAACTCGTAACTCAAATATTTGTCTTCGCGATCAAATCACAGAAACTTTATTTTCTTGTTACGATGATTCTCCACTTCACTCTGAAATTCTTTGAACTTTTCAAATGTTTCAGACTTGTGCTTCATTAAGTAGATATACTCATATCTGCTCAAATCATCTTGTGAAGGTCAGAAAATAATGATACCCGCCACGAGCATCAACACTTATTGGATCACTTACATCGGTATGTATTATTTCCAATAAGTCAGTAGCTCGTTCCATTGTTCCGGAGAACGGAGTTTTAGTCATCTTGCCCAAAAGGCACGGTTCGCAAGCATCAAATGATTCATAACCAAGTGATTCCAAAAATCCATCTTTATGGAGTTTCTTCATGCGTTTTACACCGATATGACCCAAATGGCAGTGCCACAAATAAGTTGCACTATCATTATCAACTTTGCATCTTTTGGCATCAATATTATGAATATGTGTATCACCATGATCAAGATTCAATAAACCATTAACATTGGGTGTATGACCATAGAAGGTTTCATTCATGTAAACAGAATAACAATTTATTCTCTGTCTTAGATGAATAATCGTATCGCAATAAACATGATCTAATCATATTTATGCTCAACGCAAACACCAAATAACATTTATTTATGTTCAACACTAATCTCGAAAATATAGGGAGTGTATGATGATGATCATATCAATCTTGGAACCACTTCCAACATACATCATCACTTCACCCTCAACTAGTCTCTATTTATTCTGTAACTCCTGTTTTGAGTTACTAATTTTTAGCAACCGAACAAGTATCAAATACTCAGGGGCTACTATAAACACTAGTAAGGTACACATCAATAACCTGTATATCAAATATACCCTTGTTCACTTTGTCATCCTTCTTATCCACCAAATATTCAGGGCATTTCCGCTTCCAGTGACCATTTCCTTTGCAGTGTAAGCACTCAGTTTTAGGCTTTGGTCAAGCTTTGGGCTTCTTCGCGGGAGTGACAACTTGCTTGTCATTCTAGTTGAAGTTCCCTTTCTTTCCCTTTGCCCTTTTCTTGAAACTAGTGATCTTGTCAATCATCAACACTTGATGCTCTTTCTTGATTTCTACCTTCGTCGATTTCAGCATAACGAAGAGCTCGGGAATCGTTTTTGTCATCCCTTGCATTATAGTTCATCACGAAGTTCTAGTAACTTGGTGATGGTGACTAGAGAACTCTGTCAATCACTATCTTATCTGGAAGATTAACTCCCACTTGATTCAAGCGATTGTAGTACTCAGACAATCTAAGCACTTGCTCACTAGTTGAGCAATTCTCCTCCATCTTTTAGGCGAAGTATTTGTCAAAGGTCTCATACCTCTTGACACGGGCATGAGTCTGAAATACCAATTTCATCTCTTGAAACATCTTATATGTTCCATGACGTTTCAAAAACGTTTTTTGTAGTCCCGGTTCCAAGCCATAAAGCATGTTGCACAAAACTATCAAGTAGTCATCATATTGAGCTAGCCAAACATTCATAACGTCTGCATCTGCTCCTGCAATAGGTCTGTCACCTAGCAGTGCATAAAGGACATAATTCTTCTGTGCAGCAATGAGGATAAACCTCAGATCACGGACCAAGTCCGCATCATTGCTACTAACATCTTTCAACTTAGTTTTCTCTAGGAACACATATAAAAACATAGGGAAGCAAAAACATAGGGAAGCAACAACGCGAGCTATTGATCTACAACATAATTTGCAAAATACTACCAGGACTAAGTTCATAATAAATTAAAGTTCAATTAATCATATTACTTAAGAACTCCCAATTAGATAGACATCTCTCTAGTCATCTAAGTGATCACGTGATCCAAATCGACTAAACCATGTCTGATCATCACGTGAGATGGAGTAGTTTTCAATGGTGAACATCACTATGTTGATCATATCTACTATATGATTCACGTTCGACCTTTCAGTCTCCGTGTTCCGAGGCCATATCTGTATATGCTAGGCTCGTCAAGTTTAACCTGAGTATTCCGCGTGTGCAACTGTTTTGCACCCGTTGTATTTGAACGTAGAGCCTATCACACCCGATCATCACGTGGTGTCTCAACACGAAGAACTTTCGCAACGGTGCATACTCAGGGAGAACACTTCTTGATAATTAGTGAGAGACCATCTTAAAATGCTACTGTCAGTCAAAGCAAGATAAGATGCATAAAGGATAAACATCACATGCAATCAATATAAGTGATATGATATGGCCATCATCATCTTGTGCTTGTGATCTCCATCTCCGAAGCACCGTCGTGATCACCATCGTCACCAGCGTGACACCTTGATCTCCATCCTAGCATCGTTGTTGTTTCACCATCTATTGCTTCTACGACTATCGCTACCGCTTAGTGATAAAGTAAAGCAATTACAGGGCTCTTGCATTTCATACAATAAAGCGACAACCATATGGCTCCTGCCAGTTGCCGATAACTCGGTTACAAAACATGATCATCTTATACAATAAAATATAGCATAACGTCTTGACCATATCACATCACAACATGCCCTGCAAAAACAAGTTAGACGTCCTCTACTTTGTTGTTGCAAGTTTTACATGGCTGCTACGGGCTGAGCAACAACCGTTCTTACCTACGCATCAAAACCACAACGATAGTTCGTCAAGTTAGTGCTGTTTTAACCTTCACAAGGACCGGGCGTAGCCACACCCGGTTCAACTAAAGTTGGAGAAACTGACACCCGCCAGCCACCTGTGTGCAAAGAACGTCGGTAGAACCAGTCTCGCGTAAGCGTACGCGTAATGTCGGTCCGGGCCGCTTCATCCAACAGTACCGCCGAACCAAAGTATGACATGCTGGTAAGCAATATGACTTGTATCGCCCACAACTCACTTGTGTTCTACTCGTGCATATAACATCAATGCATAAAACCCAGGCTCGGATGCCACCGTTGGGGAACGTAGTAATTTCAAAAATTTCCTACGCACACGCAAGATCATGGTGATGCATAGCAACGAGAGGGGAGAGTGTGTCCACGTACCCTCGTAGACCGAAAG
Organism: Triticum dicoccoides; assembly: GCF_002162155.2. Lineage (NCBI taxonomy): Eukaryota > Viridiplantae > Streptophyta > Magnoliopsida > Poales > Poaceae > Triticum > Triticum dicoccoides. Next base: position 363,315,890 of record NC_041381.1, on the reverse strand, counting down.
CGGAAGCATTATAACAACGCGGTTGATGCAGTCGTACGTCTTCACGGCCCGACCAATCAAGCACGGAAACTACGGCACCTCCAAGTTCTAGCACATGTTCAGCTCGATGACGATCCCCGGACTCCGATCCAGCAAAGTGTCGGGTAAGAGTTCTGTCAACATGACGGCGTGGTGACGATCTTGATGTTCTACCGTCGCAGGGCTTCGCCTAAGCACCGCTACAATATTATCGAGGTGGACTATGGTGGAGGGGGACACCGCACACGGCTAAGAGATCCAAGGGATCAATTGTTGTTGTTGTGCCTAGAGGTGCCCCCTGCCCCCGTATATAAAGGAGCAAGGGGGGAGGGGGCGGCCGGCCTAGGAGGGGGCGCGCCAAGGGGAGTCCTACTCCCACCAGGAGTAGGACTCCCTCCTTCCTTGTTGGAGTAGGAGAAGGGGAAAGAGGGGGAGAGGAAGAAGGAAAAGGGGGCTGCGCCCCTTGTCCAATTCAGACCAGAGGGGGGGGGGGGCGCAGGCCTCCTTCCTTTTGGCCTCTCTCCTCTATTCCCGTATGGCCCAATAAGGCCCATATACTCCCCGGCGAATTCCCGTAACTCTCCGGTACTCCGAAAAATACCCGAATCACTCGGAACCTTTTCGAAGTCCGAATATAGTCGTCCAATATATCGATCTTTACGTCTCGACCATTTCGAGACTCCTCGTCATGTCCCCGATCTCATTCGGGACTCCGAACTCCTTAGGTACATCAAAATACATAAACTCATAATATAACTGTCATCGAAACCTTAAGCGTGCGGACCCTACGGGTTCGAGAACTATGTAGACATGACCGAGACACGTCTCCGGTCAATAACCAATAGAGGAACCTGGATGCTCATATTGGCTCCCACATATTCTACGAAGATCTTTATCGGTCAGACCGCATAACGACATACGTTGTTCCCTTTGTCATCGGTATGTTACTTGCCTGAGATTCGATCGTCGGTATCTCAATACCTAGTTCAATCTCGTTACCGGCAAGTCTCTTTACTCGTTCCGTAATACATCATCCCGCAACTAACTCATTAGTTGCATTGCTTGGAAGGCTTAAGTGATGTGTATTAGCGAGAGGGGGCAGAGATACCTCTCCGACAATTGGAGTGACAAATCCTAATCTCGAAATACGCCAACCCAACATGTACCTTCGGAGACACCTGTAGAGCACCTTTATAATCACCCAGTTACGTTGTGATGTTTGGTAGCACACAAAGTGTTCCTCCGGTAAACGGGAGTTGCATAATCTCATAGTCATAGGAACATGTATAAGTCATGAAGAAAGCAACAACAACATACTAAACGATCGTGTGCTAAGCTAACGGAATGGGTCATGCCAATCACATCATTCTCCTAATGATGTGATCCTGTTAATCAAATGACAACTCTTTGTCCATGGCTAGGAAACATAACCATATTTGATTAATGAGCTAGTCAAGTAGAGGCATACTAGTGACACTCTGTTTGTCTATGTATTCACACATTTATTATGTTTCCGGTTAATACAATTCTAGCATGAATAATAAACATTTATCATGATATAAGGAAATAAATAATAACTTTATTATTGCCTCTAGGGCATATTTCCTTCACATACACATACTTGATTACTCAAGATAAGCAAATTGGAAGCTAACATATACAAACACATGCAAGCTACAAAACCAAAACATGCAAAGGGGCAAGTAAGTTTCAATGTAAACAATTTAAGTACAAGTTATCGCAAGGAGGCACATTGGATATAAGATAGAAACTTGATAATCCAAATGACTTGGCTTGAGACAATATGAATGATAAAGATCCCTTGATTCTCCATAATGTAGCCAAGTCTCCAATGCCCTCCAAAATCACCTATTGATCAAGTTTGAGCTTGTTGGTCCCTAACCAAGTTGGGTCCTAAGAGGTTAGTCACAATAAGCTTGGCAACCTAAATGGTTCTTTCCTTGATACCACTTTGAGTACCAAAAAACTTGGCAAACACATTGCCAACCTTATCCTTTCAAAGAGAATATCATCAATCATAATAGGGTTGGATACGGTACCATTAGTGCATGAAGAAGCAAGGTGACCCTTCTCACAACATAAGTAGCAACATATACTCTTCACTTTATTCTCACTTGATTTCTCAACTTGAGAAGAATTAACTTGAGTCTTCTTGGGAAGTGGACGTTCTTCAACTTGAGTTCGGACTTGAGGCTTCTTTCCTTGTTGCTTGAAACTAATGGGCTTATTCTTCAATGGGCAAGATATAACATGATGTCCTTCAATTTTACACTTGAAGCAAATAATCTTGGCTGAATTCTTGACTTGTTATTGGCTCTTCTTCTTGTTGTTCTTGGACTTTTTCTTCTTATTGGAGTTGAATCCAAGTCCACCCTTGTCATTGGGGGATTTTGTCCACTCAAAATATTGTCAAGTGTGGACTTCCCTTCATGACCCTTTTCCAAGTCTTTTCCTCTACATGGTTAGTATCAACTCAAGTACTAGAGGACATATATGATTCATCGTTAGAGCAACAAGGTAAGGAAATTAATTCATCACAAGATGTAGCCACATTATGAGTAGATGAATTACAAGGACTAGCACATGGAAATATAGCATTTTGAATTGAAATAGTGCTAGTATCCGCATGAGGCTTAATAGATGTTACATGAGCTAACTTTAGCACATTATAGGATACTAGAAGATCGCCATGAGTGCTAGAAAGCTTTTCATGACTTTCTTCCAATTTCCCATAATTGCTAGATAGCAACTCAAGTTGAGACTTTAGCTCAACATTATCCTTCAATATGGATGCTTCACAAGAAATAGAGTTAGTAGCACAAGCACCATACTTTATAGCAAGAGGTGATGGCAACTTGGCAAGCTCTTTTAAATATGAAGTTTCAAGTTGTGCATGAGACTCGGTGAGTTCAATGAGCTCACTCTTAATGACCCTCAAGCCATTTTTGAGGTGCTCAAAGTCCGCAAGGAGTTTGACATGTGCAACTTCAAGCTTACCATTTTTATCTTTGAAATCATTGGCCACCTCGAGAGCTCTATCACGGGATTCCTTTACTTTACATAATTCTAGAGCAAAGGTCTCCTCAAGAGATTCCTTGGTGGTTTGTTCAAGTTCAAGAGATTTAGAGAGGTCGGTAATCTCATTAGCGTAATCAGGCTCATGATCTTCCATTTTCTCAATGGTGACCTCATGCTCCCCATGATGAGATTCCAACTCCTCAATGTATTTCTTGCCCTCAATCACAATATACATGATTTCCATGAAGTTGTAATGAGCAATTTTATTCTTATGAAGAGCTTAAAAAATCATTTCACCCTTAATTTTTAAGAAACAATATTATCATCCTCTTCATTAATAAGCTCATCCTCATTAGCATCAACATCATCATCAAGAGAGCTATTGGGATTCAAAGTAGGAGATACCTTTGAAGCCTTAACCATAAGGAAAAATTGAGAAACAATAGATGATGATGTAGGATCCCTTGAAGCACCATTTAAGACCACATCTTGTTCCATGGAGTGTTGGGTTTCCTCTACATTGTTAGCACAACAACTCGAGGAAATAGAGGAATTTTTATCATGGCAACAAGATAGATCAAGCATGTCATCATGAGATTTAGTGAACCAATTTCTACATGATATGCAAGGACTATCAACACACGCATGTGAAACATTTGGAGTGCTCGAAGTGTTGAAGTCCAAAGATGAATCATTGCAATAAGATAGTGATGAAGGATAATCAATAATAAGCCCACTATCATCATTGCAATGAACAACAATACTCACAATAACATTATCTTGTGGCAATCCACATGTAGGTGAAGTAGCATAAGTTGAGAGCACAACACGTCCGGAGGTGGAGGGAGAACAATCATCCCTAGAAATCTTGGACACACCATATTTATCTTGAGGCTTTCTCCACAACTCATGAGCATCCCGGAATGACATGCATTGAAATATAACTACGTTGCTCAAAGCATCGAAAAGCACATTAGAAGCTTGCGCATTGAGATAAGAGTTTTTATCATCCTCTAAAGATAATCTTTGAGGATCCTTTGGAGGATAAAAACCCATCTACAATTCTCTCTAAATTTGGGTCCATGACCCTAAAGAGATTAAGCATGTGAATTACCCAAACATCAAAATTTGTGCCATCAAAACTAAGAGTGTTAGAGAAACCTAATCCTAGTCGACATCTTTACTCTCTAGGCGGTTAAGCCTAATAATGAGATATGGGGCTCTGATACCAATTGAAAGATCATGGATGTCGCCTATAGGCGGGGTGAATTGGTGCTTTAAAATAATTACGATTTAGGCTTGAACAAATGCGGAATAAAACTAGCATTTAATTTGTCAAGCACAAAACCTAAAACAACTAGGCTCACCTACGTGCACCAACAACTTATGCTAAGCAAGGTAAACAACTAAGCAATAGCAAGATATATAACATGAAACACTATGGCTATCACAAAGTAAAGTGCATAAGTAAAGGGCTTGGGTAAGAGATAACCAAGGCATGCGGATATAGTGATGTATCCCGAAGTTCACACCCTTGCGGATGCTAATCTCCGTTCGGAGCGGTGTGGAGGTGCTACTTCTTGAGCTTGCGTTGGTTTTTCCTTGAAGAGGAAAGGGTGATGCAACAAAGTAGAGATAAGTATTTCTCTCAGTTGAGAACTAAGGTATCAATCGAGTAGGAGATACAAGCAAGTCTCCAATCTATGCACGTGCACAAACAATCAAATACTTGCACCCAGGTCAATCCCTTCACGGTCACTTGCAAAGGTGAGATCTAAAAGAGATAGATATAAAAGATAACCAAAACGTAAAACAAAATAAAAGTAAATAAATTGCAGCAAGGTATTTTTGGGTTTTTTTGGTTTATAGATCTGAAAATATATGATGGAAAATAGACCCGGGGGCCATAGGTTTCACTAGAGGCTTCTCTCTTGAAGGAAAATAATATGGTGGGTGAACAAATTACTGTCGAGCAATTGATAGAAAAGCGCAAAGTTATGACAATATCCAAGGCAATGATTATGCACATAGGCATCACATTCGTGTCAAGTAGACCGACTCCTGCCTGCATCTACTCCTATTACTCCACACATCGACCGCTATCCATAATGCATCTAGAGTATTAAGTTCATAAAGAATGGAGTAACGCCTTAAGTAAGATGACATGATGTAGAGCGATAAACTCAAGCAATATGATGAAAATCCCATCTTTTTACCCTTGATGGCAACAATACAATACATGTCTCTCTACCCCTACTTTGTCACTGGGTGAAATCACGCAAGATTGCACCCGAAACTAAGCACCTCTCCCATTGCAAGAAAAAATAATCTAGCTGGCCAAACCAAACCGATAATTCGAAGAGAAATACAAAGATATCAAATCATGCATATAAGAATTCAGAGAAGATTCAAATAATATTCATAGATAAGCTGATCATAAATCCACAATTCATCGGATCTCGACAAACACACCACAAAAGAAGATTACATCAGATAGATCTCCAAAAACATCGAGGAGAACATTGTACTGAAGATCAAAGAGAGAGAAGAAGCCATCTAGCTGCTTATCTATGGACCCGTAGGTCTGTGATAAACTACTCATGCTTCATCGGAAGGGCAATAGAGTTGATGTAGATGCCCTCCGTGATCGAATCCCCCTCCAGCGGGGTGCCGGAAAAGGCCCCAAGATGGGATCTCATGGGAACAGAAGGTTACAGCGACGGAAAAGTATTTTTGGTGGACGCGTTTGGTGGTTTTGGAATATTTGAGGATTTATAGAGCTGAGAGGGAGGTCGGTGGACTCCCAGCGGGCCCACAAGCCAGGGGGCGCGTCCCCCTAGGGCGTGCCCTGAGGGCTTGTGGAGCCCTCGGGACTCTTCTGACTTGGCCTCCAAGTTCTGTGGATGTCTTCTGGTCCAAGAAAAATCATCGTAAAGTTTTATTCCTTTTGGACTCCATTTGATATTCCTTTTCTGTAGAACTCAAAAACAACAAAAAAAACTGGCACTGGGCTCTGGGTTAATAGGATAGTCCCAAAAAATAATATAAAATAGCATATTAATGCATATAAAGCATCCAAAGCAGATAATATAATATCATGGAACAATAAAAAATTATAGATACGTTGGAGACGTGTCAAGCATCCGCAAGCTTAATTCCTACTCATCCTCGAGTAGGTAAATGATAAAAATAGAATTTTTGATGTGGAATGCTACCTAACATATTTATCCAAGTAATTTTATTTATTGTGGCATGAATATTCAGATCCATAAGATTCAAAACAAAAGTTTAATATTGACATAAAAACAATAATACTTCAAGCATACTAATAAAATAATCGTGTCTTCTCAAAATAACATGGCCAAAGAAAGTTATCCCTACAAAATCATATAGTCTGGCTATACTTCATCTTCATCATAGGAAGTATTAAATCATGCACAACCCCGATGACAAGCCAATCAATTGTTTCATACTTTTGATGTTCTCAAACTTTTTCAGCTTTCACGCAATACATGAGCGTGAGCCATGGATATAGCACAATAGGTGGAATACAGTATGGTGGTTGTGGAGAAGACAAAAAGGTGGAGATAGTCTCACACGAACTAGGCGTACCAATGGGCTATGGATATGCCCATCAATAGATATCATTGTGAGTGAGTAGGGATTGTGGGTGTGCATCCAACTCAGTTGCTCACGAAGACCTAGGGCAATTTTGAGGAAGCCCATCATTGGAATATACAAGTCAAGTTCTATAATGAAAAATTTCCACTAGTATATGAAAGTGGTAACATAGGAGACTCTCAATCATGAAGATCATGGTGCTACTTTTAAGCACAAGTGTGGAAAAATGATAATAATATTGTCCCTTCTCTCTTTTATCTCATTTTTTTAATTTTTGGACTATTTGGCCTCTTTTTCTTTTTTTTATATATGGGCTTCTTTGTCCTCTTTTATTTTGTAAAGTCCGGAGACTCACCCCAACTTGTGAGGGAATCATAGCTTCCATCATCCTTTCCTCACATGGGATAATGCTCTAATAATGATGATCATCACACTTTTATTTACTTACAACTCAAGAATTACAACTCGAAACTTAGAACAAAACAGAACGGTGGAAGTTGCATGGCAATATATCTAGGAATGGATATGGAATGCTATAATAGGTAGGTATGGTGGCTTTTTTAGGAAGGGTATATGGTGGGTGTTGTGTACCAGCGAAAGTTGCGCGGTTCTAGAGAGGCTAGCAATGGTGGAAGGGTGAGAGTGTGTATAATCCATGGACTCAACATTAGTCATAAAGAACTCACATACTTATTGTAAAAATCTATTAGTCATAAAAACAAAGTACTACACACATGCTCCTAGGGGGATAAATTGGTAGGAAAAGACCATCGCTCATCCCCGACCGCCACTCATAAGGAAGACAATCAATAAATAAATCATGCTCTGACTTCATAACATAACGGTTCACCATACGTGCATGCTACGAGAATCACAAACTTTAACAGAAGTATTTCTACCAATCCACAATTACTCACTAGCATGACTCTAATGTCAGCATCTATATCTCAAAACAATCATAAGGAATCAAACTTCTCATTGTATTCAATGCTCTTTATATGAAACTTTTTATTATATCCCTCTTGGATGCCCATCATATTAGGACTAAATTCATAACCTATGAAAATTACCATGCTGTTTAGAAAGAATCTAAAAATAATATAAGTGAAGCATGAGAGTTCAACAATTTCTATAAAATAAAGCCACCGTCGTGCTCTAAAAAGATATAAGTGAAGCACTAGAGCAAAATTGCCTAGCTCAAAAGATATAAGTGAAGCACATAGAGTATTCTAATAAATCATGATTCATGCGTGTCCCTCTCAAAAGGTGTGTACAACAAGTATGGTTGTGGCAAACTAAAAATCAAAGAATCATATCATACAATACGCTCCAAGCAAAACACATATCATGTGGTGAATAAAAATATAGCCTCAAGTAAATTTACCGATAGACGGAGACGAAAGAGGGGATGCCATCCGGGGCATCCCCAAGCGTAGATGCTTGGTTGTCCTTGAATATTACCTTGGGGTGCCTTGGGAATCCCCAAGATTAGGCTCTTTCCACTCCTTATTCTGTAGTCCATCAAATTTTTACCCAAAACTTGAAAACTTCACAACACAAAACTCAACAGAAAACTTGCGAGATTTGTTAGTATAAGAAAATAAATCACCACCTTTTGGTACTGTTGTGAACTCATTATTTATTTATATTGGTGTAATATCTACTGTATTCCAACTTCTCCATGGTTCATACCCCCCGATACAACCCATAGATTCATTAAAATAAGCAAACAACACAAAGAAAACAAAATCTGTCAAAAACAGAACAGTCTGTAGCAATCTGGAAACTTCCAATACTTCTGTAACTCCAAAAATTCTGAAAAATTAGGACAACCTGGGAAATTTGTATATCAATCTTGTGCAAAAAAATTATATCAAAAGCACACTTATGTGATGTTTGGAAATTATTTACTGGGCGCAAAAGTTTCTGTTTTTAGCAAGGTCAAATCAACTATCACCGTAAGCCATCCCAAAGGTTTTACTTGGCTCAAACACTAATTAAAACACCAAAACACATCTAAGCCGAGGCTAGATGATAAATTTACTGAAAAACAGAACCAAAAAAAACATGAAAATAAAATTGGGTTGCCTCTCAACAAGCGTTATTGTTTAACGCCCTTAGCTAGGCATAAAACAAAGATTTAGGTATTGTCATAATAGTAAGGGAGATCATCCATGATCATCTCATACTCCCTTCTTTCAGCAGCAAGTTTTCTTTGTGGTAAGAAAAAATAATCAAAAAGGCTAAATTTAATAGGATAAGGATCCCAAAGATTGAGTGCAGGGGGAATAGGTTCCTCCTTGGGACCCTTATAGTTTATGATCAACTCATCATTATAAGCTTTTCTTTGGTGGAACGTCATAAGCTTATCTCCTAGTATGAACCCTAATACGTTGTTTTGAATAGCAAAATTATCATTAAGTTCAGAAATCTTATCAACCAAAACCTTGATAGGGACCCTTTTTCTCAAATTTTCATTATAGGCAACATAATTGGGAGATTGCAATCTCATTATTTCTTTTTCATTAAAAAGGATCCCCTCTATAGGGGGACAACCACCATTTATTTTGTAATGAGCAAAAATTTCGCTGGCCTCTTTCATGATGAATCTAAACTCATGAGCTAAAAATATAGTAGCGGCACACTTAACAGAAGAATGTTGAATATTAGAGAACTCTAGAAAAATCCTTTGTATGCAAGGGTGCATATGAACAAATTGGCTTTCGAGTTCAATTATGAGAAAAGTTATTGCATCCGCAAGACTATTAGTTTTATTAAGAATAGATCCTCCTAACTTTGGTAGCGTGGCGGCACAAGTAAAGTAATCTTGAATAACACCATTTCCAATAATATTACCGCTATCTATGCGGAGTTTTTTAGTATGCATGATAGTTGGCTCTTCATGAGGATCGTTATTAGCAAAGCCATCAAAATTTTCCTCAATATTGCTACTATATTTTTTGATGAAAACCTCCTCAGATTCAGACATGATAGCAACAAAATGAACTAGCAACCGAGCAAACGAAAGGCAAACGAAAAGATGAACAGAAGAAGGGCGAATAAAAAGGCAAATCTTTTTGTATTTTTCTGAAAATGTTTCAGAAGTGGGGGAGAGGAAAATGAGAGGCAAATGGCAAATAATGTAATGCAAGAGATGAGAGTTTATGGTGGGTACTTGGTAGGCTTGATCTACATCTCCCCGGCAATGGCGCCAGAATTTCTTCCTGCTACTTCTTGAGCTTGCGTTGGTTTTTCCCTTGAAGAGGAAAGGGTGATGTAGCAAAGTAGAGATAAGTATTTCCCTCAGTTGAGAACCAAGGTATCAATCCATTAGGAGATACAAGCAAGTCTCCAATCTATGCGCCTACACAAACAATCAAACTTGCACCCCATGTGATAAAGGGGTTGTCAATCCCTTCACGGTCACTTGCAAAGGTGAGATATGAAGGAGATAGATATAAAAGATTACTAAAACGTAAAACAAAATAAAAGTAAATAAATTGCAACAAGGTATTTTTGGGTTTTTTGGTTTATAGATCTGAAAATATATGATGGAAAATAGACCCAGAGGCCATAGGTTTGACTAGAGGCTTCTCTCTTGAAGGAAAATAATATAGTGGGTGAACAAATTACTGTCGAGCAATTGATAAAAAAGCGCAAAGTTATGACGATATCCAAGGCAATGATTATGCATATAGGCATCACGTTTGTGTCAAGTAGACCGACTCCTGCCTGCATCTACTACTATTACTCCACACATCGACCGCTATCCAGCATGCATCTAGAGTATTAAGTTCACAAAGAATGGAGTAACGCCTTAAGTAAGATTACATGATGTAGAGGGATAAACTCAAGCAATATGATGAAAACCCCATATTTTTACCCTTGATGGCAACAATACAATACGTGTCTCGCTACCCCTACATTGTCACTCGGTGAAATCACGCAAGATTGAACCCAAAACTAAGCACCTCCCCCATTGCAAGAAAAACCAATCTAGTTGGCCAAACCAAACCGATAATTCAAAGAGAAATACAAAGATATCATGCCTATAAGAATTCAGAGAAGATTCAAATAATATCCATAGGAAAGCTGATCATAAATCCACAATTCATCGGATCTCGACAAACACACCGCAAAATAAGGTTACACCGGATAGATCTCCAAGAACATCGAGGAGAACATTGTATTGAAGATCAAAGAGAGAGAATAAGCCATATAGCTACTAGCTATGGACCCATAGGTCTGTGGTAAACTAGTCATGCTTCATCAGAAGGGCAATAGAGTTGATGTAGATGCCCTCTGTGATCGAATCCCCCTCCGACAGGGTGCCGAAAAAGTCCCCAAGATGGGATCTCACGGGAACAGAAGGTTACAGCGGCGGAGAAGTATTTTCCATGGACGCTTTTGGTGGTTTTGGAATATTTGAGGATTTATAGAGCTGAGAGGGAGGTTAGTGGACTCCTGTGGGGCCCATGATACGTCTCCAATGTATCTATAATTTTTGATTGTTCCATGCTATTATATTATCTGTTTTGAATGATTACGGGCTTTATTATACACTTTTATATTACTTTTGGGACTAACCTATTAACTGGAGGCCCAGCCCATATTGCTGTTTTATTGCCCGTTTCAGTATTTCGAAGAAAAGGAATATCAAACGGAGTCCAAACGGAATGAAACCTTCGGCATCGTGATTTTTTGGAAGAATATCATCCTGGAGGCTTGGAGATCAAGTCAGAAGATACTCGAGGAGCCCAGGAGATAGGGGGCGCGCCCCCCCTACTGGGCGCACCCCCCTGTCTCGTGGACCCCTCGAGCACCTCCCGATCGACTTCTTACGCATATATATTCCCCCATACCCTAAAAACATCGAAGATCAAGATAGATCGGGAGTTCCGCCTCCGCAAGCCTCTATAGCCACCAAAAACCTCTCGGGAGCCCTTCCCGGCACCCTGCCGGAGGGGGGATCCATCACTGGTGGCCATCTTCATCATCCTGGCGCCATCCATGACGAGGAGGGAGTAGTTCACCCTCGAGGCTGAGGGTATGTACCACTAGCTATGTGTTTGATATCTCTCTCTCGTGTTCTCTCTCGTGTTCCCTCTATGGCACGATCTTGATGTATCCCGAGCTTTGCTATTATAGTTGGATCTTATGATGTTTCTTCCCCCCTCTACTCTCTTGTGATGAATTGAGTTTCCCCCTTTGAAGTTATCTTGTCGGATTGAGTCTTTTATGAGAACACTTGATGTATGTCTTGCCGTGCTTATCTGTGGTGACAATGGGATATCATGTGCCTCTTGATGTATGTTTTGGTGACCAACTTGCGGGTTTCGGCCATGAACCTATGCATAGGGGTTGGCACACGTTCTTGACTCTCCGGTAGAAACTTTGGGGCACTCTTTGAAGTACTTTGTGTTGGTTGAATAGATGAATCTAAGATTGTGTGATGCATATCGTATAATCATGCCCACGGATACTTGAGGTGACAATGGATTATCTAGGTGACATTAGGGTTTTGGTTGACTTGTGTCTTAAGGTGTTATTCTAGTATGAACTCTTGAATAGATTGATCCAAAAGAATAACTTTGAGGTGGTTTCATACCCTACCATAATCTCTTCGTTCGTTCTCTGCTATTAGTGTCTTTGGAGTGTCTCTTTGTTGCATGTTGAGGGATTGTTATATGATCTATCTATGTTATTATTGTTGAGAGAACTTGCACTAGTGAAAGTATGAACCCTAGGCCCTGTTTCCTATCATTGGAATACCGTTTACGCTCACTTTTATCGCTCGCTACCTTGCTGTTTTTATAATTTCAGATTACAAATACCTTTATCTACCATCCATATTGCACTTGTATCACCATCTCTTCGCCGAACTAGTGCACCTATACAATTTACCATTGTATTGGGTGTGTTGGGGACACAAGAGACTCTTTGTTATTTGGTTGCAGGGTTGCTTGAGAGATACCATCTTCATCCTACGCCTCCTACGGATTGATAAACCTTAGGTCATCCACTTGAGGGAAATTTGCTACTGTCCTACAAACTCGTGCACTTGCAGGCCCAACAACGTCTACAAGAAGAAGGTTGTGTAGTAGACATCAAGATCTTTTCTGGCGCCATTGCCGGGGAGGTTAGCGCTTGAAGGTATATCTTTAGATCTTGCAATCGAGTCTTTTAGTTTCTTGTTTTATCACTAGTTTAGTTTATAAAAGAAAACTACAAAAAATGGAGTTAAGTTTGTCTCATACGCTTCATCTTTTTAGTATCTTTCGTGAGAATGATGGAAGGGAAAATTGTGCTCAAGTGCTAGAAGAAGAATGCATTAGAATGTTTGGTACTATATCTTTGAATGAAGAACATGATTGCAATGTTGTTAGTATAAACTCCTTGAATATACATAGTACTAATGATGATTGCACTAGTTATGATGAAAATATCTCTCATAAGCATGTCAACTTTTGTGGAGTGCATGTTTGCATGAACACACCAAATAGAGAAGATACATATTGCAAAAAGCATAAGTATTTAGAAACTAAGAGGCTGCAAGAAAGGCTAGATAAGAGTGCAGAGAATTTAAGATATCTTTCCCGTTCTGAATTTTGCAAAAAACAAGATCATTTACATCTCCAATGCAAATTGTTTCATGATCGGATCGTGTCCAAAAATTGTGATGATTTGATCTCCCCTTCTCATTACAATGAACTTAGATTTCTTTTGCGTTGTGAAGAGTTGAAATGTTTAACTAAGCCTATTCCAGAATTTAATCTTAGGCATTTCCTTGTTATTGATTTAGAAAAGATTTATATGTTTTGTGCGGAGAATTGCATTGAAAATCCTTATATTGCCAATTACATAAAGAAAAGAAAGCAAATAGAATATGATGAGAATACTAATGAAAGGGAAGAGACTTCCCAATATCCTCCTATTATTTCTCATGATGAATCAGGTAACGGGGAGGAGCTTTCTATTCAACCAATCTCATCAATAAGGAGCTCAAAGAGGAAGGTTGAACCTACACATAATGTGAAGAAGAAAAAGAAAAGAAGGAGCAACAAAGGTAGAAAGGTATCCCTCCCAAATTATGTTGCTCCTACTACTCATTGTGATGATGATAATTGCTTTACTATTGGTGCTATCCATATTTTTAATGATTAGAGTGATTATGCTTATGATATGAAAGAGCCCAAGCTTGGGGAAGCTATGTTTGATGAGGATGAAATATTTGAGAATATATTTGCTGAAATTGATGTTTGTCCCAAGCTTGGGGATGCTATGTTTAATTAATATGATATTTTTAGCATCCCAAGTTTTGATATGCAAAGTTGTTATGATGATAGCATGCCTCCTACCTTTGATGATTATATTGATGAAAGTGGGTTCGGAAGAGTGTCAACTTTAGGAAGTAGTGATCCCACTATTTTGGAGGATGTTGAATCTTATTGTGATGAATATGAAAGTGGATTTGGAAGAGTGTCAACTTTATTTAGTGATTCCACTATCTTGGGAGAGGTTTCAATCGATTATGATGAGAACGAAGTTGCTACTTATGATGATTATTGTGATGAAACTTATGCTATAAACAGTAGTGAGGATTATATTTACAAATCTTGTCATGATTATGATTACCCTTTTTCTGAACATTACTCTTTTAATGTGGAAACAATTTTTAGTGTTCAAGTCTCTCATGATACCCCCACTACTATTCATGAGAAGAATCTTGCTTATGTGGAGAGTAGTAAATTTTCTATGCTTGTAGATCATGAAAAGAATGCTTTACGTGCTGGTTATATTGTGGAATTCATTCATGATGCTACTGAAAATTATTATGAGAGAGGATCATATGCTTATACATATTGCAATAATATCAAGTTTCCTCTCTATGTGCTTAAAATCTTGAAGTTATGCTTGTTGTGCCATCCTATGCTAGTTGATTATTGTTCCCATAAGTTGTTTGCTCACAAAATCCCTATGCATAGGAAGTGGGTTAGGCTTAAATGTGCTAGTCATATGCTTCATGATGCTCCCGTTATGTTTCAATTCTTATCTTTTATGTGAGCATCATTGTTATCCTCATGCCGGGAAAAGCGCTTGTTAGAATAAAGATAAGAAATGCATTAAAGAAAAGCGCTTGTTGGGAGACAACCCAATATTTATCCTTACTGTTTTTGTGTATACACATGATTATTATACTGTATTAATCATGTTTTATAGCTTTTGTTTCAATAAATTACCAAGTAGAGCCTTTGGGAAGACTTGGGTGAAATCTATATGATCTTGCTGTGAAAAACAGAAACTTTTGCGCTCACGAGATTAGCTGCCATTTTTTACCAGAGAGTGATTTTAGGTTGATTCTTTTTGCATATGATTAATAGACAAATTCCTCAGGTGCAGAAATTTATTTCATAATTGTTTGAGTTCCAGAAGTATACGTTTGATACAGATTACTACAGACTGTTCTGTTTTTGACAGATTCTATTTTCTATGTGTTGTTTGCTTATTTTGATCAATCTATGGCTAGTATTAAGTGGTATGAACCATAGAGAAGTTAGAATAAAGTATATATTACACCAATATGAATTTAGAATGAGTTCATTACAGTACCTAAGTGGTGGTTTTATTTTCTTATACTAACGGAGCTTACAAGTTTTGTTTGAGTTTTGTGTGGTTGAAGTTTTGAAGTTTTGGGTAGAGATTCGATGGACTATGGAATAAGGAGTGGCAAGAGCCTAAGATTGGGGATGCCCAAGGAACCCCAAGGTAATATCCAAGGACAACCAAGAGCCTAAGCTTGGGGATGCCCCGGAAGGCATCCCCTCTTTCGTCTTCGTTCATCGGTAACTTTACTTGGAGCTATATTTTTATTCGCCACATGATATGTGTTTTGCTTGGAGAATCATTTTCTTTTGTTAGTATTTGCTTTCTGTTAGTTAGAATAATGTTTTGCATCTTTAGTTTCAATAAAAAAAGTCAATGATAGCCTTTGCCATGCTTATTTTGCTAGTATACATGTTGCTGTTTGAAAACAGAAAGTTTACCGCTGTTGCAAAAATTCCCTAAAAAAGTCAGAGAATGGTATAATGTTGAATCTTTTTGCATATTAAGATCTGATAAATTTATTATAGTGTGAAGTTTAGTTCATAATTTTTGGAGTCAGGTAAGTATTGTTACTCTTGCATTCTTTACAGACTGTACTGTTTTGGCAGATTGCTGTTATGTTTGCATTGTTTGCATATGTTTGCTTGTTTAATGATTCTATTTGAGGATACGAGTATTAAATATGCAGAGACATTTAGTATACAATGTTGAATAATAATGTTAGTGATTTGTTACAGTAGAATATGATAAGGTTTTGCATTGGTTTATACTAACCTATGTCACGAGTTCTTGTTGAGTTTGTTGTGAATGAAGCTTTTGATAAAAAGAGAAACCATGATATGAGAGGAATTAAGGAGACATAAAAGCTCAATCTTGGGGATGCCAAAGGAACCCCAATATAATATTTCAAGAAGTCTCAAGCATCTAAGCTTGGGGATGCCCCGATGGGCATCCCACCTTTCTTCTTCGGCAATCATCGGTTAGTATCGGTTGAACCTAAGTTTTTGCTTCTTCACATGAGTTGTGCTATCCTTGCAATGTCATTTTGTTTTTCTTTGCTTGCTGCTTGAATACAATACCAAGATCTGAAATTCTTTATTGAGAGAGAGTCTTCACATAGTTGCATAATTATTTAGCTACTCATTGATCTTCACTTATACCTTGTTGGAGTAGTTTGTCGTTTGCTCTAGTGCTTCACTTATATCTTATAGAGCATGGCGGTGTTTTATTTTGTAGAAATTAATGAACTCTCATGCTTCACTTATATTATTTTGAGAGTCGTAAACAGCATGGTAATTTGAATGAAAACTATCATAGGAAGTTAATTGGATGCTATGATCAACTTGATACTTGATAATTGTTTTGAGATAGGGAGGTAGTGATATTAAAGTCATGCTAGTTGGGTGATTATGAATTTAAAGAATGCTTGTGTTGAAGTTAGCAAGTCCTATAGCATGCACGTATGGTTAAAGTTATGTAACAAATTTGAAACATGAAGTGTACCTGGCTTGTGCATCCTTATGAGTGGCGGTCGGGGACGAGCGATGGTCTTTTCCTACCAATCTATCCCCCTAGGAGCATGCGCGTAGTGCTTGATTTTTGATGACTTGTAAATTTTTGCAATAAGTATATGAGTTCTTTTGACTAATGTTGAGTCCATGGATTATACGCACTTTTACCTTTCCACCATTGCTAGCCTCTTCGGTACCGTGCATTGCCCTTTCTCACCTTGAGAGTTGGTGCAAACTTCGCCGGTGCATCCAAACCCCGTGATACGATACACTCTACCACACATAAACCTCCTTATATCTTCCTCAAAACAGCCACCATACCTACCTATTATGGCATTTCCATAGCCATTCCGAGATATATTGCCATGCAACTTTCCACCGTTCCGTTTATCATCATCATGACGTACTTTAATTTTGTCATATTGCCATTGCATGATCATGTAGTTGACATCGTATTTGTGGCAAAGCCACCATGCATTATTTTTCATACATGTCACTCTTGATTCATTGCACCATCCCGGTACACCGCCGGAGGCATTCATATAGAGTCATATCTTGTTCTAGTTTCGAGTTGTAATTCATATGTTGTAATCAATAGAAGTGTGGTGATCATCATTTTTAGAGCATAGCCCAAAGAAAAAAAAAGAGAAAAAAAAAGAAGAAAGGCCAAAATAAA
This sequence comes from Triticum dicoccoides, assembly GCF_002162155.2. Taxonomy (NCBI): domain Eukaryota; kingdom Viridiplantae; phylum Streptophyta; class Magnoliopsida; order Poales; family Poaceae; genus Triticum; species Triticum dicoccoides. The sequence continues at coordinate 363,298,421 of NC_041381.1, read as the reverse complement.
AAAAAGGCCCAAAAAAAGGGGAAGAAATAAAAAAAATAAAAAAAGGGCAATGCTACTATCTCTTTTTCCACACTTGTGCTTCAAAGTAGCACCATGTTTTTCATATAGTGAGTCTCATAAGTTGTCTTTTTCATACTAGTGGGAATTTTTCATTATAGAACTTGTCTTGTATATTCCTATGATGAGCTTCCTCAAATGCTCTAGGCCTTCATGAGCAAGCAAGTTGGATGCACACCCACTAGTTTTCTTTTGTTGAGCATTTATTATAGCTCCAGTGCGTTCGTTGCATGGCAATCCCTACTCCTCATGTTGACATCAATTGATGGGCATCTCCATAGCCCGTTGATTATCCTCGTCAATGTGAGACTTTCTCCTTTTTTGTCTTCTCCACACAATCCCCATCATCATATTCTATTCCACCCATAGTGCTATATCCATGGCTCACGCTCATGTATTGCGTGAAGATTGAAAAAGTTTGAGATTATTTAAGTATGAAACAATTGCTTGGCTTGTCATCGGGGGTATAGAAGTTGGGAATATCTTTGTGTGATGAAAATGAAGCATAGCCTAACTATATGATTTTGTAGGGATGAACTTTCTTTTGCCATGTTATTTTGAGAAGACATGATTACTTTGATTAGTATGCTTGAAGTATTACTAATTCTTATGTCAATATGAACTTTTATTTTGTATTCATTTGGATTTGAAGATTCATGCCACATTAAAGAGAAATTACATTGAGAATCATCCTAGGTAGCATTCCACATCAAAAATTCTATTTTTATCATTTACCTACTCGAGGACGAGCAGGAATTAAGCTTGGGGATGCTTGATACGTCTCCAACGTATCTATAATTTTTGATTGTTCCATGCTATTATATTATCTGTTTTGAATGATTATGGCCTTTATTATACACTTTTATATTACTTTTGGGACTAACCTATTAACCGGAGGCCCAACCCATATTGCTGTTTTATTGCCTGTTTCAGTATTTCGAAGAAAAGGAATATCAAACGGAGTCCAAACGGAATGAAACCTTCGGCATCGTGATTTTTTGGAAGAATATCATCCTGGAGGCTTGGAGATCAAGTCAGAAGATACTCGAGGAGCCCAGGAGATAGGGGGGCGCGCCCCCCTACTAGGCGCGTCCCCTTGTCTCGTGGACCCCTCGAGCACCTCCCGACCGACTTCTTTCACCTATATATTCCCCGTACCCTAAAAACATCGAAGATCAAGATAGATCGGGAGTTCCGCCACCGCAAGCCTCTGTAGCCACCAAAAACCTCTCGGGAGCCCTTCCCGGCACCCTGCCGGAGGGGGGATCCATCACCGGTGGCCATCTTCATCATCCCGGCGCCATCCATGACGAGGAGGGAGTAGTTCACCCTCGAGGCTGAGGGTATGTACCAGTAGCTATGTGTTTGATCTCTCTCTCTCTGTCTCTCTCTCGTGTTCTCTCTCGTGTTCTCTCTCATGTTCCCTCTATGGCACGATCTTGATGTATCCCGAGCTTTGCTATTATAGTTGGATCTTATGATGTTTCTTCCCCCCTCTACTCTCTTGTGATGAATTGAGTTTTCCCCTTTGAAGTTATCTTGTCGGATTGAGTCTTTTATGAGAACACTTGATGTATGTCTTGCCGTGCTTATCTGTGGTGACAATGGGATATCATGTGCCTCTTGATGTATGTTTTGGTGACCAACTTGCGGGTTCCGACCATGAACCTATGCATAGGGGTTGGCACACGTTCTTGACTCTCCGGTAGAAACTTTGGGGCACTCTTTGAAGTACTTTGTGTTGGTTGAATAGATGAATCTGAGATTGTGTGATGCATATCGTATAATCATGCCCACGGATACTTGAGGTGACAATGGAGTATCTAGGTGACATTAGGGTTTTGGTTGATTTGTGTCTTATGGTGTTATTCTAGTACGAACTCTTGAATAGATTGATCCAAAAGAATAACTTTGAGGTGGTTTCGTACCCTACCATAATCTCTTCGTTCGTTCTCTGCTATTAGTGTCTTTGGAGTGACTCTTTGTTGCATGTTGAGGGATTGTTATATGATCTATCTATGCTATTATTGTTGAGAGAACTTGCACTAGTGAAAGTATGAACCCTAGGCCTTGTTTCCTATCATTGCAATACCGTTTACGCTCACTTTTATCGCTCGCTACCTTGCTGTTTTTATAATTTCAGATTACAAATACCTTTATCTACCATCCATATTGCACTTGTATCACCATCTCTCTGCCGAACTAGTGCACCTATACAATTTACCATTGTATTGGGTGTGTTGGGGACACAAGAGACTCTTTGTTATTTGGTTGCAGGGTTGCTTGAGAGAGACCATCTTCATCCTACGCCTCCTACGGATTGATAAACCTTAGGTCATCCATTTGAGGGAAATTTGCTACTGTCCTACAAACCTGTGCACTTGCAGGCCCAACAACGTCTACAAGAAGAAGGTTGTGTAGTAGACATCAGCCCACAAGCCAGGGGCGCGCCCCTAGGGCGTGCCTTGAGGACTTGTGGAGCCCTCGGGACTCTTCTGACTTGGCCTCCAAGTTCTGTGGATGTCTTCTGGTCCAAGAGAAATCATCGTAAAGTTGTATTCCGTTTGGACTCCGTTCGATATTCCTTTTCTGTAAAACTTAAAAACAAGGAAAAACAAAAACTGACACTAGGCTCTGAGTTAATAGGTTAGCCCCCAAAATAATATAATATAGCATATTAAGGCATATAAAACATCCAAAACAGATAATATAATAACATGGAACAATCAAAAGGTATAGATACATTGGAGACATATCAGGAGGCACAATGCTCCCCAAAATGCCACTAGGGCCACCATAATATCCTCATGCCCTAACACAATGCAAGATGTCGTGATTCCAGTAAGGGACTTTTGAGGGCAGTCACTGAACCCGTACAATTGACAACCCTTGGGGGCAGTCACTGAACCCGTACACTTTGTCAACCCTTGGGCCGGTCACCGAAACCCATACAAATTGGTCGACACAATCTCCACAACCTAATTGGAGACCTCGCGTTGTCCCGAAGATTTACACCACAATGATTGAGCTCTGTGATACCACCAACTGTCTAGGGCGCCCAAGCACCCAAGAGGAACACACTCTAGGGTACCAAGCACCCAAGAGTAATAAGCTTCTCAACTTCACTTCCAAGTATCACCATGTAGAACTCAAACGATGCAACTAATGCAATGGCAAGAACACACGAAGTCGTCAAGTCCCTCACTCCCAAATGCCACCACAACAACAAAATCTATGGAGGAATATGAGATAAATAACAAGGAGAACTCCAAGATCTAGATCCAAGGGGTTCCCCTCACATAGAGGAGAAAGTGATTGGTGGAAACGCAGATCCAAATCTCCTCTCTCTTTTCCCTCAAGAACTAGCAAGAATAATGGGAGGAAGTGAGAGATAGCAAGCTCGAAGAAGGTCAATAATGGGAGCAAAACATGAGCTCAAAGGATAAGAACCATTGGGGAAGAAGAGCCCCCCCTTAAATAGCCCCCCAGATCCAACCGTTGTGCCCACAAGTCATGCTCAACTGGTACTACCGTTCGAGGGAGCGGTACTACTGCTTAACACATCAAAACAGCCCAACGAGACAGAAAATTTTCTGCTAGAGAGGTACTACCGCTTATAAGAGGTACTAGCGCTCAGGGAGGTGAAGGAATATGCCCTAGAGGCAATAATAAAGTTGTTACTTTATATTTCCTTATTCGTGTTAAAGGTTTATTATTCATGCTAGAATCCTATTGATCGGAAACCTTAATACATGTGTGAATACATAAACAAATATAGTGTCCCTAGTAAGCCTCTACTAGACTAGCTCGTTGATCAAAGATGGTTAAGGTTTCCTAACCATGGACATGAGTTGTTATTTGAAAATGGGATCACATCATTAGGAGAATGATGTGATGGACAAGACCCATCCGTTAGCTTAGCATTATGATCATTCAGTTTTATTGCTATTGCTTTCTTCATGTCAAATACATATTCCATCGGCTATGAGATTATGCAACTCCTGGATACCGGAGGAATGCCTTATGTGCTATCAAACGTCACAACATAACTGGGTGATTATAAAGATGCTCTACAGGTTTCTCCGAAGGTGTCTGTTGAGATGGCATAGATCAAGATTAGGATTTGTCACTCTGAGTATCAGAGAGGTATCTCTGGGCCCTATCAGTAATACACATCGTAAACTTGCAAGCAAATGACTAAGGAGTTAGTCATGAGATGATGCATTACGGAATGAGTAAAGAGACTTGTCGGTAATGATATTGAACTAGGTATGAAGATACCGATGGTTGAATCCCGGGCAAGTAACATACCGATGAACAAAGGGAATTACATATGTTGTCATGATGGTTCGACCAATAAAGATCTTCGTAGAATATGTAGGAGCCAATATGAGCATCTAGCTTCTGCTATTGGTTATTGACCGGAGAGGTGTCTCGGTCATGTATACATAGTTCTCGAACCCGTAGGGTCCGCACGCGTAACGTTCGATGACGATATAGTATTATATGAGTTATGTGATTTGGTGACCGAATGTTGTTTGGAGTCCCGGACAAGATCACGAGCATGACGAGGAGTCGCGAAATGGTCGAGAGGTAAATATTGATATATAGGACTATGGTATTTGGACACCGGAAGTGTTCCGGAGGGTACTTGGTACATATTGGGTCACAGGAAGGGGTTCTAGGCACCCCGTGCAAATATGGGCCTTATGGGCCAAGAGGGGAAACACACTAGCCACAAGGGGCTGGTGTGCCCCCCCCCATATGGGCTGAACCAGGAGGAGAAGGAAAGAGGGGAAGATAAAGGAAAGGGGGGGGGGATTCAGCCTCCTCCTTCCCTTTCTCGCCCTCCTGTTTCCTTCCCCCTCCGGCATATATGGCAGGGGGTGCGTTGCTTGGGAGGAGCCCAAGTAGGATTAGGTCCTACTTGGGGTGCCTCCTAGCCTCTCCCCTCCCTCTCCCACCTAT
>NC_041381.1:363232493-363293068 GCF_002162155.2 Triticum dicoccoides | reverse complement strand
CACACACAAGAAAATTGCCTAGCCGTGTGCGACGCCCCTCTCCATCGTTTACTCCCCTGGTCATATTTTTGTAGTGCTTAGGCGAAGCCCTGCGGAGATCACTTCACCATCACTGTCACCACGCCGTTGTGCTGACGGAACTCATCTACTATGCCGAGCTCTTGCTGGATCAAGAAGGCGAGGGACGCCACTGAGCTGAACATGTGCAGAACTCGGAGGTGCCGTACGTTCGGTACTCGATCCGTGGATCGCGAAGAAAGTTCAACTACATCAACCGCGTTGTGAAACACTTCTGGTTACAATCTACAAGGATACATAGACACACTCTCCCCCTCATTGATATGCATCTCCATGGATAGATCATTGCATGTGCATTGAATTTCTTTTGTTTTTCCATACAACGATTCCCAACAATGGTATTAGAGCCAGGTCTATGCGTAGATGATATCTGATACGTCTCCAACGTATCTATAACTTATGAAGTATTCATGCTCTTATATTATCATTCTTGGATGTCTTATAATAATTTTATAGCAACTTTATATCATTTTTTGGGACTAACCTATTGACATAGTGCCCAGTGCCAGTTGTTGTATTTTGCTTGTTTTTTACATCGTAGGAAATCAATATCAAACGGAGTCCAAACGCAGCAAAAATTTTTGGAGAATTTTTTTGGACCAGAACACCCAGGATGGGCCAGAGAAGTACCAGAGGGGTGCCCCGAGGGGGGCACAACCACCTGGGCGCGCCTGGGGGCCATGCGCGCCTTGGTGGGTTGTGCCCACCTCGGTGGCCTCCTGCACCGCCTCTTTGCCCTATAAATCGTCAAATATTCCCAAAACCCTCGGGTAACCCTAGATCAGAAGTTTCGCTTCCGCAAGCCTCTGTAGCCACGTAATCCAATCTAGACCCCGTTCCGGCAATCCGCCGGAGGGGGAGATCATCACCGGTGGCCATCTTCATCATCCCGACGGCCACCATGATGAGGAGGGAGTAGTCCACCCTTGGGGCTGAGGGTTTGTACCAGTAGCTATGTGTTTAATCTCTCTCTCTCTCTCTCTCTCTCTCTCTCTCTCTCTCTCTTTCTCTCTCATGTTCTTGAGATGTCATGATCTTGATGTATCACGAGCTTTGTTAATGTAGTCGGATCATATGGTGTTTTCACCTCTCTATCTTGTTGTGAATTGAGTTTTCCCTTTGAGATTTCTTTTTATTGGATTGAATACTTTAATGGATTTGAGAACACTTGATGTATGTCTTGCTATGAGTACCCATGGTGAAAATGGGGTATCATATTGATTCACTTGATATGTGTTTTGGCACTCAACTCGTGGATTCTCAAGGTGACATTGGGGTAATCTATGCATAGGGGTTGATGCATGTTCTCGTCTTTGTTTCTCTGGTAGAAATCTTGGGGCACTCTTTGAGGTTCTTTGTGTTGGATTGAGTATTATGAATCTGAAATTGTTTGATGCATATTGTATAATCAACTCACAGATACTCGCGGTGACATTGGAGTATCTAGGTGACATTAGAGTTGGTTGATGTGTATCATATGGTGTTATTTTAGTACGCACTCTTGGATAGATCAAACGGAAAGAATAGCTTTGTGTTATTTTAGTATTAACTCTTGAATAGATCAAATGGAAAGAATAGCTTTGAGGTGGTTTCATACCCTACACACAATTTCTTCTTTTGTTCTCCGCTAGATAAGAACTTTGGAGTGATTATTCATCGCACGTTGAGGGATGGGTATATGATCCAATTATATTAGCATTGTTGAGAGATTGCACTAGCGAAATTATGGACCCTAGGCCTTGTTTTCAAGCATTGCAATACCGTTTGTGCTCAGTTTTGTTACTTGCTACCTTGCTGTTTTTATTGTTCCTATTAGAAAAATCAATATCTACTATCATTACTACATTTTTATCACCATCTCTTCGCCGAACTAGTCCACCTATACAATTTACCATTGTATTTGGTGTGTTGGGGATACAAGAGACTCTTTGTTATTTGGTTGCAGGGTTGTTTGAGAGAGACCATCTTCATCCTACGCCTCCCACGGATTGATAAACCTTAGGTCATCCACTTGAGGGAAAATTGCTACTGTCCTACAAAACTCTGCGCTTGGAGGCCCAACACGAGTCTACAAGAATAAAGTTGCGTAGTAGACATCAATATGCACGAGTAGAACACAAAGAGTTGTGGGTAGTGATAGTCATACTGCTTACCACCAACGTCTTATTTTGATTCGGCGGTATTGTGGGATGAAGCGGCCCGGACCAACCTTACATGTCCACGTACATGAGATTGGTTCCACCGACACATGCAACTAGTTTTGCATAAAGGTTGCTGGCGGGTGTCTGTTTCTCCTACTTTAGTTGAATCGAATTTGACTACGACCGGTCCTTGAAGAAGGTTAAAACAACAAACTTGACGAAACACCGTTGTGGTTTTATGCGTAGGTAAGAACGGTTCTTGCTAGAAGCCCGTAGCAGCCACGTAAAACTTGCAACAACAAAGTAGAGGACATCCAACTTGTTTTTGCAGGGTATGTTGTGATGTGATATGGTCAAGACATGATGAGATATACATTATTGTATGAGATGATCATGTTTTGTAGATATCTGGCAACCAGCTGGAGCCGTATGGTTGTCTCTTTATTGTATGAAATTCATACGCCATGTAATTGCTTTACTTTATCACTATGAGTTAGCAATAGTTGTAGAAGCAATAGTTGGCGAGACGACCATGATGCTACGATGGAGGTCAAGGTGTTGAGCCGGCAACGATGGAGATCATGACGATGCTTTGGAGATGGAGATCAGAAGCACAAGATGATGGCCATATCATGTCACATATTTTCATTGCACATGATGTTTATCTTTTATGCATCTTATTTTGCTTAGTACGGTGGTAGCATTATAAGATGATCCCTTCACTAAATTTCAAGGTATAAGTGTTCTCCCTGAGTATGCACCATTGTGACAGTTCGTCGTGTTGAGACACCACGTGATGATCGGGTGTGACAGACTCTACGTTCACATACAATGGGGGCAAATAGTTTGCACATGCGGAATACTCGGGGTTAAACTTGACGAGCCTAGCATGTACAGACATGGCCTCGGAACACTGGAGACTGAAAGGTCGAACATGAATCATATAGTAGATATGATCAACATAGATATGTTGACCATTGATGACTACCCCATCTCACATGATGATCGGATATGGGTTAGTTGATTTGGATCACGTATCACTTAGATGACTTGAGGGATGTCTATTTAAGTGGGAGTTATTAAGTAATGTGATTAATTGAACTTAATTTATCATGAACTTAGTGCTGATAGTATTTGCATATCTATGTTGTAGATCAATGGCCCATGCTACCGTTCCCCTGAATTTTAATGCGTTCCTAGAGAAAGCTAAGTTGAAAGATGATGGTAGAAACTACACGGACTGGGCCCGTAACTTGAGGATTATCCTTATTGCTGCACATAAGAATTATGTCCTTGATGCACCACTAGGTGAAAGGCCTGCTGCAGGAGTAGATGATGATGTTTTGAATGTCTGGCAAGCTTGATCTGATGACTACTCGATAGTTCAGTGTGCCATGCTTTACGGCTTAGAACCGGGACTTCAAAGACGTTTTGAACATCATGGACCATATGAGATGTTCCAGGATTTGAAGTTAATATTTCAAGCAAATGCCCGGGTTGAGAGATATGAAGTATCCAACAAGTTATATAGCTGCAAGATGGAGGAGAATAGTTCTGTCAGTGAACACATACTCAAAATGTTTGGGTATTACAATCACTTGACTCAGCTAGGAGTTGATCTTCCAATTGATTCTGTTATTGACGGAGTTCTTCAATCATTGCCACCAAGCTACAAAGGCTACATGATGAACTACAGTATGCAATGTATGACAAAACAATTCCCGAGCTCTTCGCAATGCTTAAGGCTGCGGAGGTAGAAATCAAGAAGGAGCATCAAGTGTTGATGGTTAATAAGACCACTAGTTTCAAGAAAAAGGGCAAGGGAAAGAAAGGGAACTTCAATAAGAATGGCAAGCAAGTTGCCACTCCCGGGAAGAACCCAAAGCTGGACCCAAGCCTAAAATTGAGTGCTTCTACCGCAAAGGGACTGGTCACTAGAAGTGGAACTACCCCAAGTATTTGGTGGATCAGAAGGATAGCAAAGTGAACAAAGGTATATATGATATACATGTTATTGATGTGTACCTTACTAATGCTTGTAGTAGCGCCTGAGTATTTGATACTGGTTTGGTTGCTCATATCTGTAACTCGAAATAGGAGCTACGAATTAAATGAAGATTGGCTAAGTACGAGGTGACGATGCGCGTCGGGAATGGTTCCAAGGTCGATGTGATCGCTGCCAGCATGCTACCTGTACATCTACCTTCGAGATTAGTTTTATACCTGAATAATTGTTATTTGGTTCCAGCGTGAGCATGAACATTATATCTGGATCTTGTTTAGTGCGAGACGGTTATTCATTTAAATCAGAGAATAATGGTTGTTCTATTTATATGAGCAATATCTTTTATGGTCATGCACCCTTGAAGAGTGGTCTATTTATGTTGAATCTTGATTGTGGTGATACACTTATTCATAATATTGATGCCAAAAGATGCAAAGTTGATAATAATAGGCAACATATTCGTGGCAGTGTCGTTTAGGTCATATTGGTGTAAAGCACATGAAGAAACTCCATGCAGATGGAATTTTGGAATCACTTGATTATGAATCATTTGATACTTGCGAACCATGCCTCATGGGCAAGATGACTAAAACCCCGTTCTTGGAACAATGGAGCGAGCCAATGACTTATTGGAAATAATACATACCGATATATGCAGTCCGATGAGTGTTGAGGCACGCGACAAGTATCGTTATTTTCTAACATTCACATATGATTTGAGCAGATATGGGTATATCTATTTAATGAAACACAAGTCTGAAACATTTGAAAAGTTCAAGGAATTTTAGAGTGAAGTGGAGAATCATCGTAACAAGAAAATAAAGTTTCTATGATCTGATCGCAGAGGTGAATATTTGAGTTACGAGCTTGGCCTTCATTTAAAACAATATGGAATAGTTTCACAACTCACGCCACCTGGAACACCACAACGTAATGGTGCGTCTAAACATCGTAACCATACTTTATTAGATATGGTGCGATCTATGATGTCTCTTACCGATTTACCACTATAGTTTTGGGGTTATGCATTATAGACAACTGCATTCATGTTAAATAGGGCACCATCTAAACCTATTGAGACGACACCATATGAACTGTGGTTTGGCAAGAAACCTAAGCCGTCATTTCCTAAAGTTTGGGGTTGTGACAGTTATGTCAAAAGGCTTCAGTCTGATAAGATCGAACCCAAATCAGAGAAGTGCATCTTCATAGGGTACCATAAGGAAACAATTGGGTACACCTTCTACCATAGATCCGAAGGCAAGATCTTTGTTGCCAAGAATGGAACCTTTCTAGAGAAGGAGTTTCTCTCGAAAGAAGTGAGTGGGAGGAAAGTAGAACTTGATGACGTAATTGTACCTTCTCTCGAATTGGAAAGTAGCACATCAGTGAAATCGATTCCCGTGATGCCTACACCAACTAGTGAGGAAGCTAATGATGATGATCATGAAACTTCAGATCAAGTTACTATTGGACCTCGTAGGTCGAACAGAGCACGTTCCGCACCTGAGTGGTATGGTAATCCTGTCCTGGAAGTCATGTTACTATACCATGACGAACCTATGAACTATGAAGAAGCTATGATGAGCCCAGATTCCTACAGATGGCTTGAGACCATGAAATCTGAGATAGGATCCATGTATGAGAACAAAGTGTGGACTTTGGTGGACTTGGCCGATGATCGGCAAGCCATAGAGAATAAATGGATCTTCAAGAAGAAGACTGACGCTGATGGTAATGTTACTGTCTACAAAGCTCAACTTGTCGCAAAAGATTTTCGACAAGTTCAAGGGGTTGACTACAATGAGACTTTCTCACCCGTAGCGATGCTTAAGTCCGTCCGAATCATGCTAGCAATTGCCGCATTTTATTATTATGAAATATGGCAAATGGACGTCAAAACTGCACTCCATAATGGATTTCTTAAAGAAGAGTTGTATATGATGCAACCAGAAGGTTTTGTCGATCCTAAAGGTGCTAACAAAGTGTGCAAGCTCCAGGATCCATTTATGGACTAGTGCAAGCATCTCGGAGTTGGAATATATGCTTTGATGAGGTGATCAAAGCATATGGTTTTATACAGACTTTCAGTGAAGCCTGTATTTACAAGAAAGTGAGTGGGAGCTTTGTAGCATTTCTAATATTATATGTAGATGACATATTGTTGATTGGAAATGATATAGAATTTCTGGATAGCATAAAAGGGTACTTGAATAAGAGTTTTTCAGTGAAAGACCTCGGTGAAGCTGCTTATATATTGGGCATCAAGATCTATAGAGATGGATCAAGACGCTTAATAGGACTTTCACAAAGCACATACCTTGATAAAGTTTTGAAGAAGTTCAAAACGGATCAGCCAAAGAAAGGGTTCTTGCCTATGTTACAAGGTGTGAAGTTGAGTCAGACTCAATGCCCGACCATTGCAGAAGATAGAGAGAAAATGAAAGTCATTCCCTATGCCATAGCCACATGTTCTATCATGTATGCTATGCTGTGTACCAGACCTGATATGTATGTTGCCATAAGTCTGGCAGGAAGGTACTAAAGTAATCCAGGAGTGGATCACTGCACAGCGGTCAAGAACATCCTAAAGTACCTGAAAAGGACCAAGGATCTGTTTCTTATTTATGGAGGTGACAAAGAGCTCGTCATAAATGGTTGCGTTGATGCTAGCTTTGACACTAATTCGGATGACTCTAAGTCACAAACCGGATACATATTTATATTGAATGGTGGAGCTGTCAGTTGGTGCACTTCCAAGAAGAGCATTGTGGTGGGATCTACGTGTGAAGCGGAGTACATAGCTGCTTCGAAAGCAGCAAATGAAGGAGTCTGGATGAAGGAGTTCATATCCGATCTGGGTGTAATACCTAGTGCATCGGGTCCAATGAAAATATTTTGTGACAACACTGGAGCAATTGCCTTGGTGAAGGAATCCAGGTTTCACAAGAGAACCAAACACATCAAGAGACGCTTCAACTCCATTCTTAAACAATTCAAGGATGTAGACATGTAAATTTACAAGATACATACGGATCTAAATGTGGCAGACCCATTGACTAAGCCTCTTCCGCGAGCAAAATATGATCAACACCAAGACTCCATGGGTGTTAGATTCATTACTATGTAATCTAGATTATTGACTCTAGTGCAAGTGGGAGACTGAAGGAAATATGCCCTAGAGGCAATAGTAAAGTTGTTATTTTATATTTCCTTATTCATGGTAAAGGTTTATTATTCACGCTAGAATTGTATTGATCGAAAACCTTAATACATGTGTGAATACATAAACAAACTAGTGTCCCTAGTAAGCCTCTACTAGACTTGCTCGTTGATCAAAGATGGTTAAGGTTTCCTAACCATGGACATGAGTTGTCATTTGATAACGGGATCAGATCATTAGGAGAATGATGTGATGGACAAGACCCATCCATTAGCTTAGCATAATGATCATTCAGTTTTATTGCTATTGCTTTCTTCATGTCAAATATATATTCCTCCAACTATGAGATTATGCAACTCCCGGGTACCGGAGGAATGCCTTATGTGCTATCAAACGTAACTAGGTGATTATAAAGATGCTCTACATGTATCTCCGTAGGTGTCTGTTGAGTTGGCATAGATCAATATTAGGATTTGTCACTCCGAGAATCGGAGAGGTATCTCTGGGCCCTCTCGGTAATACACATCATAACCTTGCAAGCAAACGACTAAGGAGTTAGTCACGAGATGATGTATTACGGAACGAGTAAAGAGACTTACCGGTAACGAGATTGAACTAGGTATGAAGATACCGATGATCGAATACCGGGCAAGTAAAATACTGATGGACAAATAGAATTACGTATGTTGTCATAACGGTTCGATCGATAAAGATCTTCGTAGAATATGTAGGAGCCAATATGATCATCCAGGTTCCGCTATTGGTTATTGACCGAAGAGGTGTCTCGGTCATGTCTAGATAGTTCTTGAACCCGTAGGGTCCGCGCGCTTAATGTTCGATGACAATATAGTATTATATGAGTTATGTGATTTGGTGACTGAATGTTGTTCGGAGTCCCGGATGACATCATGGACATGACGAGGAGTCTATAAATGGTCGAAAGGTGAAGGTTGATATAAAGGATGATGGTATTCGAACACCAGAAGTGTTCCAGAGGGTACCGGGTACATATCGGGTCACTGGAAGGGGTTCCGAGCACCCTCGACAAAATATATGGGCCTTATGGGCCAAGAGGGGAAATGCACCAGCCATAAGGGGCTGGTGTGCCACCATATGGGCCGAACCAGGAGGAGAAGGAAAGAGGGGAGGAGAAAGGAAAGGGGGGCGGGATTCGGCCTCCTCCTTCCCTTTCTCCTCCCTCCTTTTCCCTTCCCCCTTCGGCATATATGGCACGGGGCGGGCGGCTTGGAAGGAGCCCAAGTAGGATTCGGTCCTACTTGGGGTGCCTCCTGGCCTCTCCCCTCCCTCTCCCACCTATATATATGTGGGGGTGCCCCTAGCACACACAAGACAATTTCCTAATCGTGTGTGGCGCCTCCTCCATCGTTTACTCCCCCGGTCATATTTTCGTAATGCTTAGGCGAAGCCCTATGGAGATCACTTCACCATCACCGTCACCATGCTATCGTGCTGACGGAACTCATCTACTACCTCGACGTCTTTCTGGATCAAGAAGGCGAGGGACATCACCGAGCTGAACGTGTGCAGAACTCGGAGGTGCCGTACGTTCCGTACTTGATAACCCTCAAGTATAGGGGATCGTTTGTAGCCTTCTTCGGTAAATAAGAGTGTCGAACCCACACTACGAAAAAATACACTTCCGTGATGATACATGTTTGTCACAGTAGGTCGCGTTTTTTGTCATGCATGTACATCCATGACGATTTTATGACAGAATCAAGATAGGTATACATGTGCTGTCGTAGAAGTGTTCCATGACATTACCAAAATTATCATCACGGAAGTGTCCACTTCCATGACGATAAATCGTGCGTGACAAAAGTGCTTTTGTCAAGGGTGACTGACACGTGGCATCCACCGTAGTGGAACACCGTTAAGCTATCAGGTTGGTTTTTGGATCTGATAATCCGTTAACAGCCCGGACCAATGGGAAATTTCCATGTGTAAAATTCTTATTGGCCGGATGAAACACGTGTCAGCCCGTCAGTGGGTCAGATAGGTGCCCATGATATTTCGACACATGCGATGGCCCACCACTGGCCCATTTAGCTTACAAAGCCGTCCCGTTTGACTTGGTGAAAAGTTAACGGGCTGGCCCATGAAAAGCCTGTTAACGGTCTCTTTGCAAATAGCCCATTTTACGGCCCGGTAACTCACAAACCATTAGGCCCTAACGGAAATCGGCCCAAAATCGTCACGTGGGCCGTCGAATATAACACCAGCCCGTTTCACTTTTGGCCCATGCATGGCCCATGACATCTTTCGGCCCATATGAGGCCTTCGTATGTTTAGGCCCTTTAGAGCCCCACGGTGACTCTAGCCCATAATGAACAGTAAATTTCTTTGTACCCGTTAACGGTCCGTATTCACATGGGCCGTTTCCAGCCCGTGTTAGCTTTCAGCCTATTGACGACCCATACGTTCTTGGGCTCCTTTCCGGCCCTCGATTACTTCCGGCACGTTACTGGCCTGTTTCCCTAATGGGCCAAATTCGGCCCTTGGCAAGAGTCGGCCCGTTTCTGGCCTGTTAACCTGTTGCGCCGTTTCCAGCCCGTCCTATATTCTGGCCCATTAACGACCCATTATGCCCGTGACAGAATTAAGCCTTTGCTGTCCTCCGACCTGTTAACGGCCCGTTACCGTGCTAGGCCGATACCAATTACGCCCTTTTACGACCCATGTAAACCCATTTATCCGACGGCCCGAGGCCCACCGATTCTACGACCCTGTTGGAGGCCCATTTATCGATGACCCATAGGAGACCCATGGATCCTACGGCCCGTAGCAGGGTCAAGGTTACCATGGTCTGTATATGGCCCATGGTTGTTGCGGCCACTAGCAAACTAGGGAAAAAGAAGACTAGGAAATAAATAAGGCCGAAACTAATGCTAGGCTATTAAGGCGATTGCACAGATTACATCCACTCGACATCAAAGATCGCCACCAGTGCAAATATAGGGAACACCCTACACTATACAAAAATGGCTTTGCTGTTTTCTTCAGCCGGTGGCTGCACGTTAAGAACAAATTTTGTATCGCACCAAAACAAATTACAACTATAAAACAAAAAGGAAGGTTGGGATAAAAGTTAACAGTCTAGTAAATAAATGCACCACCAGAAGTTCAGAAGCTCAGTTCATTTGACTTGACTGTTATGTTTTCATGCTGTATTGTCTGATGGAGCACCATAACCTTCGCCTTCATTTCTCCTAGGCTCCTGAACAACATAGCAAATGTCTCATAGTCTGGTTTCAAAACCATGCATACCTTGACGACATCGAACAATGTCTCTCCTTGTTTCACAAAGGGTCTCTGTTAGGGAATGGACTTGTGTCTGGAGTGCAGATACAACATTGTTTTGAGCTTGCATACCTTGATCATGAGGCAGTTTGGACAAGATTGCCTTAACAACCAACCCAATATTATGCAGGAACATGCTTTTGGCACTGTAGTGGACATGTACTGACCCAATGCAGCAAGAGCTGACATTGCGGTTATAGTTGCCTCGCCACCTTTAGAAGGTGGCGGTTCCACCATTTTTTCCATATCTCGCTGAAAAGTTGAGTTTTTACATTAGTAGCACCAGAACAGAAGATATTAAGGAGGCATCAAAACCAAACAAAATAGCTTTGGTCTATATACATAACTTATTCTGGTGAACCCATGTAAAATATTAGTTGTATTTTATTGCAAAGTACATAATAAAACTAGGTTCCAAACATATGACCATCTACCATCGCTAATGTATTGTATATTTCTTCACATTGTATTGAGGGCTAAGGATAAAGAGACGAAGTTTATAATACGGTAAGCATAGTATTACATCATTCATACCGCAAAACAACCGAGAACAGACAAACAAGCAATTGTAACATTGTGTGGGCAAGTCCAACACGGAACTAGATTACATGTCAAGATCAAAGGAACATCACTCCTCTCTTTTAAACCTTGTAAGGTGCAATGATACGCTAAGACAATTGTGTATAAAATTGAAAAGAGTAGTAGACATTGGCTGCAAACCGTGCAGTTCAAGGCACAAGTCAGAGTAAGTAGTAGTTAAAGGCATGAGGATTAAGGACTTACAATAGCGACTTTGACTGGTGTGGTCATGCCCTTCTTCTTGCTGGTGTGACAGTCCTTGAAGATTTCCACAACATTTGGTTCAGGTACTTTTTGGTCCTTGCGGGCTTTCCTCTGCATTTGGAACAAGTCAATATAGATCTAATAATATGGTACTGTGAAAAGAGTGAAACAACAACTTATTACAAGAGCCTCGCAGTGTGCAATATAGCTACGAGATCCTGTCGTCTGTTGGAATTTCACTTTCGTACGGTTGGCCTTGTTCTTTGAACAGTTCACCTACAAGAAGATATATTTGTGTGGCACATGCGTAAATAGGACCTCAACATGTGATCTGATCACATATATATAATGTACCTAATACTTCGGATCAGACCAGTGTTTAACAAGGCCCCTCCAATGTTCATCTGATATATTTTCCATTGGAGATGTTTGGGAAAGTTCACTGTTAGCCTTGCCTTCAAAGTGAGTTTTCCTCAAGTTATACTGATACTGTCGCAGAGCAGACTTGAAAACATGGGTGCAAGCTTGTCTGGTTGCATCATCTTGGCTATCCAACTTGAACCTCATCTGTTGAAATTTATGGGAGTCTCATTATCGGCAACCTAGAAAGTATGGGACAGAGCAAGACGGTATTACTAGTTTTCATACATAACCATACTTACAGATAAATGGTCGTGGAAGGTGTTGAACTGGGTTTCGTCTTTGTCATTCCTGTACTGAATCCATGTTGGTAGGATACGTACATGACACCTAACGGCAACCGCTGCCTCTGATACTAACTTGGCTGACTCTGTAGCATCACGTGGCCTTTTTAAACCTGCCTCAAAACAGATCTCCATTCTTCCTCCTCTAGATTTAGTTAACCTATCGAGCATTATCCCTGATGTTTGTTTCCTCTTGCACCTAGGTGCTAG
The DNA here is from genome assembly GCF_002162155.2 of Triticum dicoccoides. Classification (NCBI taxonomy): domain Eukaryota; kingdom Viridiplantae; phylum Streptophyta; class Magnoliopsida; order Poales; family Poaceae; genus Triticum; species Triticum dicoccoides. The sequence continues at coordinate 363,280,663 of NC_041381.1, read as the reverse complement.
TCCAACAACGAACATAGGAAGTGTTAGTGTACATCAAACTATGAGACTACATTTAAAGAGGAATGCAACTGTAACTTGACTCCAGCAACTACCTTCTTGCTGTTGAAGCTCATAAGGTTCATCTGATATTGCCAAGTCATCTTGTGTCAAGAGTGCTTGGGAAGTAGTGTCAGGTGGCAAGGGAGCTTGGGAATGTGCTGCTAGCTCAGTTGACGCACGAGTAACTCGTGCAGCTGGTAGTATTGTGGAAGGTGTTGCAAAAACTAGGGCTGTCTCTGCTTGTTTGGTGGGAGCTATTTGTTTCTGTTTGGCTTTTTTGCAGCTCGTGTAGCATGGGATGCCCTGTTTGTAGAATTTTCCGCTGGTTTTTGACCTTCTATTGCACCATCAATACCGGCAGAATCTGCAGGATTCATCCGCTTCTCATTCCCTGCCATTCTCTGTTTCTTCCTCTTTCTCTGTGCCATGTTAAGTCAAGCCGAAAAGAAAAATTAATAACAATTTAGTTCTTTAGAACAAACTAATGCGTGATGCAGACGAACTGAACTTTGATGTTAGACAACCACATGATAGGAGGATGTAATATGTACGAAAAACAGGATGGAAGAGATAACCAGAACTATGATGTGTAAACTAAGCAGAAGACATTTCACCAAATTAGAAGCAATGCAATGGAAGATAGACACCATATGAAAGATGCTACAAATATCGCTCTGCCAAGTTAATAGTGTCTCATCATAAATGGCGTTTAAACAAATGTGAAGCAGTACAAGAAATAAATCATATGCAAGATGCGAACAACATCACACTACCATGTTAGAGGTCTCTCGTCATTAGTGCCATTGCATATTCACAACTTATGATGTGTAAACTAAGGAGAAGGCATTTCAACAAATTAGAAGCAATGAAAGCTAGACACCATATGAAAGATGCAATGAATATCACTCTACCAAGTAAAAACTGTCTCGTCATAAGTGCCATTTCAACAAATTAGTAGTACAAGCTAGAAAAGAATGCGAGATGTAACCTATATCACACTCTGAAGTCAAACGTGTCTTATGATAAGTGATTGTTGCAGGTTACACAACAGTAGTAATTTGATGTAAGAACATGGTGTGATAGACAGATATTGTATGTTCTAGAAACATGAACACATGTCTTATTCAAGTATAATGTGTAAAGTAAGAAGATGGAATTCAACAAAATTAGAAGCAATACAAGCTAGACATCACACATAACATGCAACCACATATAACAGTGCCAAGTTAGAGGGAGCACCGGTGATGGTGCACTAGGGGAGACGTGCTCATCATAAACACAACTACGTTGAGTGTCTATTCATGTGTTGTTTTGGAAATCATCTTGGGGGGATGGTGGAGTAGAAACTGTAGAGGCCCTCCGTTTGGAAGGAGCACCTTTATCCGCTGCCTTGCTAACTTCCTTCCGCTTTATTGATTTTGAATTGTCAAGTAAAACCGACAAGAAAAAGCAATAAAATTCTCTCTTCAGAACTCATTCATGCATGATACTGACGATCACTACTTTGATGTAAGGCAAACACATGATACCAGGATGGAATATGTATGAAAAACAGGACTGCATGGCACGTTCACAACTTTTTGTGTACACTAAGCAAAAACCATTCCAACAAATAGGAAGCAATGCAAGCTAGACACCACATGAAAGATGCAACCAATATGACTCTTCCAAGTTAAAAGTGTCCCATCATAAATGGAATTTCAACAAATTAGAAGCAGCTCATGCTATAAATCATATGCAAGATGCAACTAATATCGCACTACATATACTAAAGGTGTCTCGTCATATTGATTGATGTGGGATACAAAAAAACAATAGTTTTATGTAAGGACATGCTTAATAGACAGATGTACTATGTACTAAATACAGGAAGGCATGTCATATTAACAAGTATAATGTATAAGCTAAGCAGAATAGCACATGCAGTTTAACCAGATTGGAAGAATTATAATCTAGACACCATATGCAACATGCAACCACATATCATGCTGCCAAGTTAGAGCAAGCACCTACGATGCTAGTGTAGCGGAAATGCAGTAATCAACTACAGAGCTACGTTCACTATCTTCATCTAGCCTTGTTGTTTCTTGAGAATCATGTCGGGAGGCTAAAGCTGCATTCTTTAAATGAGGAGTAGTCCACTTGCCTGACTGCCTCATCATAAGTGATTGATGAGGGATACACAAGAACATTAGTTTGATGAAAGAACATGGTTAATATGCAGATGTACGAGTATGTACCAAAAACATAAAGGCATGTCATATTCAAAGGTATAATGTGTAAGCTAAGCAGATGCAATTTAACCAAATTGGAAGCAATACAAGCTAGACATCCGGCTGGAGTGGTGAGCATGATCATCTAGGACCTAAGAGCCTGGTGGGAGGCGGGCTCCTTCGCCACCATCGCGGCTTTTTAGTTGGCTTCCAGGTGATGCCTGTCTTTGCTGGGCTTGTCACTCGCTCGGCCAGTGCCCTAACTAGCTATTTGTCTTCTCGTGCTCATGGGATGGTGTTCATGTAAAAAATATCTTTCTTATCTTAATAAAGACCGACTTTGGCCTTTCAAATACAAGCTAAACACAATATGGAACATGCAACCACATATGACACCGCGAAGTTAAAGCAAGCACCTGGGATGGTGGTTCATTGCGAGCGAGGTCATCAACTCCAGAGCTACGTTTACCGTCTCCATCTGCTGACACTGCACCCTTTATAGCACTGTAACGTGCCATGCCTACCTGCATAGCAAGCTAGAGCAACTTCTCTCTTTTATTTTCTGCTTCTCTCGAGGCAGACTCTGAAATACCCTTGAATAAAAACGCAATAGTGAGAGTATGGGTGAAGTGTGTGCAGAACTAGTGCACTGTAAAAGTAGCAGATAGCAGGTGGCTGAAAAATAAATGACAGGAGACATATGATAGCTCTACAACATTGCATGGCAAACAAGATTAGATTCTACTCCGTATGATTTTGTAATATATGAGCACAGGAAATGCAGGTACTCCTCCAACACACCACCACATGTGGTCATATCAAGATAACAGTCGACTGAAAATAAATAGGCCAGTCAATTTTTTAATGAACCGTCCAATCTATAAGGAATGGGAAGATGGCCCTCGTCTACCTCCCGCCAGTTACTGTTGACGATCTTTCTCGAACCGCCAGCGACCACCGGCCCAGACCCCTACCTCCGCCGCCCCGCCCTCCCCTCGACCTCACACCACCGCCGTGCTTGGCAGCGCCCCCAGGCCATCCCTTTAATCCCGGCCGACCTCCAGCTCGGGCGCCAGCAGCTCTAGGCCCCACACGCCCCTAAGATAAACACCGAGGCGCTACTTCCCAGCATAATATGCAGACTATTGCCTGTTACGCCGGGGAATGCTTCCGTTAATTGGGAATCAACTGACCAGGAATTGAAATTCAGGGGGGCGACGGACCTCTAGCTAAGGTGAAATAGTATATGAGGAGAAACCTTGTGCATCACGAGTTACTAGGAACATATAGTATCAAGAAGAAGCGGTCAACTAGTGTCTTCTGCGGGATGAATACCGTGCAAGAAGATACGTAAGATTTGCACGAATAAGGGAAGAGGAGTACCCTTATCGGTTGCTAGTGTGGTCTCCTCTATATGTCGCCGCGATCTTATTTTTTCTCTCGGGGGAACCGATGTTTTGGAGAACCATGGATCCTTGGACAAACCCATGGCCAAATTGTTGACTGTGTTGCCGTGGCCATATATTGGCGGAGGGGAAGCAAATTCGAGGCGGCGAAGGACGGCGTAGCAGGAACAACTTCGGTGCGATGGACGGTGGCGAAGTTGGAGTAGCAGCGGTGAGGCGCAGGATGGCGTGGTTGAACTGGCTTGGATACGGATAGCTCGGCCTCGGCTTCAACTACCAGCCATGAAGGGTGTTGCAGTTGAGGTTGCGGTGGACGACGACGTTGGGGTATCAGCTCCGGCGTGATGGAGGAGGGCGGCGGTTGATGGGCGGGATGGGGTGGCGGACGGAGGACGCCAGGGTTTCGCGGCTGGTGGATAGGTAGTTTTTGCGCCCACAGAGTACGAATGGGGAATTGGATGGGTGGGTGGGGGGAGGGGGGAAGAACCATGTTTCGGTCTGGGATGCGCTTGTTTTTGGCTTTTTTGAACACAAGATGGGACGCGCTTGTTTGAAATTTGGGGAAAGTACAAACCTTGCTCCCTCTTAAATTCCAGACCTACTGCGGGTCGGGGGTAGGATGGTAATCCCAGGTGTCCCAAATAGTGGGCGGGAGCGATTTCGGCCGTGCGCATGTGTGCTTAGGCGGCCATTGTGTATGAATGTTTTTCGGAGGCGGTTGTGTGGCATCTAGATGAAGCTACAAACCTACCCCGGTTTAGACCTTTGGATGTTGGGCCGGTAGGTTTCACGGGTTAGAGTTATTAGAAAAGTAATTTCCTTGTACTACCAAACATTGATCTCAGGCGGTTTCGGGCGAGTAGAGGCTCTTTCGGCGCTTCGTTCGAAATTTTGAAACACAAGCATTCACGTTTAAAGTACTCTTGAACTATGAGGATTGACCTAAATAGACAACGTTAAATTTGACCTTGTATGTTTGAAAACCTCATTAAATTATCCACTTCTTTTTGAAATTTTGACACTTGAAAATCCTATAACTACGATTATTTTGGAATGGAGGAGCTAAATTTGAATCTATTTTGTACACGACTACATATGCTATTATGTACAAAATCAGAGCAAAGATTGGTGCCCCCATAATTTAGGTATGATTTACAAATGCCATGATATCAAATTCAAATAATTGAATGGACTTCATGTTGAATTCGATTTTTTTAAACCACCTTAAGTTGAATTCAAATGTATGCTAGTTCATAGGTAGCTATTTATAATGTTCATTGTGTTACTTTCATATGTATAATGTGCTTTACACACACAACATGAACTATACTCACGTTTATATTTGATTGCTAAAGCGATGCATTGTCTGGAGTTCAAAATACTAACTATGTGGATCAATTGTGTCGAATAATAACACAGACACGCTCAAATTCGATAGAATCTAGATGTCTGATGGATCAATGACCATTCCTTACGTGAATTGCAAATATCATGATCCCATCCTAATATTTGGATACAATTTATATCTTTAATCAATGTGTACAACATTCTTTTATGTGTAGTCTCACTCTCGATTGGTGGTCTCTCACACATGCTCACACACTCTCTCTCGAGGTGTCTTTCTCGCACACATGCTCTCGATATAACCCTCCCTCCCTCTCGTAACCTTTTACGACTGTTTTCACTAACCTTTATCACAAGCACTCTTCCTCTCGCAAGCATACACATGCACAATCCCCATCGACCCTTTCTATATATGTAGACCTGCCTACGTGTCTCCTGTACGCACATTATCTTTAGGCCTGTCTCTCACGCATTGTCTCACACCTCTCTTCCTAATCGACGAGTATGATTCTAGCAGAGCATTCTGTAGGATGCCCCTTAAAATTAGGTTGGATGAATAGTAATATCAGAGATAAAGGGGTTACCTTAGTCCGACAACCTAGGGTTACAAATCCTAGACGGCTTTGTCAGTGGACACGGAGTCCTTCACAATTCTGTTATCTTTCTCTTGTACGACTAGTCATCCATGGGTCTCCCTAAATGCGTCACGGGCCGACCAATGTGGCGCAGGACGGAACTGAACGAAGGGCCTCACCTCGACCCACCGGACCTCACGCGGTGACACACCCTCTGCCCCCACGTCTCGTTATCTTCTCAGACCCACACATACCAACACAGACACCACACACAAAAAATATATTCTCTTGGTGCCTCTATCCCCTCCCCCCTTGCATATACACACTCAAGGGAATCTCTCGTCGTGACGTCATATTCATCTCTCTCTCTCTAGACCACTCTCGTTTCTCGTGCTATCTCTCCCACGCCCCCCCGCCGGCCCCTCTATCCATGCCTCTCTCGAATACGTAATACACACACATACTTCTCTAGGCCCTGCCAAATGCATCAACTACACATTCACACATGTTACATCACGTACCCCATTGATCTAAAAAGCCCCCTCTTTACGTTTATTTCGCATACAACATTCCTTTTGAATAAAGTGTGGCCAAAAAAATATTTTAGAATTTCTACATATATACAACATTACAAAGTTATACGGAGGAGTATGAACGCTTATTTGCATTGCATGGTGCCCACAATGATATTTATTCCGCACTGTGACTTTGTATATTTTTATACTATATATAAAGTTAGTCATAATAAAGAGAAACGAAGAGCATCTCTCTCTCCAGCGCATACCCCCCTCTACGCCCCTTTCACGTACGCACACAAACTATCTCCAGTTCCTCTAAAAGTAAGCCCCTAGCACATTGAAGCATGTTTCATCTTTCTCTCGCGATATATATAGTGACGATCATTGTATTTGAAGCGAAAGCACGATACATACATTGGACTTCAGAATCCACTCATTACGATCACCATTTATGTTTTGTGGTTATTATACAGTCACGGGCTCAGCGTACAACTTTGTATTTTCTCAAGACACGACTTGTTGACGAGTTAACGCTCCACGTGCCACCTCTAGTGTTGCATCACATTACCTCACTACCATCAGTCCCACCCATCGGCTTGTATCTACTCTACATCTACACTCCTATAAAATACACTCTTATAAAAAATAGAGTTGCAAATGATTTTCTTGACCAGGAACAGTAGGAAAGGCTCCTACTGTGTTAATATATTAAAATAAAGTATGGGGGACTGTACAATGGGGTATTTACATGAGGTGTATCTCAGCCATCTTGTGGCAGGAGAAGAAAAGGCTAGTTTAGAGTGCTATCAAAGAGAGTTAACAAAATTAAGAACTAAGGGCTTATGCGCCTCTTTAACTCTGTGCTGTAGGAGCTCAAAATCTCTCTTAAATCTCCCAAGCCAAGACTGGAAGGAGGGTGGTATAGCCCTGAAGTGATGGTTGTTCCTCTCCTTCCAGATGCTCCAAGCCGCCACAATGAATTTTTCCAGGAACAAGGGCGACGGGTGGTTTTCCTTCTGGTACTGAATAGCTTGTAGCCTAGAAGGAAAGGGTTCCCAGAGGATGTCAAGTTTACCCCAGCATTGCTTGCTGAAAGCGCAGGTGAAAATCATGTGCTCGACGGTTTCTTCGATGCTTTGGTCACAGAGCAGGCAGTTGTGATCATCCCCAATGTTATAATGCCTTCTTTTAAGCATATTGCACGTGTTAAGCCAATCGTGGAATAGCAGCCAAGCAAACACCTTAAGCTTCATCGTGCATTTTGATTTCCAGATCCAACCGAAGACTTGGTGGGAATGGAGATCTTTGAAGAAAAAACGGTAGTAACCCATAGACTTGAAGTTTGTTTTGCCCCACATGTAGTGCCACACATCTGAAGTTGCCGTTGAGGGTTGTAGCGCAGCAGCAATCACCTGCAATTGTCTGATCTCATCATGTGCCTGGGGCGACAAGGAAGGTGGAATTCTTCATGCAGTGACATGATCCCCAAGAAATCCTTGACCAATACATCTTCGTTCAAGGAATGAGAGAAAGCACGTGGGTGTGAGTCTTGCACGATCTGATCAGCCCTGAGATCTTTCCAAAAAAGGGCAGTGGTGCGACAAACAATATTAATGCTTGAGTCTCCCCTAAACTTGAGAGTTGCTGATGATGGTGTGCCTACCATCCTGCAATATAGGCCGTCCGACTTATATCCGACGGGTAGGAAAGAAACTATGGCAATTTTGCAATAAGGTACCTACACACCGCTCCACATTTGCAAATAAGGACTTCCCTCGTTCATCCTTTTATCTTACAAGATAAACTAGTCATACAAATGCATCTTGATGTTACGTGCAATGCACGGGCATCTTGCAAGTAAGAATGAAAACAAACGACAAAAATATATTGGACGGTGGTTCAAAGTCATGACCGTGGGCACAACGGACAAGGTGGCCTTGTATTGGTATGCTGAGCCATCTGTTTTAACACACATGAGCTGGTGTGGTGATTATACACACACGCACACATGCACACAAACTGCATGCACGCAACAGTCACATGAACAAATGCACCCTCGCACGAATGCAACACTCACACGTACACACGCAACCATGCATGCACGCGACACTCACACGCACACACGCATGCATGCATGCACACACCAGTACACCACACGACCAACACACACTCTCATGCTCAAGTTCTCAACCTACATGTGCATGCGCACACATCAGGCCCTGACAGACACATACGCAACCAGGTGATTCCCACACACGGGTTGGAGTCTTGTCGCGCATGTGTAAATTTGTGTTTATCTGACCTTTTCCCTATGCGAACAGACAGGTGGGACCCACAAGGAACATGGTCAATTTAACTAGTCAACATGGTTCCACGCAGACTATTTGGCCGGTGAACAGAGTGCAATCCGATGCTGAACCGTGAGCAAGTGACCGTATAATCACTGCAAAACATATATAGTGACCGTAACCAGCTTATTCTGAAGTTCGGTGACCGTATTACACTTTTCTCTCTGTAGGCCCTCCAAAACTACGTCTCTACACGTTCTTGCATGTCATATCTAACAACTATGCAATACAGCACTAGTACTACACTCTAACACAATAAATCATATGTGTTTTTAGTTTTACTAGATATCATATTGTTACCTAATTATTCAGTTTGCATACATTAAAATTGCCTTTGAAATGTATGGCCAATATCATCTACCGCGCGGGAAAAATCCCGCCCTTTCCTGTTTAATCGGGTTTGTATTGATGGATCGCGCGAAACAACAAAACTATAGTACTATATAGTACAAGTGACAGTTCACTGGGCTGTTGTGTCGTGTACTCCGTCATAAGAGTGGAGCGCTCGCTTTCATAAATCTTCTAGTCCCTCTTGCCGGCATGTCGGACATCAAGCTACCGGGTCCACATGCCATACCGGAATACAGTGCAGAGCAGCCGGGGTGAAGCACCCAGTCATGGCGCCGGCGTAGTAATGAGCAATGAGGCATCAAATCACAAAGCTGCACCTTTCCCACAGTTAAGTTGGAGGGACGAAGTAATAGCTAAAAAGAAGAAGTTGGAGGGACGAAGCAACCATCATTTCACTGGGTTCGGCTCCTCTACAGTCATGTTATTACTGCACTGGTACAATTACTTGTACAATCTACCATTCAATCTAATCAGAAGGCTCTCATTTCTCCCCATTTATCTCTGTCAAACTGACATCTTCTTCCTTTTGCTCCACCTCCTTGACCTGGTTGCCGGGCATGCAGGTGCCGCTCCTGCCGGACACACCACACCCGCCTTCGTCCATGCCAGCGGTGATGCTGGCAGCTACAGCATCCGGTGATGCTTATGACGACGACGATGTTGCTTATGACAGCTAGCTTCATGAGCAGCAGGGCAACGACATACTCACGAGGACATGGAGTCTCCTCTCGCTGACCTTGACAAGGAACATGGCGACGGTGATGTTTCAGAGCAGCAGGGGCGACCTGGACATGGCGTAAGATGGCAGCAGGGAGATGGCATACTCCACGAGCAACGTGGAGACATGGAGGCTCCTTCCACTGACCTCCATAAGGAACACAGCGGCGGCGATGTTCCGGAGCAGCACGGGTGAGCTGGAAAGGGAGGAAGGAAGCAGCCAGACGAGGAGACAAGCACGCCTCAACCGCCACTCTCTCCTTGAATGGTTTCATCAATAACTGCCATGCCCTCCATGGTGGCGCCCCAAGAACTTCCGGCCGCAACATGCGTCGATGAGAACGAAGCAGTGCAGCTCACGAGCTAATAGGTATTTGTTTCCATTGATTAACAGGATTAAGGAGAACCATCAGATTACAATGGATGGTAGATACCCGTACAGTGATAATTCAACTGCAGAGGAGCCGAACCCCATTTCACTCCTTGCTGAATCCGCTTCTCCCTCATCTTCTTCAAGTTAACCACATGTTGCTTCTGCCGTTGTTCTGCCTCATGTGGGAAGAGGATCGGCTTGGTAAAGCACTGACACGTGGGACTGCATGTTAGCAAACCGCCAGGACAACGTCCTCTAAAAATAAGAAACCTCCCCCGCCATCCACGCGGCAAAATCACCTCCTTTTTACTAATCTTGATTCTATAATATTTTAGATCAATATAATTGAGATTTATATAGATAGCACACATGAGCAAAACCAAGTGGTACAGCTAAGGGCATCCACAATGTGTAACCAAATGTGAAAATAGCTTTTGGCATCGTGGGAACCACTGTACGGTGTTGCCAAAGCAAAAAAGATGGAACCAAAGTACCCTGATTGATTGATTGAAGGAATAGAAAAATGCAACGTCTCTTCTCCCGTGCTTGGACGCATGTACAGTATAGAGCATAGAGTCTACTCCCCTGTCCCTTCTATCACAAATCACAAAGCAGTGAGACATCAAATCACAAATCACAGACAAAGCAACCATCATTTCACTCTTCGTTGACTCCGCTTCTCTATCATCTTCTTCGAGAAACCATCTCACCGCACTAAGCTGGATAGACGACGCTACTGTGTACTAGTAGTACCAGTACATTTACGCGTCCTTTGGTTGAACGGACTTCCTAGATGCAAATAAGGCGGTTGTCTCGTCTTGCAGGCGGCACTTGTGAATGACTTACCGTGGTCTCCCTCAATGGTGTTCTCCGTCGAACGCACTTCGCCAAACCACAATGATGGAGATATCGTCGACGTCACCGCAATGGGGAAGGAAGTCAAATATAGTTACTACCTCCATTTTTTTGTACACAAGACCAGTATATCAAAATTACAATTTGCAAAAGGCCAATAACACTAATCGAGGCAAAATTGATGGGGTTTGCCTCGTACTAGCAACCAAGGACATTAATATCTCCTGCATGCATGCGGAAGTGAGAAGGTTGGTTTGCATGGCGCTGCATTAATCAAGCGATGAGGAGTGAGATGGTTAGCTTTTTGGGCTTTGGAGAAAAAATACGCATTAATTGACACATGAAACGAGGATTTGTATCGATTAATCCCGTGAAGGAAAACCCCGCCTTTCTTTTTTAACACTAGTACTCCTAGTACGTACGTACTTATCCTGTTTGGGTCTAGGCCTTGCATTGCCATACTTCGCCACACATTTTTGCCAAGCTTGCCTAAAGCTTTCAAAATGAAAAGGAAGTACACTTGCGCACGGCTGTCGCAGTCGCACCGCACCCTCACACGGTCGCTCCTGCATGCCGCAGTCGCACCGCACCCTCACACAGTCACTCCTGCACGCCGCAAAGCCAACCAAGGGAACACACCCTCACTGACACATGCTGTCGCATGTGAACAAACCAAACTCAGCCATCCTACCGCTAACACATAATTTTCGTTCATAGAGTATGTTTATCCAAATGCATGTTGGGGAGTATCCGTACGGCCTGTGCGGTGGTATGTTGGGGAAGAAGCAGAGGTGAGGAAGAAGGGTTAGGAGACATAGGATATTCATCCAACCGCCTGAAATGGTAGAATGACCCAAGTCAGGCGACTTGCATAACAATATATGTTTTTACACATCAAAAGATCCATAAAAACAACAACATAAATAAAAACTATCACTGTTCGTGGAATGAGACGACCTCGTCATCTTTCGCTGCCGGCACGAACCAGCCGTAGCTGCCGACGTGTGTCTCCGCACCATGGTTGTCCTCGGCCTCCAGCTACTCGTTCACACGGAGCGTGCGGGTTCTCTACACAGACGAGAGCACCACCCGGTTCAAGTCGAGGACGTCTGGTTCCGCCTACAGGAGGGCCTCGATGGCAGCGGCATCCGCGCGCTTCGTGTCCAATTGAGCCTTCGCCGCCCGGTTCAAGTCCAGGACACCCGGTTCCGCCTGCAGGAGGTCCTCGATGAGAGTGGCATCCGCGTGCTCCGCATCGAGTTGAGCCTCTGCCGTCCAGTTCAAGTCCAGGACGTCCGGTTCCGCCTGTAGGAGGGCCTCGATGGCAGCGGCATCCGTGCGCTCCGCCTCAAGTTGAGCCTCTGCCGCCCGGTTCACATCCACGACATACGGTTCCGCCTGCAGGAGAGCCTTGATGGCAGTGGCATGCGCACACTCCACGTCGAGTGGAGCCTCTGCCTCCCGGTCCTCCTTTAGCATCGCCAAGTTGAACCGCTGGTCCGCCTGCACCATGGGGGACTCGGACCCCGGCATGAAGTCGATGTCCATCGTCCCATACCCATCGGAGGCCTTCTGTGCCGCGACCTCCACCATGAACATTGGATCGGCTTCCTCCTCCTCGTAGCTTGGCTCTAGAGAACTCGGGGATTGGCCCGCCGCAAAGCGAGCTTGGGAACGGAGGTATGTGGCACCGACCGCCGCCGCAATTTCAGCGCGGCGCTTCGGCATCAGCATCTTGTAGTACGTGATCTTGCGGCGCACCATGGCTTTCCGATGAACTAGGGGACGCTTGATGCGGGCTAGGGGATCGAAAGGTGGGGGAATGGGCTAGAGATTAGGTGTGGTTTTAGGGCAGTGGCTGGCGTAGGCCGAGCAGCAAAGGTTCTGGTGTGAATAGTGGTTCCGGGGATGACCGGTCAATCGGTTTTGACTGTACATTGCTCTTGTCGCATTCGCATTGCAGCCCGGCATGCTAGACCCTCCACGTCACTCACCGAATGGAACGCGCTTCGTCTTGCGTTTTCGCTCGCTTGTGGGACCGCAGTTGAGAGCAAACCGACATCCCCCTCCCCCGCCCGCGTCATTTATACTACCACTCCCTCCATTTTACGTGGAGTAAATAAAAACAAAGGGAGTATACTACGGATGAGGATCCCCTGACGTGGCCGAACCCATTGAGTAACTGACATGCGGGGCCTAGCAAGCCTGTGGTCTGCCAGTAAGTGACCGAAAGGGAGGGTAAGGCAGGGTTACCTACGTCAGAGGATCCACTTCCACTACTACTCCCTCCTTCCATTTACTATACATGGCCTAATGCGTTTTTCGAGGCTAACTTTGACCAAATGTTAGAGTAATAATATATGACATGCAACTTACACAAAGTATACGGTCAAATTCGTATGTGAAAGGAGCTTCCAATGATATAATTTTCACATTATACATCTCATGTACTATTAATCTTGTCAATAGTCAAATGCGGTTTTGAAAAACGCATTAGAGCATGGTTAATAATATAGCGAGGCGATGGCTATAAGGAACTGCCATGTCATCTATAGCCATCATCTATTATATGCACTCATACAGTAGTGTGGGCTATAAGGTTGGCTATTTCCTGCAAAAAAATTTATAAGGTTGGCTATTGTATTAGTACTTTTTCCATCTCCTCTCTATCTCTTTCTTCATATTTATTTTATTTAACTAGGAATGCGTATATAGCTAGGCTCTTGCATGAGAGCTCACTCCCCTTACTTTTTCACATCTCTCTCCTCCACATAGGCCATATATAAATGGAAGGAGGGAGTGCTACCATGAGCACTGCATACTCTAGTACAGATGTTGTCGGTACTCCACTAGTACTATTGGACAGGGAGCTTAAAAAAAGTTACTATTGGACTGGCTATACGTGGCGAAATCCTAGTAGGAAGAGCATGCGCGAGAACAAGCACATTCACGTGGTTGAAAACAAATTGGGCGTTGTTGAATGTTGATACTTTTTTGATCAAAGTAGAGATACTTTGACTACACATAAAACTTATATGTAAACTAGAAAGGATAGGAGGGAGTATATTGTACATTCAAAAACGAAACAAACATTGAATACCCTTTATATATGATCTGCGGATGCTATGATCGCCGGTTCAAAATTTTGAATCCGCCTTAGGTATCACACATGGCCCTACTCGTTCTCTCTCTATTTCATCTCAGGCTCCGGAGATCTATTGAAAGAGGACTAGGGTGGGTACAATACGTTCGTTTCGCTTATGAACGTACAATATACTCCCTCTGATCCCCATAGACCCCCCCGCGGGTCATTTCTATCATAGAAACATACCAAACATTTATCCCCTTGCACGACACGCAATTGATCTCTGAACATCAATCGATCCCGTCAACATGTGTCGGGGCATAACCGAATGCGATATCAAAACTAAGACGCGAAGCGACACGTAGTGGAGTCAAAGTAAAACTTTAAACGAACCGTTTGTTTGTATGCATGTCGGACAAATTACAACATTAGAAATACAAGCATGGTCTAGGCCCACATGCGAATGATACTCGACGGAATGTTCAAATGAGGCATGCAGGAGGATGGACTCGACCGGAGGGCGACATGATCGATGGAGAAGAGGGTTGGGGAGGAATGAGAAATAAGAAAACGACGCATGATTATACTTGAACGGCTCAAATAAACAATAAGTTGTCTTGCTTGGCCTACATAGTGAAAGGTCTAATGCGCAACGCGGAGCACTGACACTCAAATATGGCCGGGAAAACAGGGAAACCGACATGTGGGGCACACCTGTCGGGACGATGTAGCGCAGACTAGTCCAATGAGAGGAGCTGGCCCACAACCTCCTCGCCACCGGCAACCGTTCATGTGGGTCGTGGGGGCCAACAACATGGCATAGCTCCAGCATTGCCTCTAGACACGGCGATCGCGGTGAGCGGCACACTCATTGTCGCTAGACACGGTCGGTTTCAGTGTGCCGAGGGTGGCGTTAGTGCTGTGGCACAACCAATAGTATGTTTGGTTTGTGCCCAAGGTTGCCCCATCAAAACATTGGGTAGCCAAAATTTTGATTGAGGTTTTGGTTGCCCATGATTTGGCCGACATTAGCAAGAAAAATGAACTAGAGTTGGCTAGAGTTCATTGGCATGCCAAAAAATGGCAACCATCCAAACAAAGACCAATCTTTGGGTCATGACCAAAATTGTTGTAAGGTGCACTTTGGCCACAATCCAAACACACCCCAACACCCGGCTCGTTGAGGATGCACGGGGAGCCATGACATGCCCGCGGAGTGGTGTAATGTGGCCAACTGCATCCTCAGGACTTGAGACCATGCCGAGTCATCTTGCTTTTTCAATGACATGCAGGGATATCATGTGAGCAAAGGGCATCTCCAACATTGCCACAACCGCAGCTGACTACCCCGGCACACCAAAAACCCTCGTCCCTCACGCCGTCGCGCTGTGCGTTCCCAACCGGTGCCATCTGCCCGCATTTATGCCGTGCGTCCGTATGCCTTCGTTAAGAGGCTTGGTGCCCGAGGAACCAACCCTAGCGACTTAATGACGCACCCGGACGCTTGGCCTCACCGGAATGCGCTACTTAAAGCGGTAATGCCCAGCTAACCTCCACACCATAGCACATCATCCTCCTACCTGGCACCACATCCGCCATGACCGCAAGCGCGAATGCTCTGCGGGAGAGCTTGTCTTAGGGGATGAAGCTCGAGGTCGCCGCCCTCGCTCAAGTCGCCTCTCGCGACGCAATAGCGGCGTAGCCGGACACGGACGCGACCACACAAGCGGTGGCCACGCTGGCGACCAACGACGGGACCACCATCATCCACACGTCCTACTTGCCGCCGTCCAACGTCCGGCACCGCCGAGGTCGGGGACTCCTCCGAGGATGAGTAGGGCATGGGAGGCGGCAGGGCATGGTGTGCCAACTGGTCGGTCCGTATCCCGTGTTCTACTCTTCCTCGCCATAGACCGCACCTTCACTTCACGGGTCTTGAACCCCGCCCCCGTACATAGAGATCGCAGATGGAGGACATCGGTCGCCGCCATAGAATAGGTTTAGGGTCGGGTTTCTTTTATTTTTCTGTCCTATAAAAGTTCGAAATGTAATGAAAATCTGCCGTGTTTGCATTAATCTCGGCCGATGTATATGGACTTTCACAATAATATAGTATATTGTAGGAGTACTAGCAAGATGCCCGTGCGTTGCACGGAAGATCAAGATCTTGTGGGAGAAAAGGATGAACGAGGGAAGGCCTTATTTGCAAATGTGGAGAGGAGTGCGGGTAAATTGTCATAGTTTCCTTCCTATCCGTTATATATAGATCGGACGGCCTATATTGCAGGATGACAGACACACCATCATCACCAACTCAGATTTTTATTGAACCGAGACAAAGCTAACATATGAAGTAAAATAAACACATAGGGTCTATACATACACAATTTATCTTAGGCACTCCAATAGTACGTCCACTACACATTCACACATTTCACATCTTTCTACATCTATGGGAACCTATGAAAGGGTTAACGTAAATTGCCTCTCTCTCTCCTCCCCTGATTTTCATGGTTGTGGGCCCCTCCCTCCCCCAATCTACAATCAACAGCTCACAGGTTTCACATTAGGTTTATTACGTAACTGGGATTACGTAGGTGTAGCATTACTTGTCCGAAAAAACCCAACTAAGCCAACTTCCTAGCATGTTGCCCGGGAAAAGACCCGGCCGCGCCATTTTAGTCGGGATTACTGGATTACTAGTAGTAGTATCGATGGATCGCGCGAAGCAACATGTTTTTTTAGGGGGCGAAGCACCTAGTTTAAAAGGAAAAAAGGCGGTACACTCACAACACCCCTGTTGCGTTCGCATTGCACCCCACACACGTTCGGTCCTGCACACGGTTCATGCAAACGGAACGTGCTTCGGCTTGCCTCTTCACTGACATGTGGGACTGCGCTTGGAGAAACCGACCATGCGCCAAACTCCCCTCGCCCATCGTGCGAAAATCCTCCCCCCACCCAAACATTCCCCCCAAATCCTAAATTCAACCGCCCTTCGGCCAACTAGTCAATAATATTCCCCAAATCCCCCTCCCCCCGTCCCCCTCCACTCCATTCGCTCTGCCAAAGCCGCCCCCCCCGCTGCGCTGATACGTCGGCACCGCGGTTTGTCGAGGGGACGCACGGAGATCCTCTGCTCCCACAGTACGCTCTCGTAGACTGTCGTCCTCTTGCCGTGCCGCCACCGTTGGCGACGTTCTTGTGGAGGCGCACAGCGATCAGCGCCGCCATTGTTGGCGATGTTCATGTGGAGACGAACAGCGGTTAGCTTCTCCCACGGTACGCGCATTCTAGACTGAGGCCCCGTGCATGTCGGTGTAGCGCTGAATGTTAGCTGATAGATGTTGTTCATCTCACTGTTTGCCGAAGTAGTTTACAGTCAATATGCTCTGCTTAAGAAGCTTCCTTCCCCTGTTCTGCACTCAATCTGCTTAGCTGAGATGGCATGCCAAGGCCGATTAGTTGCTAAAATATCCTGCCATATATTTATTGTGACATAGATTGCCATGGTCTAGTAGCCAATCTGTTAGGTGAAATAGCTCTACATTGTTTTATACTCGATCTTTGTTGATGCGATGGCCTTCGATAGTTTGAAGGGTGTGTGCTCGGCCTCATTCACTGCTGAAATAGCCTGCCATAATTTAGCACTCAAATCTGTTTGCTAAATTAGCTTTACATATATTTCGTTACTTAGATCTGCTCATCCAAATATCTTGCCATAGCTTTAGACATCGACCTAGGTATTTTTTTCTGGACTTCATAAAAAATCATATGTGTTTTTCCTGTAATATCTAGTATAAGAACTAATTTGTATGTCTAACAGATGGACAGGACTTGGATAACTTCTGCTCGAAGATTCTCTGCTGCATATGTCGAGGGGGTTGAAAACTTCATGAACTTTATCAGAGCTGAGTACGGTGGTCCGAAATCAGATGTGCTTTTCCCGTGTAGCAGTTGTATGAATTGAGTCTCAAGACCCCAGTCGACTGTGCAAAATCATCTACACATGTATGGGATGTCAGTCACATATACTAGGTGGGTTCATCATGGTGAAGCTATGAACGTCAATGTTATTGACTATGTGGAAGCAGCAGATCACCATGTTGATATGCCTGATGCTCAGGTGCAAGAGGAGGAGGAGGAGGTGGTGGCGGTGCCAATGGGTTTGACCAACATTGAAACAATGCTACGAAATGCTCGTGCATTCCATGAACTTTCACCTGCGGAAGAAAAACGGTGGGCCGACATGTTGGAACAATGCAACATGGCTGTCACGCCAGGAAATAAGCTGTCAGTGTTCTCAGCTATGGTCACCTTTCTTCAGGTGAAGACATCTAAGCGGATGACCAACAAATCATTCGATGCGATGTTGGCTGCTTTCCGCAAATCTTTCCTAGACGCGTCTCAGCTGCCACACACCTACAGTAAAATGAAGAATTTCCTTCATGCAGTTGGAATTGGATATGATATGATCCATGTTTGTAAGAATAATTGTGTTCTGTTCCGGAAGGATTATGCAAACTTAAGTGAATGCCCGAAATGCAAATCATCAAGATGGAAAGATGGCGATGCTATGAAGAGGATTCCTCATGATGTTCTGAGACATTTTCCAATTATACCAAGATTGCAGAGGTTGTTTCATGATGCTGAAACAAGAGAGGATGTACTGTGGCATTCTAGGAACCAGGAGTACAGAGATCAGAATGTAATGAGCCATCCATCTCATAGTAGTGAGTGGAAAAGCTTCAATCATAAACACAAAAAGTTTGATGCTGACCCAAGAAACATTAGACTTGGCTTAGCTTCAGATGGATTTAACCCATTTGGCCACCAGAGCACCACATATAGCATGTGGCCAGTGCTTGTTATCCCTTACGACATGCCTCCAAATGTCTGGACTAAAGAATCAAACTACATGATGGACTTGCTCATCCCAGGTCCAAAAAGTCCTAGAAAGGATTTTGATTTGTTCATGGAGCCTCTTGTGGAGGAACTTCAACAGCTATGGAGGGATGTTCTCACTTGAGACCTATATAGCAGCCCACCAGCTGATTTCTTTCTGCGTGCTGTTATAATTTGGTGCATCCATGATTGTCCGGCTTTGGGCACTATGTTAGGGCGAACGACACATGGTTACAATGCATGTGTTTGCTGTGACAGGAATCCGCTGTCATACACAATACTTAGCAAGATCTGTTACATTGGACACCACCGTTTCCTTGCCAAGGACAAGACGCATCCTAGAAAATATCGAAGACATGTGTTCAATGCAAAGCATGAAAACCGTGATGTGCCAAAGAGGCTCACCGCAGATGAGTTGCAAGTGGAATTAGAGAGGGTCAGGCATATTACACCAGGAAACCATCCTGGTAATGGTAGCGGGAAAAGGAAGCATGGTAGGGCAGAAGAGAGATTATTGTTTACTCGCAGGTCCACTTTGTAGGACTTGGAGTATTGGAAAGATTTGGATCTACAGCATAATCTTGATGTGATGCACATCGAGAATAATATATGTGACAACATTATCAACACACTTCTTAATATTGAAGGCAAGACGAAAGATACCTTAAAATCTAGGATTGATTTGACACACTTAGGTATGAGACAGGATTTGTAGGTGCAAGATGAAGGTAAACCACGGGATATGGCACCAGCTGTGTACGTCTTGGAGAAGGTAAAAAGAAAAGAATTCTGTGAGGTCCTGTCACATGTGAGATTCCCACATGGATTTGCTTCCAACCCTAAAAGGAGAGTCAGTGCAGATGGAAACAAGGTACAAGGGTTGAAAACTCATGACTACCACGTCCTCCTTCGAAGGGTTTTACCTGTTATCCTTAGAGGATTTTGCCGCCCTGACTTATACAGAGCAGTTGCAGAGTTGGGACAATTCTTCAGGGAACTCTGCAGTAGAAATATAAGGATAGATGCTTTGGAGCATCTTAGAGACAAGATACCAACAATCCTATGCGACCTTGAGAAGATATATCCTCCAACCTTTTTCGATGTGATGGTGCATTTGGCTGTTCATCTACCTGATGAGGCACTACTTAGAGGTCAAGTATAGTATGGCTGGATGTACCCTATTGAAAGGCGGCTAGACACTTTCAAGGGCTATGTTAGGAACAGAGCTAGACCCGAGGGTTCCATTGTAGAGGCCTACATTGCTACAAAAGCGTTGACATTCTGCTCAAAATACATTGAAACAGCTGATCAGCTTAGCAAAGAGGTGGGTGAAGACAATCCCGGGCTCAATGTTTTCGATTATTCTATTCGAGTTACAGGGAAGAGTCGACAAGTGGACAAACCTAAAGATTTGGACAAAATGGTTTGTTATGTGTTGAATAACTGTCCTGAGATACTACCTTATATCAAGTAAGTGTTAAGTACTGCAGCCTATACATCATAATCTACTAAACTTGCAGCACATTCTTATATATTTAGATGTTTGACGCGATCACTATGTTGTGCAGGATCTACAAAAAGGAGTTACCGCCGCAAAATCCAAGAAACATTGACAAACTGGTTATGGCAGGATTTGCGAAATGGTTCAAGAGCCATGTAAGCTTTTGAATTGAACTATCAGTTTTTTAATATATTGAGTACATAAGATGATCAGCTTGTCTATTTTCTAACCATAGGTTAATAAGATGCGGGAGGATGGGCAGTCAGTTGATGATGCCCTTTACTCACTAGCAATGGGTCCTGATACTCGGGTAAGACATTATGAATCTTGCATTGTTGGAGATGTGCGCTACAACACCCTTGCACGATACGAAGGCAGGAAGACACAAAACAGTGCCATCATGAGCACGGATACGTATGACAAAGAGATAACTAAAATATATGCTAACATAACAGACATTGTTTAGTTGCAGTATATCTACAGTTTCGAGGATGATCGGTGTGTGGTTCTGTTGTGCTGTAATTGGTATAACCTGTTTTCCAGGATCGCAAAACCCAGAGCTGATGATTATCTCAAATCCATCAATGTCAAGGCGGCGTACCAGACCAACGAGCCTTTTATTTTGGCAAATCAAGCAACACAGATATTTTTCTTGGAAGACACATTTGCACTTAGCGATGACTAGAGAGTATTGCAAAGGTTTGAGCAGAGGAATTTGTTTAATGAAGTTGCACAACAAGATGATGCTTACACTGCTCCTGATGTACAAGATAACACATATGTTCCTAATATCTTTGAGAACCATCGTGTTAATGACGCCGGCGAAAAGATTGCCTGTCGTGCTGTGGACATACAAGAGTTGATCAAGAAGAAGCCAACGTTCGAGGACGTTGAGGACGAAGAAGAAGATGACACCGTGGGGAATTACCATTCAGACTGATACACATGGCGAGGATGTTGATGCTGCTGCTGCGGATGATGATTACATTGTTTTTGTCATATTTGCCTGTCATAAGACGTTTTTTATCTACTATGTGAAATTGTGTTTGCTATGACAACTGAAACCTGATGAACATGTTGTTTAGTATTTTGCTGTGAGAACATCACTTGTTATGTATGCTGATTTGTGTTTGGTGATTGTGTGACGACTAAAACATGATGATATTGTTGTTTAGTTGTACTCATATTTGGCTGTGAAGCTTGAATTTGATGACATAGTTTGCTGTTGGGCTGCAATTTGCTCGACATCTTCAAATGAGAACAAAGATGACATGGCCTCTACTATTTATTTACTTATTACCGAAATGGCCTCTGCTATTTCTTTATTTATTACCGAAAGGGCCTCTACTATTTATTTATTTATTTATAAGCAAAAGGGGATACCCCGTGATTTCTGTTAATAGAAATCATTACATGTTCACAGCACTACACCCACCCTGCTACACATGTTTCATTCATTAATAGTTTCAGCAAAGTGCTCATGTCATAGCCACTGAATACATCATGAGTGCTACATACACTGCAAACAAAGAGACAATCATCCTACAGAGCACACCAATTTTGCCCATTATCTTCACAAGCTCTTTCATCTCCTCATTGCTGTCAAGGCCGTTCAACAGCTGTTGCTTGGCCATGATCAGAGGAACTGCATCTTTAACCTTCTACTCTTCATCTTCCTCTTCTGCGGTTCCTTCAGTTACTTGTCCAACACCCCAACCTGCTGGTATTGGGATTCCTCGGCTAACCAAATAATCAGCGTAGTTGCATTCCCCCACATCAGCAACTTCCCAGAAATACAAATCACACAAATCTTCCCTTTTCTGCATGAATCAAATTGGAAGATCGTCAACCAAAATATTAAAAAAATCAGCAACTGAAAGCAGCAGAACAACACTTAAACATATTATTACCCCATGATTCGAGCATTTGTAGAAGACTCGGCTAGGGTTGAGGATTGTGGTTGAGATGCGACGGATGACTCTGCATGATTTGCAGCAGTGACACCACACCAACGGCAGTGGGTTGCGATGAGCAGCCGGATGCGGTGCACGTGCCGGCGGGGGTGTGATGAGAACCACATGCGATGGTACGGGTGGCGACTTGACACATATCTGGTTGTTGCCTGCTGAAGAGCAGGTGGACGAGCAGCCAACGTACATGGTTGTTGTAGCCAGAGCTTCTGCTGCTAGGCAGAGTAAGTAGAGAAGAGGAGAAGCGAACGTTGGATATGTCAGTTTCATTACTTGGAGAGTAGCATAGCACCATATATAGTCATATTCTAGGTTTGGATTCGAACCAGCTACAGGAGCACGTCTCTCTTTTTTCTAAAACTTAGCAACGTCTCTTTACTGGTACACTAGCTTGTTCTGTACGCCTTCTCAAGTCTTTGATTTTCTTTCCCTTTTTTTGTGAGGAAGGAAGGAGGACAAAATTGAGAGTTCCTAGGACTCGAACCCAAGACCTCTCGGTTGAAAACCAAGGGTGCTAGTCACTTATGTGGCGAACGTTCCCTGGGAGGAGGACGACAGACGAACGCATTTTCGTCGCAGTTTTAGTTGCGACACAAGATCGAATGGTCGCAGTTTCGGGAATGTTATCAGGTGAACGAGCCTAGTTTTTCTTTAGTTCCTATATATAAAAAAATATGCTACTTGGTGTCGGCTTAGTCAACAAACGATTGTGCCAACCTTGACCATTGGATTGACATTCAATGTCTGTCGTGTTTCTTCAGTCTCTTCTTCCTCGAGCCGCCAAATCCAAACTAGCATTGGCGGGACCGCCTGCTCCCGCCTCCCACGGATGGCTGTGCTGCCGTGCATGCATTGTGGCCACATCGCACCCTAAAACTCTGCGCATCTTCCCCGGCTCCTATTCGTTCTTGTCCTAGGCCTCACCATCGTCCCCCGCCTTGGTTCACTCGCCGCGGCGCCGCCCTCTGGTGTTGTCAACATGGTCAACAACCGAGAGGAATAAGGAGATGACTATACATGGTGAGGATGACAGTAGGGACACAACAGCGTGGCAGTAATTTTGTTTTTTTGGGACGGAGAAGGGTATCAACTGGGTTGTGCGGGACCAGTGGCCCGTCTAGCCTAGGCTTTTATTTCATATGTTTAGCACATGACCATCCCAGTTTGTTTTTTCCTTTCTGAAAATGCCTAGCCAACTATTTTGTTTTTTGCAGAATAACCAATGT
This sequence comes from Triticum dicoccoides, assembly GCF_002162155.2. NCBI lineage: Eukaryota > Viridiplantae > Streptophyta > Magnoliopsida > Poales > Poaceae > Triticum > Triticum dicoccoides. Next base: position 363,257,237 of record NC_041381.1, on the reverse strand, counting down.
AGGCCTACTTGCTTTTCTATGCCCTGCTGGGCCAGAAATCTTTCAAGACGAGGAGGGACGCATTTTTCTCAGAAAATGGGCTATAGAAATGGGCTATAAGTAATAATAAATGGGTTGAAAAATTAAAAAATACAACAAACAGGCAATTAGTTCCAAAATACTTTTTTCTTTCAGATTTTGATATTTTAAATTTCATTATTTTTGTGCGGGTAAAATTTCATTGAATTTAAATTAAGGTATATTTGGTTTTAAAATTAATCTGAATCTGGTTAGAAATTTTGGGCTGTATCCTATTTGGGACAGATTTGGAGGTTGACTTGTGGGTCTACTAGGTTGACGTGGATGAAAGGCTTTGTCAACTTAGTCCACAAACAATTCTAGCAGCATTGGCCGTTGGATGTAAATCCAACGGCCGTGCTGCTTCTTCAATATCTGATCTTCTTGCTCTAGCTGCCCAAACCAGCACCGGTGGGACTGCCTGCTCCCGCCTCCTGTGGCTGGCTGTGCTGCCATACAAGCCGCATCGTCCCACCCTACTTCATTGTTAGCAAGACGATTCCTCTACTCACCCACACCTCCTGTTATTTTCCGGCGACAGCAGCCGGACCAGTAAACCCTCGTACTCCCCACCATGTGGGCAACCATTGCCGAGTCTTCCCCGGCTCCGTGTCGTTCCCTTCCTAGGCCTCGCTGTCGTCCACCCCCATGGTGCTCTCGGCGCGGCTTGGTCAACGTGGTCAACGAACGACATCCATCGGACATGGACCGTACGTGGAGAGGCTGACAGCTGGGTCAATGGCCGCACACAAGGAAATGCCTCCTTATTATGCGCAAAATAATGATTCCTCCACCTGACATCTGGGACCCACCGGAAGGGCCTATATATTTCGTGAAAAAAACATGCTCCCCGCTGACAAGTCGGACCCACCAGCTATCTTCGCACGCAAGGAAGTGCCTCCTTATTACGCACAAAAAAATGAATACCCCCTGCCAGCTGGAACCCAGCATAGTGGGAGACTGACTTGTGGGCCTACCAAGTTGACGGGGACGGAGGACTTTGTCAACTTAGTCAATATGAACGATTCTAGCTCTAGTTACCGTACGATGTTCATCCAACGGCCGTAGTGCTTCTTCAACCTCTGGTCTTCTTGCTCCAGCCGCCCAAACTAGCGTCGATCGTGCCGCGTGCTCCTGCCTCCCATGGCCTGCTATGATGCCGCGGAGGCCTCAACGCCCCTACTCCCACCACTGGCCAGGCCATCCCTCTATTCACCCACACCCCCTATTATTCTCCGGCGACGGTAGCCTCACACCGCAGCCGAACCAGTGAACCCTCATACTCCTCTACGCGTGGGCATCCACTGCCGCGTCTTACCCGGATCCACGTCATCCCCTTCCTAGGCCTCACAGTCGTGCACCGCCCTGGTGCTCTTGGCGCGGCGTGGTCAACGTGGTCAAGGAACGACTTCCATCAGAAGAGTAATGTACCTTGATAGGCTGACAGCTGGGTCCACGGCGGCCGCAAGGAATTGGCTCCTTATTACGCGCAAAATAATTATTCCTCCACCTGACAGCAGGGACCCACCGGACGGGAAACCATATTTCGCAAAAAAAACATTTCCCCTCTGACTGCTAGGACCCACCAGTTACATCTTCGCACGCAAGGATGTGCGTCCATGCAAAAAAAAAACAATTCGCCCCCCTGACTGCTGGGACCCACCAGCTACATCTTCGCACGCAAGGAAGTGCCTGAAAGTCGGGACCCACCTGGTCGAAGCATAGTAGCGTTGTCATTCTGGTCACAAATGTGTATGTCAATACTGGTCGATGTAGAGGCGTGCACGTGTCGTAGTAGAGGCGCGCACGTGTCGTAGTAGAGGCACGCACGTAGCATGTACACGTACGTACAACGACCAGTGTGCAAGAAAGAAAATACGGCCACATACATACATATGGGCGGGGTCTCGAATGCCTACTCGCGCATATGTACAGCCAGGGCTCGTGTACATGGCTGGGTCGGAACGGAGAAACTGCATCGTCGTCGTGTTCATGGGGAGGCAATGGAATGCGTCGTGTTCATCAGGAGGCAACGGAACGCGTGTGAGCCAACCGGCTTGGATGGAACAGCCGATGGAAACGAGGCATGACATATCGCAGAACGGAGGAAACGGCCTTGTGTTCGACCAGCCACGTTCGAAACGGGATCCTGTTCATCGGGAGGGGTTTGGCATACCGCAAAACGGAGGAAACAGACTTGTGTTGGACCTCCTACGGTCTAAATGGGGTCCTATTGATCGGGAGAGGTGTGGCGTACCGCAAAACGGAGGAAACAGACTTGTGTTGGAGTGCTACAGTCGAAACAGGGGTCCTGTTCATTGGGAGGGGTGTGGCGTGCAGCAAAATGGGACTCCACGGATACTATTCATCTCCACCGTCGACCTCCTCCAGCCTCCACGGGCTACTGTTCATCCACCGTCGACCTCCTCCAGCCTCCACCTATGACTGTTCATCCACAGGCTCCTGTTCATCTAGCCTCCACCGTGCGCTACTCCACCGGCTACTGTTCAACCAGCCCTCTCCACGGGCTCCTGTTCAACCACCCCTCCACGGGCTACTGCTCATCCACCCCTCCACCGTCTACTATTCATCCAGCCCTCCACGGGGTCGTCCTATTCATCCAGCCCTCCATGAGGTCCTGTTCATCCAACCCCAACCGGCTCAATTGACCGGGGTCTTGTTCGTCCAGAGGCAACACCACGGGGTCCTGTTCATCCACCCCCACCGGGAGCTGTTCATCCAACCCCCCTGCAACTCTCACTATTCATCCAGAGGCAGCATTGATCGGGTTCTGTTAGCAGCAGTAGCGAAGGAATCACTCGATCGGGTTCAGTTAACAGCCATCGATCGATCGCTCGGGTTCAGTAATGCGTAGCCTACACTGCAATCGCTCGGGTTCAGTAGGCGAACGCCTCGCTCGGGTTCAGTTAGAGCCCAACGCCTCGCACCCACACGCGTGTGTGTACGAGAGAAACTCACAAACCTCCATGCATCGCTGGGCCCCGACCACCCACCGTAACCGGGAACACCCCGATATTTTCCTCGCCCTCTCTTCTACTATGGGTTTTTCCGTCATGGACGGCCCAAAGAATGTCATGCAGCTGCATCTCCATCCTGCCCAGGACGAAAAGCCCATTTTCTATCATATAAGTAGGAGCCCACCACATCTATGATGATACCGGGTTTTGTCACAATTATCGTCATAGAAGTGTCATAAGTATGACCGATTTTTTTTTTCATTCGGCCCAAAATGTCACGGATGTGTCTTTTTTTTGTAGTGCCAACGAGGAGCTAAAGGTAGAACAAATATTCCCTCAATTCTATCGACCACAGGTATAACTCTACGCACACTTGAGGCTTGCTTTACCTAGAACAAGTATGAAACTAGAAGTACTTTGCGAGAATAAAACTATGAATAAATTTCATGGTAATAAAAGTAGATAGCTTTTGTCAACAAGAAAGTCATTTGTCCCTAGGTAATCGATAACAAGTATCGATAATCATTCTTGCAATTTTATATGAGGGAGAGGCATGAGCTAACATACTTTCTCTAGTTGGCTCATATGCACTTATGATTGGACCCCTAGCAAGAATCCGCAACTACTAAAGATCATTAAGGTCGTGAAACCCAACCATAGCATTAAGTATCAAGTCCTCTTTATCCCATACGCAACAACCCACCTACTCGGGTTTAAGCTTCTGTCACTCTCGCAACCCACCATAAGCGAATCATGAACGTATTGCAACACCCTTCAGCGGGAATCCCTCACGTTTGCGCGAGACGGAGGGCACCATGGGGCAGCACCATAAATAAAATATACAATCATACCAACCAAGATCACGATTAACCCACATGACAAAACATATATACTCAAACATCATAGGATAACCATATATCATTGGGAAATAGTATATGGAGTTGAGCACCATGTTTAAGTAGAGATTATAGTGGGGAGAAGGGGTGTTACACCGCTGCATAGAGGGGGAGAAAGTTGGTGTTGACGGTAACAAGATTGTTGATGTACATCGCCGTCACGATCCTAGCCCCGGCGACATTCCAGTGCCACCAGGAGAGAGGGGGAGAGAGCCCCCTCCTTCTTCTTCTTATTCCTTGGCCTCCCCCCTAGATGGGAGGAGGGTTCCCCCTCTGGTCCATGGCCTCCATGGAGGCGTAGGGGCGGGAGCCCCTCCGAGATTGGACCTCCCTCTTTGTTCCCTTCTGTTTCGCGTTCCCCAGATCTGGCCCTTCACCGTTTCTTAAATTCTGAGAGATCCGTAACTTCAATTGCGCTGAAATTTGTACATGATTTTTTTCATAAATTATCTTTCTTACGCCAGAAGAAGGGCCCCAACCGACCTTCGAGGAGGGCACAAGATACCTGGGCATGCCAGGGGGTGCCCGACACGCCCTGGTGGGTTTGGTCACTTTGGGCCCCGTTTGCGTTGATTCCACCTCCCCAAAATCATAAATATTCCAAAATAATTCTCCGTAAATTTTTATCGCGTTTGGACTTCGTTTGATATGGATTTTCTGTGAAACAAAAAATATGCAACAAACATGAACTAGCACTGGGCATTGGATTAATAGGTTAGTCCAAAAAATCATATAAAAAGTTGCCAAAAATATGTAAAAGTTGCATAATATTGGCACAAAACAATCAAAAATTATAGATACGATGGAGACGTATCAGCATACCCAAGCTTAATTCCTGCCCGTCCTCGAGTAGGTAAATGATAAAAAAGATAATTTTTGATGTGGAATGTTACCTAACATAAACTTGATCATATGTCTAGTCATGGCACGAATATTAAGACATAAGCAATTCAAAGCAATAGCCGAACAATTGGTTCATACTTTTTAAAGCACTTCAACTTTTTCAACCCTCACGCAATACATGAGCACAAGCCATGGATATAGCACTATAGGTGGAATAGAGTATGATGATAGGGGTAAATATAGAGAAGACAAAAAAGTAAGAAAGTCTCACATCGACGTGGCTAACCAACGGGCTATGGAGATGCCCATCAATTGATATCAATGCAAGGAGTAGGGATTGCCATGCAACAGATGCACTAAGAGCTATAAGTGTATGAAAGCTCAATATGAAAACTAAGTGGGTGTGCATCCGACTTGCTTGCTCATGAAGACCTCGGGCATTTGATGAAGCCCATCATCAGAATATACGAGCCAAGTTCTATAATGAAAAATTCCCACTAGTATATGAAAATGACTACATAGGAGACTCTCTATATGAAAAACATGGTGCTACTTTGAAGCACAAGTCTGGTAAAAGATAGTAACAATGCCCCTTCTCTTTTTCCCCTTTTTTCCTTTTTCTTTTTCTTTTTTTCTTCCTTTTTTCTTTTTTCTTTTTCTTTTTCTTTTTCTCTCTCATTGTCCGGAGTCTCATTCCGACTTGTGGGGGAACCATAGTCTCCGTCATCCTTTCCTCACTGGAACATGCTCTAATAATGAATAATGATGATCATCGCACTTCTATTTACTTATAACTCAAAAGAAATAAAAAAAATTACAACTCGATACCTAGAACAAAATATGACTCTATATGAATGCCTCTGGCAGTGTACCAGGATGTGCAATGGTCTAGAATAACAACGATATCAGAAAATGGACAAACCATGGAAATATCATGCCAGCTATCTTACGATCATGCAAAGCAATGTGACAAAGAATGCTCAAGTCATCAAAATGAAAGCGGTGGAAGTTGCATGGCAATATATCTCGGAATGGCTATGGAAAGTCCATAATAGGTAGGTATGGTGGCTGTTTTGAGGAAGATATAATAAGGCTTATGTGTGATAGAGCGTATCATATCACGTGATTTGGATGCACCGGTGAAGTTTGCATCGACTCTCGAGGTGAGAAAGGGCAATGCACGGTACCGAAGAGGCTAGCAAATTGCGGGAAGGTAAGTATGTGTATAATCCATGGATTCACATTAGTCATAAAGAACTCATATACTTATTGCAAAATTTTATTAGAGTCAAATAATAACTAAGAAAGATGATGCCAAGGATGCAATGGTTTGAGCTCTCTACAAATGATACGATAGAGCTACTCCATCGAGAGCCCCCCTTGATAGTACGATGATGGCACACAACTATAGGGGATCAATCCTAGTCCTTTCGATAAGTAAGAGTGTAGAACCCAACAAGGAGCAGAAGGAAATGACAAGCGGTTTTCAACAAGTTACTGTCTGCAAGTACTGAAATTGTCGGTAACAAATAATTTGATAGCAAGATAATTTGTAACAAGCAAGTAACAGTAATGGTAAATAAAGTGCAGTAAGGTAGCCCAATCCTTTTGGGTCAAAGGACATGCCAAGACGGTCTCTTATAATAAGCAAAGCGTTCTTGGGGGTGCACAGGAATTTCACCATGTCACTTTCATCATGTTGGTTTGATTTGTGTTCGCTACTTTGATAATTTGATATGTGGGTGGACCAGTGCTTAGGTGTTGTTCTTACTTTAACAGACCTCCTACTTATGATTACCCCCTAGCAAGCATCCGCAACTACGAGAAAAATATTAAGATAAAATCTAACCATAACATTAAACTTTTGGATCCAAATCGGTCCCTTATGAAGTAGCGCATAAACTAGGGTTTAAGCTTCTATCACTCTAGCAACCTATCATCTAATAACTACTCCACAATGCATTCCCTTAGGACCAAATATGGCGAAGCGCCATGTACTTCACGTTCACATGACACCACTAAGGGAATCACAACATACATATCATCAAAATATCGAACACCTATCAAGTTCACATGATTACTTGCAACTTGACTTCTCCCATGACCTCAAGAACAAAAGTAACTACTCATAAATGATAATCACGCTCAAGATCAGAGGGGTATTAAATAGCATAATGGATCTGAATATATAATCTTCCACCAAATAAACCTTATAGTAATAAACTACAAGATGTAATTAACACTATTAGTCACCCACATGTACCGATCTGAGGTTCCGGTACAAAGATTGAACACAAGAGATGAACTAGGGTTTGAGAGGAGATGGTGATGTTGAAGATGTTGATGGAGATTGCCCTCCCAAAGATGAGAGGGTTGTTGGTGATGACGATGGCTTTGATTTCCCCCTCTGGGAGGGAAGTTCCCCTGGCGGAATCGCTCCACCGGAGGGTAAAAGTGCTCCTGCCCAAGTTCTGCCTCAAGAAGACGACGCTTCATCCCGAAAGGCCTCTCCTGATTTTTTCTAGGTCATAAAGACCTATGTACATTGGAATCAACAATATAATATTTGAATTCGTCACAAGCAAACACAAGTACTAAAAAATCTTTTTTAGTAGTAGCATAATTTGTTTGGAAACTATCTAGAGTTTTGCTAGCATAATGAATAACATTCATTTTCTTATCAACTCTTTGTCCTAGAACAACATCAACAACATAATCACTAGCGTCACACATAATTTCAAAATGCAGATTCCTATCAGGTGGTTGAACAATAGGTGCATAACTTAATGCTTTCTTAAGTGTTTCAAAGGCTTCTACACAATCATCATCAAAAACAAATGGAACATATTTCTGTAAAAGATTTGTAAGAGGCCTAGAAATTTTAGGGAACTCTTTAATAAACCTCCTATAGAAACCAGCATGACCAAGGAAACTATATATACCTTTGATATCTATAGCACCTGGCATTTTCTCAATTGCATCAACTTTAGCTTTATCCACCTCAATACCTCATTTAGAAATTTTATGGCCCAAGACAGTGCCTTCATTAACCATAAAATGGCACTTCTCCTAGTTCAAGACAAGATTAGTTTGTTCACATCTCTGCAAAACTCGATCAAGGTTGCTTAAGCAATCATCAAAAGAAGTTCCGTAAATGGAAAAATCATCCATGAAAACCTCAACAATATTTTCACAAAAAACAGAGAATATAGTAGTCATACATCTCTGAAAGGTAGCAGGTGCATTGCATAAACAAAAAGGCATAGGTCTATAAGCATAAGTTCCAAAGGGACAAGTAAAGGTAGTTTTCTCTTTATCAGGTTATGACACAGTTATTTGAGAAAACCAGAATATCCATCAAGGAAGCAAAAGTGTGTGTGCTTAGATAATCTTTCCAACATTTGATTGATAAAAGGTAAGGGGTAATGATCCTTTATAGTTGCTTTATTTAGCTTTCTAAAATCAATTACCATTCTATAGCCAGTAACAATTCTTTGTGGATGTCGGTGTACATAAGTTTGGGCCCTTCTGTCCCCCTTACTTATGCACCGGCAGTTGTAGCCGCACCTGTGATAGAGACTTGACGGGCCAGTAGAAGGCAAGATGCAAGACTACCAAGGTAGCATTCAAGCCAGTAAACAGAAAGCAGAAGACAAGATAGACCTCCCCCGTCGAGATCCTTGATGCGACGACTTGCGTAGCCCTGTTAAGAGCCTTGCTGGGGCGGCTTGCGAAGCACCAGCAAGGCCACCACCCTTGAAGCTGAGAGCTCTGACACCATCGATAACGTCAAGGCCAAGACTCGGGGGCGCATACGTAGTAGCATGCAGATCTTTGTGAAGACTTGTACATGCATGTCTACATGGATACCAGAAGACGAAGACCCCCGACAAGGCTCTTGCCGGGGACGACTGCGAGGCCCCGACAAGACCCTTGTCGGGGACAATGGTGGGGCCACGACTGGGCCTGCACCCAACAAGGTTTTGCAACCCCTCGGTCGTTCCAGCGCGGCGACCAGCCTACCAACTAAGTAAGCACCTGTGTGGTGGCATGCAGATCTTCGTGAAGATCCCGCCATTGTGCCAGCGCAGTGGCTAGCTAGTCAACTTGGCGTTGCATGCCTCGCCATCCTGGACGCGTGTCAACGCAGGGTGAGGTGGTGACGGACGGGATGATTTTATTACCGTCCCCGATAAAGTTGGAGGGCATGTAACCAACGCATTTAATGTGTTTGTCCTACGATATTAGTGATAAGCTTATACACTGTAGCTACTTTACACCTCCTGTGTGCCACTGTGGCGACCCCTTTGACATATAAAAGGAGGCTGAGGCGTACTAGAGGAGGATTCAAAATTTTGGACCAGGCACGCCTAGCAGCTAGCTAAGGTTCAAGAACACCAAATATACACTCAAAGTAGGACTAGGGTTTTACGCTCCTCAGCGGCCCAAACCTGGGTAAAAATCCCTCGTGCTGATCGATCGGACATGCTCTTTGCGCAATCCTCTCCCTGCCAACCGTAGAAGGGATCCTCGTGATCCCATAGGTGTCGTTTCCCCGACATGTTTGGCGCACCAGGTAGGAGGAGGCACAGGATGTGCGAATCTGGTGTGGTAGTTAGTGCGTCAATTTCTTCATCACCATGGCTCTGAAGAAGAAGACGATCTCAGTGATCGGTTCGTCTGGAGCCGGTCTGCCCGTGCCGGCACGAATGGGTGATGGGGCAGACGCTGGTGGCGGAGGAGATCAAGACCATTCACATCATTCTGGTACCAGCAACCAAGCGAGCGACATCGTCCACGCTTACGATGACGATCTGCGCGCCGCCGCATCCAAGGACGGAGTCGTGCTGCCTACTAGCGGTGCAGGGACCTCCAAGGGTAGGAAGACGACCCCGCTGACGCACGCACCGTGGTCCTCCCAACTCATGCGTGATGAGCAGCGCCATGATGTTGGTGACCCCGGGCATCATCCCGGCAAGAGCCCTCAGCGTCATTCTCAAGATGCGCAGGGCCGACATGCACGCTAAGATGCTGGCGAAAAGGGCGCATGGCCGCAGAACCATGATGGAGCTCCTTCTAACGTAGTTAGGAGTCCGAGCACCTCCCATTCCTCACGCTTGTCGCTGCCACCCATGCGAGCAGAAGCATTGGCACGAGCGCAACTACTCCTCGACCTTCCTCCTGCTGCAGAGAAGCAAGAAGAGTGGAGGGCCGCTATCCAAAGCCTTATTGGCCACACTAACTGGGATGGCCACCAGGAGGCAAGTCCTTCGCGACGCCGGACCACTGAGCCGGCGCGCATCGACAGTGGAAGGGTTGGAGGCGCCGCAACCACGATGCACTCCCCACCACCACGACAGTGGTCGCCAGCTCATCGGGTCGATGCCCGTGACGACGTGTCCACGACATCGTCCGATCCACGATCATGTCGTGACCAACGCCAAGTTCTTCGGGAATGGCTCAAGGAGGACGCTCGGACCACTATCGAGTGGCGACGGGAAGCGCGTCACCAATCTGATAGGCGTGCGGGGCCCACTGCGTATAGGCCTGCACCAGAGGATTTTGGCGACTTGCCTTATGCAATGACCTGCCCGGTGTTTACCCGTGAGCTACAACAGTTCCAGTGGCCCACTACCCGCATGTTCAAATCAGAGGTCCCAGTGAAGTACAATGGCAAGACTCATCCGTCCAAGTTCCTGAGCGTTTACACCATCGCGATGCAAGCTGCCGGAGCTCGGGACGGTAAGGTACTCGCCAACTACTTCCCATTGGTGCTCAAGCCCAATGTCAGGTCATGGTTGATGCATATGTTGATACATTCCATCTCCTCTTGGTCGGATCTATGCCACGAGTTTGTTGGCGCCTTTACTGGCGGCCACATAGCTCCTGGCCAGGCAAGTGATTTGCATGTGATCCCCCAAAGGGACGGCGAATGCTTGCGTAAATACATACAAAGGTTCAGCCGTGTGCAGTACAACATCCCAGATGTTCATCCTGGCGCTGTCATCAGCGCGTTCCATCGGAACATGCGCAACCGTAAGATGCATGAAGAGTTGGTGATGAACGAGGTTAGGGATGTTGCCGAGCTTTATGTTCTGGCTAATAGGTGTACTCATGCTGAAGAAGGAAGAAAGTACCCTGATGAAGATGCTGTCATGGAAAGCGACTCTGGGATGAAGACATCGTCGCCCGGGCAAGGAAGGGTCGACGACACAACAGGAAGCGCAAGGGCAAGACCGCGCTTGCCGTCGAGGAATCTGGCAACCATGGCACCACCAAGAAGGCCAAGGTCGAGGACCCCGGCAAGGAGATTGCTTGGTGCGACGCCTGCCAGGCCTTGGCGGCTACCGACAATCCAGAGGGCTCCGACAAGCAATACTGCAAGATTCATCGCACGAAAGGCCATGACCTCCAAAACTACCGTCAAGTTGAGCAGCTGATGGAGAAGCAGAGGGCTGAGTATGAAAGACGGGACAAAGAGAAGGGCCAAGATGGTGTTGAGGGATCTGTCAAGGTTTCTTTTGGCCCACCGCTCTCCAGGATGCAACTGCACTAGTAACCACGTGTGAAGCGTGCCAGTTCCATTCAAAGAAGCTTCATCAACCAGCTCAAGCTCTTCAGGCGATTCCTCTTTCCTGGCCATTTTCGGTCTGGGGGCTCGACATACTGGGCCCCTTCCCCCGTGTTGTTGGGGGTTTTGAGTACTTGTACATCACAATCGACAAGTTCACAAAGTGGCCAGAAGTGGAGCCAGTGAGAAAGGTGACAACACAATCAGCTGTCAAGTTCTTCAAAGGACTAGTTTGCCGTTTTGGTGTGCCAAACAGAGTCATCACCGATAACAACACATAGTTCACGAGCCGCACCATCATGCAGTATATCCAAGACCTTGGCAGCAAAGTTTTTTTTTGCTTCTGCTGCTCATCCAAGAAGCAATGGTCAGGCAGAAAGGGCAAATGCTGAAGTGTCACGGGACCTCAAAACAAGGACTTTCGACAGGCTGCATAAGTGCGGAAGACGCTGGATTGACGAGTTGCCAATGGTTCTTTGGTCAATCAGAACGACATCAAATTGAGCCACTGGCTAGACAGCCTTCTCCCTGGTATACGGGGCAGAAGCAGTTCTCCCACAGAACTCATATACGGGTCGCCTTGAGTGCTCGCTTATGATGAGCTTGAGCAAGAGCAGTTGCACCAAGATGATGTTATGCTCCTTGAGGAAGATCGTCTTCGGGCTGCTGTGCGAGCCGCACGCTATCAACAAGCCTTGCGCCGCTACCATAGCCGCAAGATTCATGCCCGAAGCCTTGAGGAAGGCGACCCTGTTCTTCGGCGTGTTCAATCCGCCAAGAATTCCAACAAGTTGACGCCAAAGTGGGAGGGCCCTTATCGGGTAATACGAGTCACCAGGCCCGGCACCGTCCGCCTGGAGATCGAAGATGGTATTCTTGTGAGCAACTCCTGAAATATCAAACATCTTCACAAGTTTTACCCATGAGGCGCGGTTGCCAGGACCCCTGGCAGCCCCTTTTGTACTAGCCTTGTCGGCAAGGCATGTAACCCTATGTACAAAGCCAGGCGCAGACCCTGTGCGCAGTTGAATAACTTTCAGTATGTACAGTTCTTGTAGATTTCCATGTTCATATACATATATATGCATGCTTGTCCAGGATATTGTACTACCCTTGCTTCACAGATACTGATGAACCACTAAGGTTCCATGCTCCTATATTCTCTTCTTTCCAGCAACAGTGAAGACGCTTGGTTCCGCTGTTCCTGTCATGGACTTGGCTTCGGCGAGAGGTTGAGAAGACTGTCCGGCATTCTGATCCCCAGCCAACCAAACAGATAAAGTTTACCTCTTGTCCATTCATGTTCGTAACCTATAACTTGTGCGTGAGAAAACCTCGCCGCTCCTTTTAGACTTAGGTGCTCCCATCCCTGACCCGAACACTGCTTCGGTCAGAATGGTCGCAATAGCCTTTGATAAAATGAGATTGGCAGGGGGCCGGACCCTTTGTCTGTAACCCGACAGATGTGATTCTCCAGCAGGCACAAAGGGTGCTAGCAAGGTAGCTTGCAAGGAAAACTCATTTATTTACATTAAAAAGGTGTTTCGCCTCTGCATGGACATATACATGCATGGGTTCCCGACAAGGCTCATCTTTTTCATTAACATACTGATGCAAGTGCAAATGTTATAGAACACGAGTATGGACTCAAGAGATTAGATTATTTAGAATTAAGATTTGGCAAGTGCCTGCAAGTTTAAAATTGAAAAAAGATAAGTGCCCCATAATCCTTGTTCTTGCCCCTCTCCTCCCAGGCATGACAGGTGAAGGCAAAAGAGACAAAAAGGAGACATGTGGGACATGTTGATGGAGATCATGGCGGAGGCAACCTGCCGGCCACCGACACCAGGGCCAGCCGGGCACGGCCTCCGGCAAGATATGTTGCCGGGGGAGGGCGGTGCAGATGATGGTGCTGCCACTAATGGTCAGCCGGAGTCGGAGTCGTCGTCCTCCCGCCTGCTGCCATCATTGTCACTGTCGCAGCCCTCCTCGTCGCTGTCGCTCGAAGAGGAGCTTTCATCATTAGTGGAGCTCTCCATGCAGCACCCTAAGTGGATTCCTAAGCGCCCAAAGACCTTGACGGAAAGTAGGCCATTCTCCATTAATTTGAACTGGAGAACGTGCCCTCCGACAAGCTATGGGCGTGGGCAAAGGTTTTCCACCCATGGCGGAAGTACATGACGTGAGGAGCGGGGAAGTCAAACGTCGACCCACATGCTGCCGTTCCCACAACCCCTCTTATGCAGCCTCAAGGCGTGCAGCGGGTCAAGCTCCATTACCCAGCAAACGGAGTAGGGAGGTAGAGATGACCGCACACGGGCTTGTACAACCTGATGAAGAACTCATGGGGCTGGTCTCCGACATGGCCCTCCATTGGGCGAGGGGCCATCAGCGGAAACGCAGCTGGTGCGCCGCCCCGTCCTCCTCTTCCCCGAGCACCATGGTGACCTCGGCCTCGCCCCCTCCCTCTCCCTCTCACAGCGGGCTCCGCTGCCATGAACTCCGGAGGAGGAGGGACGCGCTGCTGAGCAGAAGCCCTCGTCGCTGCCATTGGAGCGCCACCACGCCCTCTCACCATGGCAAGTGGAGGAAGGTTACCAAGCAGGAAAGGGAAGATGGAGGTGAGTGTGGAAAGACGTTGTCCCTTCCCTTTTTATAGAAGGGCGGGGCTGGGGCCTGGCCTCTCACCCCAAGGGCAGCTGCCTCGCTCGATCAATATGGCCTCCAGAGGCGCGGGGAATCAGGACCGACCCGCTATTCCAATCAGCAACGCCCAATTTCCTGCCACAATGTTAATGCTCGTGCCCTCCGCATCCACCACCTACCCTTCCTAAGGAATGGAGGACATGTGGAAGACGAGCCAGAAGCATAAAGACAATTGGGACGATCGTTTTCTGCCCCGTGATCATGAGGTGCAGGCGCCATGCAAGCCACGACCTGAGTTTACTTTGTAAATGAGCAGCGCCCCTGCGGATTCCTCTTTTTATGGGGAAGGTGCGTCCGCCTCTTTACTGGTTGATGCGAGGCATCGCAGGCTTGCCGTGACCGTTCCACGCATGACCCCCACGTCATGCACTCAATGCGGACCATGTGGAAGCACAACTGACGAGAAGATTACAACAGTTAATCCCTGCCATGCGTGCCCGCACACTGTTTTGGGCCTGGCCCAACGACGCTTCGCGCTTATGTGTGACCCAGGCCCGGAGGCTCCTGTTGGTGTACATAAGTTTGGGCCCTTCTGTACCCCTTACTTATGCACGGGCAGTTGTAGCCAGGCCCATGACCGAGGTTTGATGGGGCAGTAGAAGGCAAGATGCAAGACTACTAAGGCAGCATTCAAGCTAGTAAACAGAAAGAAGAAGACAAGATAGACCTCCCTTGGTGAGATCCTTGCCGGGAAGGCTTGTGTAGCCGCGAAGCACCAGCAAGGCCACCACCCTTGAAGCTGAGAGATCTAACACCATTGACAACGTCAAGGCCAAGACTCGGGGACGCATACGTAGTAGCATGCAGATCTTTGTGAAGAGTGGTGACATGCAGGTCTACATGGAGACCAGAAGACGAAGACCCCCGGCAAAGCTCTTGCTGGGGAAAACTGCGAGGCCCCGGCAAGACCCTTGCCGGGGACAATTGAGGGGCCACAGCTGGGCCCGCACTGAACAAGGTTTTGCCACCCCTCAGCCATTCCAGCGCGGCGACCATCCTGTCAACTAAACAAGCACCTGCATGGTGGCATGCAGATCTTTGTGCAGATCCCACCACCGCGCCAGCGCAGCGGCTAGCTAGTCAGATTGGCGTTGCATGCCTTGTCAGCCTAGACGCATGTCAAAGCAGGGCGAGGCAGCGATGGACATGATGGGTTCTATTACCATTCCCGATAAAGTTGGAGTGCATGTAACCAGCACGTTTAATGGGTTTGTCCTATGATGTTAGTGATAAGCTTGTACACTGTAGCTACTTTACACCTCCTGTGTGCCACTGTGGCGACCCCTTTGACATACAAAAGGAGGCCCTAGGCGTACTGGAGGAGGATTCGATCTTTTGGACCAGACATGCCTAGGAGCTAGCTAAGGTTCAAGAAAACCAAATATACACTCAAACAGGACTAGGGTTTTACACTCCTCAGTGGCCCAAACCTGGGTAAAAATCCCTTGTACTGATCGACCGGACCTGCTCTTTGTGCAATCCAGCCCCCCCTCCCCGCCAACCATAGAAGGGATCCTCATGATCCCATAGGTGTCGTTTCCCCAACAGTGGCATAAGTTCATTCTTATCAATAGGAACAACAGTAATACCTCCCTTCTTAGGGACACAATGAACTGGACTTACCCATCTACTATCATCTATGGGATAGATTATACCTGCTTCTAGAAGCTTTAGTATTTCAGTCCTTACCATTTCTTTCATCTTAGGATTCAAACGTCATTGATGATCAACAACGGGTTTAGCATCAGTTTCCGTATTAATCTTGTGCTGGTAGAGAGTGGGATAATGCCCTTAAGATCATCAAGGGTACATCCAATAGCAGCACGATGCTTCCTCAGAGTTTTTAGTAATCTTTCTTCTTCATGTTTTGAAAGGCTAACACTAATAATAACATGATATATCTTTTTCTTGTCAAGATAAGCATATTTCAAAGTGTTAGGCAATTGTTTTAATTCAAACACAGGATCACCTTTAGGTGGAGGAGGACCTCCTAGAGTTTCAATAGGCAAATTGTGTTTGAGCAGAGGTCGTTGTCCAAATAATTTTTTATCTATTTCATTTATTTCATGCATATGCATATCATTTTCATGGTCTAGCAAATATTGTTCTGGTGGATCAGTAGGAGGCACAACAATAGCAGCAAGACCAATTATTTCGCCCCTACGAGGTAATTCTTTCTTATGAGGTTGTCTATTAAACTTGGAGAAATTAAACTCATGAGACTCGTCACCAAAGCTAACACCGGCAGTTTGTTTTTCACAATCTATTTTAGCATTAACGATGTTCAAGAAAGGTCTACCAAAGATAATGGGACAAAAGTCATCTTTTGGGGAACCAAGAACAAGAAAATTAGTAGGATATTTTATTTTCCCACACAAGACTTCAACATCTCTAACAATCCCAAGTGGTGTGATGGTGTCTCTATTAGCAAGTTTAATAGTAACATCTATGTCTTCTATTTCTGCGGGTGCTATGTCATTCATAATTTCTTGGTAAAGAGTAAAAGGAATTGCACTCACACTAGCACCCAAGTCACATAAACCATGATAGCAATGATCTCCAATTTTCACTGAGGCAGCAGGCATGCCAACTACACAGGTCTATGTTTATCTTTATCATCAGGTTTGGCAATTCTAGCAGCTTCATCACAGAAGTAAATAACATGCCCGCCAATATTTTCTACTAGGAGATCTTTCACCACAACAACACTAGGTTCCACTTTAATTTGCTCAGAAGGTTTATGTGCTTCAATATTACTTTTGTGAACCACGGGTGAAACCTTAGCATGTTCTTTTATCCTAACAGGGAAATGTGGCTTTTCAATATAACACTACAAAAAAATACACTTCCGTGATGATACGTGTTTGTCACAGTAGGTGACGTTTTTTGTCATGCATGTACATCCATGATGATTTTATGATAGAATTAAGATAGTCATACATGTGCTGTCGTAGAAGTGTTCCATGACATTACCAAAATTATCATCACGGAAGTGTCCACTTCCATGGCGATAAATCACGCGTCATAGAAGTGCTTTCGTAAAGGGTGACCGACATGTGGCATCCATCATAACGGGACGCCGTTAAGCTATCGGGTCCGGTTTTGGATTTGATAACCTGCTAACAGCCACGACCAATGCCGATTTTCCAGGTGTAAAATTCTCATTGGCCGACAGAACCACGTGTCAGCTCCGCGTTGGCACAGGTGTCACTCATCCAATGGGAGAGATGCGCCTATGATATGTTGACACGTGGACCGGCCCAAAAGTGGCCCATAAAGATTAAATGGGCCGGCCCAACTAAAGGCCCACAAGATTTTGCAGACTATAATGGGCCGACCCAGCTAAAGACCCACAAGATTTTGTGGACTATAATGGGCCGGCCCAGCTAAAGGCCCACAAGATTTTGCGAACCATAATGGGCCGGCCTAGCCAAGGGCCCACGAGATTTTACCGACCATAATGGGCCGGCCCAGCTAAAGGCCCACAAGATTTTGAGGACACTAGTGGGCCGACCCATTAACAGGCTGCGATATTTTGGGCCAAATGCCGACCCATATTTGATTCTGTCCATTAACGTTCCAGGCCTAATAAAGGTCCATATGAGATCCATCCCGTTAAAAGCCTACCACGTTCTGGGCCAAATTATGGCCCAGATCAGATCCGACCCATTAAGAGGCTTTGGGCTAAATTATGGCTCATATCAGATTCGGCCCATCAACTAGACGCTATGCTTTTGGGCCCACTTGATAAAGGCCCATTTAGTAATTCGTCCTGATAATATATTCGGCCTGTTAAAGGCCCGTTTAACATTTCGGCCCTATATTTATTTCGGCCTGTTAAAAGCCCGTCATATAGTTGGGCCTAACTACGCCCAGTTTGCATCTGGCCTGCGCACAGCCGATAATCTGATTGGGCCAAACAAGGACCGAGAAAAATTTGGCCTTGTAACGACCCGTGATGTGATTGGCACAATCATGGGTCGGGGTTTATTTCGGCCTGCTGCCGGCCTGTGAGCTGTTCGGCACGTTTCAGGCCCAACCTACTTTTCAGCTGCCTAAAAGCCCATTGAGTTTTCTTGCGAAAATAGGGCCGGCGGTTTACTCGGCCTATTAAAGGCCCGAATCTACTAGTGGGTCAGTTTACATTTAGGCCTGTTAACGGACCAAGATGATGGGGCCCATGATGCGGATCATACATAGTTATTTGCATGACGGCCCGATTATGTACCGTAATTTTACGGTTTGGCCAATTTACTGTGAAGACAAGATATGTATACAGTAAAATAACTGCAGCATCATGAATAAGAAAAAACCTAGACTATACAATAAAGAAATTACGACATATTACATCCACTGGGCATCAAAGTTCGCTACTATGATAATAAAGCACAAGCAGACAGCAGGTTACATACACTGGGCATCAAAGATCGCCACCAGTGCAAATAAACACGCCGACAAAATAATATACAAAACCGACATCACTTCAATAGAGTTGAAGATAGGTTAGCCCTGCTCAGGAGCTGCAAGCAGCTGAGCAAGCTGATGAGACTGCGCTTGTTTGACACTTATATCCTCCTCACTCTGAAAGATAAACAAGCAGACACATGACAGGTTTTGCACATATAAGTATCAGTGCTGACAATTCATCACATTTCTTACTGACGAATAAAGTGGCATAGTTTAAAATAGCATTGACACAATATGGTATTGTTCAGGTCAAGACATGGCATTAAATGATATTGTGAAGGAGTTGACAGCTTCACGACACCACTGGATTACAGATCAAGCATCAATGGTTAGTGTGTTGTCAATTTATCCCATTTTAGGCTGGCAAATAAAGAGACAGTTTAAATAATAATAGAATGATATGCCATTGTTCATAGTTAAGACATTGCAGAATATGACATTGTGCTGTAGTGCGTAGGTTCACCACACCACTGGATTACGGATCAAGAACAGAAGCATACATGCAGTGCAAAAGAAGATCACTTGCTCTGTATATCATAGACAGTACCTCATCCTGGGAACGAGACTAGTGCATAACAAGGTTTTTCCATTCAATGTCTTCTAAATTTAGCACATGAGACTTCACCGAAAATTCGTTTATAGACTTGCCATCAAAGTGTGATTTCCTCAGGTAACACCGATACTACTGCAATGCTTCCTTGAAAAGTGCAAGCAAGCTTTGCTCGTCATGACCATCCAGATTGACCCTCGCCTACTTACAACAATGTAATGTAAATCATTGATGTGTCCAATCAGCAGAAAATAAGAAAATAATCACCATGAATAATAGCACTTACACGTAAGTGGGATAGGAAGATGTGAAAATGGTGTTTGTCTTCACTATAGTCTACCCACGATGGGAATATATGCATGTAGTACCTAACAACATTGAAAGCATTGTCTTTTAAACTAGGAATAACTGGAATGGGGTTCCAATCTGCAGGAATTGGCCGTCTCTACAGTTGGGATAGGTCTTCGGGCGGTGGACTTGTTGTACTTTTTGCTGGAGTGGGATTTTTCTGTGGTACGGCTGGTGCTATGACAATTGAAATCGGCATACCTTTTGCTTGAGTGCAGGTCCTATGTGGTGGGGCTAGTGGTGTGGCCAGCGAATTATGGGTACAGTCTGCTCGAGTCGGTCATACATTTTGTGTCACTGGTTGTACATCCAATATAAGTGGGGTGTTGTCTGATTTCTCCGGCACCACCACGTTTTTCAAGGACTTTGCTGCTGCTCCTTCAGGTTCGGCAATCATCGTCTTCCTTTTTGATGTCTGATGCACAAGAACAACATTTGAGTGGAAAAACATGGTATGATGACAGATGGAATATGTATAGATAATGGATGGGCATGGCATCCCTACGTATATTATGAGTAAACTAAGCAGATGGCGATGCAACAAAGTAGAAGAAATGCAAGACAACATATGCAAGATACGCGCAATCAATAAAACCTTGCCAAATTATAACAGGCACCTTGATGGGTGAACATGACATGCCATCTGCCTTTGACTCCTCGAGGTTAGAATAGTCATTAGGATCATATTCTGAACAAGAATCAACAGGTGGGGAGCGTATGAGTTTGGTGCCAATTTTGTAAGTCATTGCAGTGTTTAGCTTCAAGAGTGGACTGCTGCTAGTGGGACACAAAGCAGCTACACAGATCATAGTGTAGATATAATGGGAAAACCGTAAGCATCAGAGTAAAATCAGGGAAGTGGAACTTGTTGGAATATATGTGCTAGTATTGCCGGTACGGCTAGAAAGGCTTCGGATACCAGCTCTCTTTAACTGAAGGTGCGGTACTGTTAATATCAGTGTAACTCTCGAAGGCGACACAGCTCCCCGCATTTCCTTGCTATTCTTATAGGATTCAAGTGGGCAGACCACTACAAATCCTATTCCTATGTTTACAAAATCCTACGAATCAAAGAGGCCTGAAGAGTTCAAAGTGTCCATCACAGCCGATTGTATAGACCTCTACACTGCAAATGTCCTTGCTCATCTTCACTACAAGGAACATACTGTACTACTATCATACTCCCTCCGTTCCAAAATATAAGTCTTTGTAGAGACTTCCACTATGGATCACATACAGATGTATACAGATACATTTTAGAGTCTATATTCACTCATTTTTCTCCATATGTAGTCCATGGTGGAATCTATACAAAGACTTGTATTTAGGAACAAAGAGAGTACTTATTAAAGAAGAATGGAAGAGGAACATGCTAAAGAAGAGCAAGCAGATTTTGGATAATAAAATGTTCGTTGCGCAGTGCCCACACATGATGAACCATAACGCATTAAGAATGCAACTCCCTGTTGTCTCTCTATATGTGGTGCACGTGCTTTTCAAAAGTAAAGTAGGAACATTAGATGACCAATTAAACATTATCTATTTTAGTAATATCAGCATCATATCAAATTCGTATTTGAGCAACAAGTTTGGAATTATGTGTGGCACATTGTTTAGCTTGATGGATTCAGGAGCAGATCTAAGTAGGTATGATGATGGTACTGAATATAAAGGCATCTCTGCATGCAAGTCGCGTGACTTTTGTCATTTGGGTCAGTCGACCATTTCAGGCGGTTGGATGAAGATCCTACGTCTCCTAACCCTTCTTCTTCCTCGTCTCTTATTCTTCCCATACAAAACACCGCACGAACCGCCGGCCGGACCACCAGCCCCCACCGCTTGTGTTCCTCCACCACCCCCACCCCCACCCCCGCCCCCACCCGCGTCGAGTTTTCTCTGTTCAGCGAGGCCCCACCACCGCCCCACAACCACCGTCCCCACCCGAGCCCCTTCCTTCGCACCGGCAAACTCCGGTGAGATCTGAAAAATTGACTAACCCAATTTTGAAATTTAGTCTACTGTTATTTAACTAGTGTGGAATATAAAAGGGGAAAACCATAAGCATTGCGAGTATAGTGTTGAGCATGCCATGGCGGATCTGAAGGTGCAAACCGGACAAAGGAAACTTCACAACCAATATTTGCTTTCAACTAGCAAGTAAGTGATGGACAACAAATTAGAGTAAAGCAGTGGCGATCTATTTTCTTGCTGTGATAAATTGGTTGAGCAGATACGAAAGAGTACCGCCTCTGGTGCGGCACCGTCTATGCATCTGCTGAGAATTTGACGGTGTTGCGGTAGCGATGGCTGTGGGCGGTGTGGAAGCAGATCTAGGAGGGTAGATGGTGGCAGCGGGCACAGTGGACGAGACGGTCGTAGGAGCGGTGCTGGTAAGGTGGACGACAGCGAGGATGAAGCGAGAGGACAGGATGCAAGGATCCCGGTCCAAAGCCGTGGATGAGAGAGGTCGATCTCTTGTAATGGACGACATCGTCGGGGTATCAGCTCCGGCATGGTGGAGGAGGACGGCGGTGGATGGAGTGGCGGACGGAGGAGGCTAGGGTGGAGAGGGTGTTTTGGCACCCACGGAGTACGAATGGGGAAATGGAGGGAGAGAGGAATCGGGAACCATGTCTTCAGGGTGCGCTTGTCTCAAATGCGACGAAATTTGCAAACTTAGCCCCCATTTCAAATTTCCTACATCACAACAATATTAGTTTCTTGGCGATAGGACGGTAATCTCGCATACACCGAATATTTGCCGACGAGAGTTTGTTTTTGGCGCCCACCATGTATGAATCAGGGAGGGAGTCGATTTCGGCCAAGGAGACACTGTCTTTTGGCGCCCACCGTGTATGAATCCGGGTGAGAGGCGGTTATGTCACGTTTGAGTGAAATTACAAACCTACCCCTATCGAAACCTATAGAAATCGAGCCAATAGGCTTTGTGTGGTAGGGATAGGCAGTAATTTCCATCTCGAAAATTTTGGTTTCAGACGGTTACTGTGAGTTTCCCCGCCTCCTTCAAATTTTGCAGAATGCATGTTTACCGTGCCAACTCAATTCGAATCCCATTTGTATTCTATTTTTGTTCGGGCAGGATCCATTTTTGATTGGAATAAAATTCTATATACATCATTTTTTATATATACATTCAAAAGCACAACACCCTTTATACATAAATATGGTTTACAAATGGCATGATCTCAGATTCATAAAGCTCTATCCATCTTAATTTGGATTTTTAAATATTTGAAACCACTTTATGTTGAAATCCAATGTATGCATTCCTCGCTAACGGTCTCCAATTAATGTGTATTTCATGCGTTTTTTTAATTCTCCAACATGTATAATGTGTTTCACACACGCAACATATAGTGTAATCCCATTTAGACATTATTTGCATATAAACCATGCATTGTTTCTAATTAAAGAATCTATGTATCACTAATATTGATAAACTATATAACATTACACATGTCCCCAAATACAAATGAATATGCCTGTGTGATACACCAAATTCGTTATCATATTATCGATGTCGTGATCTCTAGTTTAAATATTTGAATCCCCTTTAATCCAGATATTTGTCTCATATAGCTATCACTCATGCTTATATAGGAGTATCTCTCTAGACCTATACGCGGTCATCGTCTCTCGGGTATCTCTCATGCTACCTGTATGTCGACAATGATCTTTTCTCTTCCTAACACACTGTCGGTACTCTCTCCCTCGACCTTCATCACTCTATCTCTCTCTAAGTATATCTCTCGCCCTGCTATGTGTCTCTAACTATGATTCTCCATGTGGAATCTCTTTCTCTCACACAAACAAAAAACTTTGTCTCTCGGGGTCTCATTTCTCTCTACTATTCCCCTATGTGCCACTCGCACCCTCCCTCCACACAGAGATGTCTTTCGCTCCTTAGGTATGAGAAGCTACGACTCTTCCTCTTAAATATCACTTTCTCACACACAAACACAAACTCTATCTCACAGGGTCGCATATTTCTCCACCGTTCTCTTGTATGTCGCTCACACACACTCTCTCTCCCTAGAGATATCTTGTGTTCCCTCATATGTCTCTCTAGCTATCACTCTCATTGTGAAATATCTTTCTCTCTCGCAGACACAAAACTCCATCTCTCGGGATCTCATTTCTCTCTGATATTTGTTTGTATGTGACTCACATGCACCCTCTCTCTATCTCTCTCACACCCACACACATAACTCAACCTTCTGATCCACTTGACTCCTATCTCTAACATACACTAGCTAGCATCTTTATCTTTCTATTTATCTGTTTCTCCATCAACCTTATTTCTCGCCCTCACTCTTTCTTCCTATCACGCACACTACATATGTTTCTATCTACGTGTAGTCAAGTGCCCTCCTTTTATCTTTCTCTCTCACACACATAACTTCACCCTCTGAACCACCCGGCGGTCATCTCCAACACTCAAACTAGCGGATGTCCCTCTAGCTAGCATCTCCATCTCTGTATCTATTTGTAGTTTCTCCGTCAACATTTCTTTCTCGCACGCACTCTTGCTTCCTATCACCCACACTATATATGTCTCTCCATACATGCATTTATAGGTTGATCTCCTTTGCACAATCGTTGTGTCTCACTCCCTCTGCTCGCCATAGATGCATGCTCCAGCCCACGCCACTATCTCTTAAAGACAAAAAAACATGCTCAATTGTCGGGCCTTCTTCCCCGCACTCTCACATGCATGCATATTGTGATACCAATCCGTCTCTCCCATGTCGTTGATCTTATGACTTATGTCTTCTTTCTTTTATCTCGATCATGCGCGCGCGCACACACACACATCCCACGTATACATGTATACCTCTCACACATGCACGTTCAAGGTCTCTATGTCTCCACACATAGTTAATTACCCTCAACCCTAACTCCACATCGAATTGTTCTCTTCTTGTGTGCACATAACTTCCGCCTGGATGGGTAAAACACACACTCACACTTAACAATCTCCTTCTAGCTACCCCCCTCTCACTCTTCCCCTATATCCCCGAAACCAATAAGACCATCCCTTCGTTTAATTCCCACCTACATGCACCATCGATATATAGTAGTCTTCCTCGGTGTCTCTCGAACAAACACATTATCTCGATGTTGACTCCTCTCACGCGCACACACCTTCTCTTCCCTCTCTACGGGCCTTTTCTCTCTCGCACCCCATCGTTGGTGGCCTCTGCCATACACATCACCTCTCTATGATGAAGTCACGCACACTTAAATTACATCCGCCACCGAGGACCCCGCGTCACACACACACACACACAGACACACACACACACA
>NC_041381.1:363205245-363232123 GCF_002162155.2 Triticum dicoccoides | reverse complement strand
CTCTCTCTCTCACACACACACACACACACACGTGCGCGCACCCCCCCTCACAGACACACTAAGACTCCATATCACACACACATGCTCTAGGCGGAGCATTTATCCTAGCACCCTTCATCCAACCTTACCTGTATGCTAAACAATCACCTTAATTCACTTGTGTAACATGGACAAATTCCACTTTACTTTAGTAGTTAGCAAACTTATCATCTTTACTCTTATAAAAAACCGAGTTGGTGATGATGGTGTGCCTGCCATCTTGTAATATAGACCGTCCGATCTATATCCGACGGATATAAAGCAAACTATGATAATTTTACAAAAGATACCCGCACCTCTCTCCACATCCTTATCTCCCACAACCTCATTGCTGAGCAATTAAAAAAGGAAGTCTCTGGAACAATCTAGCATGGTGGCCGCTGCTGACTGCCGGCGCCGTCCATCCCCATGCCTCCGCCTACTCCGACCACCAGTCACCACCACGCTATACTCCTCCTCACCTTATCTCTCATCTTTCATTTTTTTGCTGAAATTCTCGAGATACCAATTTTCCGATAAAATTATCGAGATATCATTAGTTTTTACACATGGGATTACTCCTGCATGGGTCAATCACAATAGGTGTTTTGTAAAAAAAAATGCATATTGATGTTCCATGCAATGCACGAGCATCATTCTTGTAATTATATAACGCAAATCACGAGCAGGAAGTGACAATTTTTTTACACAACCACGTTAACATGGCCATGTAAATCACTAGCTAAAGTGTAATACCATTGTACTTATATCCCGATGCAAAAGGTTGAGTACATGTCCGAAGAGTAGAGTCGCACACACACTCTGTCTCTTAGAATCTCACACACACACCAGTTATGTGATGCTCACTTAAGCAGACACGTATGTTACAATTTGTGCACCTGCGGGTACACGTGATGGTGCACATTTATTTAAGCCGGACAGTGAACCCAAATAGTAGCTGGATTCATTCCCCTCCCGCTGCCTCTTCTCTGGTCGCCGTCGCCTAGTAGCCATGGCTCGGCCAAAGGTAACGACATACGCCATACTCCCGCCGGAGCGGCGCTTTAATCTGGAAATGTTAGTGGTCATGCATGCATCCTTTTGTGCTAGAACTCCTATATAAGGGTTGACCAGTCGCTTCCCGCGGACATGCGTGTGCGGTGGAAGAAGAAGAAGGGAAGCGGGCTGTGGATTAATGTTTTTTACCACAATTTCTTAGGAAACCGCGTGCAATGATTGAGTAGTTTTGCAAACTACCAGTACTACACCTGAAACGGTTCAAAACCAATACTCCCTTGACAGCGCACGCTTTCCGCGTGAAACGGTCAGCATCACCCTGGAGCGTCAATGCCGCATTAATGCCCGGCCAGAGCGGAGGTGACCTCTCATTGGCGCCATCTTTGAAGCAGCGTGACGGCCAAGAGAGCGCCGCTTCCTGGTGCACGCGACTGCTCTGCGTCGAGGCTGGCCATAGGCCCTGTTTGGATCCATGGGTTAGACTTAGTTTGAGCTAGTTGGGGCTCAAATAGCCCTAAAGTATACAAGCATGAGGGTTAAATTGGAGCAAGTTGCACTGACCCCACCAAAAAAAACTATTCCACCCAAGAGATGCTAATTGGAGATAGTTCTCATTGGGCCCACTGAAAAATCACTTTTCTCTCCCCATCAAGTGCATTTATTGTCAATCTAACCATGTCACCCAAACACCTCTTTGGCTATAGTTAGTTTAGGGTTAGTCATGAGTTAGTCTAACCTCTAGCTAACTTAGAGTATCCAAACAGGAGCAGTATAGGACATGCAAGTTGCTCAAAGCATACATTCAAATTCGTACGTGAAAGGATCTTTTTTAACGGAACGTGAAAGGATCTTCGAATGATATAATTTTCAAATTATATAAAATCTTATCAACAGTCAAAGGCATCCTCGAAGATTACATTAGGCCCTATATAAAATCTTATCAATAGTCAAGACAAGTGTTCCAAACGAGTTCAAAATGAGAAACTGGACCCACTCACGGCACGACATGCCTGTCTCGTTTGGTTCGTCAGTCAAAGTGCTTCCTCTTATCGGCATAACAATAGAGTACAATATTTTTTTACAATGCTCTTGGCATGTCGCTAACATGTGATGAGTTAACCGACCTCAATAGACGGCAAAAACGCCAGCCCGCCGCACTTTGAGAGAGATGAGGAGCGAGAAGCAATACGGGCTGCTGGATTACTAGAGCTAGGTGTCGCACGGAAGCCAAGATATATGGTCATAGCGTGGGTTAACCATGTAGTATGATGTAACTACACAGGGCTGCCGTGTTTCGTACTCTTCCAGTCCACTATGGAGATGATTGGTTGATTTTATATCGCTGAATAATATAAAATATTATGAGTGCACACGCTCCACCACGAGGTTCCTTGCTCCTTCTCGGTCGTCGGGAATCTATGTTCTTCCACTCTTTTTTTACGTGAGCTTTGTTCATCCTTTTGCCAACACGCGAGACATCTAGCATCAAGGTGCACGTGTCATGCAAGAAATGGAGATAATCAGATAAGCAATGCGCAAGTGAGTCGTGCACTTAGATGGCACCTACTACGCAATATTTTTCTCCTCGATGGCACGTGAATAGTGCATGTACTCAACAACGGAACACGGGATGGTAGCCATGACATGGTCAACCCTTTTTTGGAGAGAGTACATACTAAATAACTTTGATGTGTCCCGTGAACTCGCAGAACGACGAGAAGCTTGCTTACTATGCCTTCTCCCTCGCCAACACATGCACGGTGGCTTGTAGCACGAGGATAAACTTTTGCTTACAAGCCGCCTGCCCACCTATAGAACCGCCTCGCGCTGGCCAATTTCTCTCCAAACACCTAGGGAGGCGGTTGAACCGAACAAGTCTAACTTGCTCCAATTTAACCCTCATGTTTGGATACTTTAGGGCTATTTGAGCCCCAACTAGCTCAAACTAACTCTAACCCATGGATCCAAATAGGGCCATAGTTTGGATGAGTCTCCATAATGGGGAGCCACACTAATTGCGATGATATGGATCGTTCCATCTATGAAGAACACGTGGGACTAGAACTACGAGACGGACATGTACCCAGGAGTGGACGTACGAACCTGAGTATGTAGCATAGTAAGTGAGGTAGAAAGGCACAAATAGTATGAACATGCATGGCATATAGGCATTTTTCTCTTACTACGTACCACTAAATGTTGTACATGCAATGCACGGTGATGTTATGGACTATGTGCCTAAGTACTCTACTACTACTACTATATTAATTGGAGGCACATATTAGCTTTTATATTTGTTTACGTGTATGTCCCGAGACCTTCCAACTAGACGTGTCTTTCTCTCCGGGTCGCTCTTCGTATCGTTCATACCACTAGTACTACTACATGTGGTCTCCAACAGTACTGCTAGCTCCAATAGAGGCCTCCTTTCGTTCATAGGATAGGAATTTTATAGGAATATGAAAATCATAGGAAGTGAGATACATGCATCTCAATTCCTATAGAGAAAGAGATGCCATTTGATGCATAGGATAGGAATTTTTCCATTGAGTCTAGGCTAATGTACTGGTAATTTGCTCTAAAAACTATAATAGTAACTAGTAGTACTGGTACATGCTCGTACTCAGACACAGACACACACACACTAACTACTAGTACTACTACTCCTCACATGCTGGCCAGACGCCGTCGTTCTCCTTCCCGACTTTGTCAGCGACACCCCACCGTGCTTGGATGTCCGCCGACCTCTTCGCAGCAGTGCATGCATCCTCTTCTTTCTTGCGGCAGCGGGCCTCTTTTTCTAGAGTGCTTTCTGACTTTTCCGCTCCCTCTATGCGGCTTTGGCCGCCTCTTGCTCTACCGCCCATTCGGCCATGGCAGCTTCAAATTCCGCCCACATAGGTGTGAGGTCGCGAGCGGCGATGAACTCGGCACGACGGGATTCCATCACTTCCCTACCATTTTGTGTGCTGTCGTGGGCAGCGAGGAACTCGGCGCGGCGGGATGCCATTGCTTCCTTACTGGTTAGTGTGTGGCGTGGTGGCATGAACGACGCTTGGTGAGAGCTCTGGGGTGGAGTGGTCAGACAACCATATAGTGCATTGGTTTGTCAAGAGCTCAAGGACAGAAGATGAAGGAAATTTGGGCTCCCCTTCAATCCTGGTCATTTATTACCGAGTAAAATGCATTGGCGGTCATCGAACTTGTCTTGATAGCTCACTTTGATCATTGTATATGAGATATGGTGATTATACGACCACTAGCTCAGCGTATAGCTCCGTATTTGTCTGGTTGACCAGTCAAACATTCCACGTGCGCCTCATCAGCTCATGTTCTTTATCTATCAATCTACGCGGGCCTACCTATCAGTGGAGAAAGAAATAAATACCAAAATTATGCGTATGTGAGGAATCAAACCACAGACTCGTCGTTGCAACGCACACTAGTCAGCCAAATGAAAATGAAGTACTTTATGTTAAATGCACAAATGGATTTTTTTATATTATACATGATGCACACATTAGTGCACACTGTCCATAGAGGCAAGTAGCATGTATGCGTGCAAACACTCACGCTCATGCTGTCAAACCATGCTAATGCATGCATGTCGCCTTCTCAATCGAAGTCCTACTGCGCAACACAAACGGCGAGCCCATCACCTGCGCGCCCCGGCGGTGCCTGACATTACTGTTTAGACGTTTGATGGAGGCCTCCGCGAACGCCGAGCATGTATTCACCTGGCTCAACACCAACGGTCATACTCGGGAGCGCCTTGCTCATGTATATCATCCATCACAATGACAATCTTTAAAATAGCCTAGCTAGAGAGGGTACTATGGTTGGAGTATGTAGTATCGTAAGCGACCGATCATAGTGCCACTGCACACGAGTGTGTGTCTGATCGATTCGTCCATTGTTTGTAAGTTATGCATGGTTGTGTGGTGTCTAATGGTGGTCCTCGAAGGCTACCTGGTGACAAGAGCGGTTGCACGGACGCCTGGTTGTCAATACGTGCCGCATACGCTTCAAAGGCTCGTCATCCATGAGTTCACATTTTACCACCACGCCAGCTGATACGTCTCCAACGTATCTATAATTTTTGATTGTTCCATGCTATTATATTATCTGTTTTGAATGATTATGGGCTTTATTATACACTTCTATATCCTTTTTGGGACTAACCTATTAACCGGATGCCCAACCCATATTGCTGTTTTATTGCCTATTTCTGTATTTCAAAGAAAAGGAATATCAAACGGAGTTCAAACGGAATGAAACCTTTGGCAACGTGATTTTTTGGAAGATTATCATCCTGGAGACTTGGAGTTCACGTCAGAAGATACTCGAGGAGCCCAGGAGATAGGGGGGCACGCCCCTCTTATAGTGTGGAGCCCCCCTGTCTCATGGGCCCCTCGAGCACCCCCCGACCGACTTATTTCGCCTATATAGTCCCACGTACCCTAAAAACATCCACGGAGAAGATAGATCGGGAGTTCCACCGCCGCAAGCCTCTGTAGCCACCAAAAACCTCTCAGGAGCCCTTCCCGGCACCCTGCCAGAGGGGGGATCCATCACCGGTGGCCATCTTCATCATCCCGGCGCTCTCCATGACGAGGAGGGAGTAGTTCACCCTCGGGGCTGAGGGTAATGTACCAGTAGCTATGTGTTTGATCTCTCTCTCTCTCTCTCGTGTTCTCTCTCGTGTTCCCTCTATGGCATGATCTTGATGTATCCCGAGCTTTGCGATTGTAGTTGGATCTTATGATGTTTCTCCCCCTCTACTCTCTTGTGATGAATTGAGTTTCCCCTTTGCACGCTCGAGGGAGCACACCGCATCTCTCTCTTCGCAAGCAACCGTGATGTTTCCGTCGCTCCCTGGCATCTTGAGGACGTTGTAGCCGTGGTGGGTCACTGCCATGAACTTGGTCAGCGTTGGATACCCTAGGATGGCATTGTATGGCAGGTAGATGTGGGCGACGTCAAAGTCGATGAGCTCGGTGCGGTAGTTGTCGCGCTGTCCGAAGGTGACAGGGAGGCGGACCTGCCCTATCGGGGTGGTGGAGCCGTCGGTAACTCCCGAGAAAGGCTTGGTAGGCTGGAGCTGATCATATGGCACTTGAAGGTTGTCGAACATCTCGATGGACAGGATGTTAAGGCCTGCGCCGCCATCGATGAGGGTCTTGGTGACCTGCACATTGCTGATGACTGGGGAATAGAGCATTGGGAGGACGCCTGCGGTAGCCGCGCACTTGAGCTGATCCGCTGAAAAAGTGATGGCGCACTTGGACCACCTGAGCGGGCGCATGGCCTCGAGCTTGGGGAGGACTGCGTTCACCTCGTGAGCGAACTGCTTGAAGATGCGCGAGGGGCCTGAGCTCCGCCCAAGATGCAAGAGATAGCACATGGTTCCTGGAAGCCCCCAGCCCCCTCGTCCTGATGATGGTTGTCTTTCCTTCTTGGTGGTGGTGACAGCGGAGGAAGGCCTGCGTTTCCCTGCGGACGGTCCTCGCGAGGCTGATCCCTCCAGGCGCCCTCACGAGGCTGATCCCTCCAGGCACCCTCGCGAGGCTGGTCCTGCCAATGATCCTCACGAGGTCGGTCGCGCCACTCCTGGCGAGGGCCACGGTCGTCCCATCATCCTCCGCCACGTCCTCCTCCTTGGTTGTAGCCCCGGTCATTGCACTCGGGGCGTTGACCGAATCGTCCTTCTCAAACTGCCCTGAGCTCATGGCAATCATTGGTGTTGTGGGTGTGGAGGTTCTGGTAGGCACAGAAAGGTCGGCTGGCCTTGGATGACTCCGGCTGGTCCCTGCCGCGCTTCGTGTCTGGCTTCGCGGCGAGCATGGCTGCTCCCTTGCGCGTGACGTCCTTGGCCTTGATCTTCTTTTCTTCTGGGTCGTAGCTGGTAGCTCGAGGAGGGAGAGGCGCCCCTCCTCAGCCCTTGCGCACTTGGTCGCCAGGTTAAACAGCTCCAGGGATGTGCACAACTCCTCGTGGATGGCCAGCTCCTCCTTCATCTTGACGTTGCGGACGCCATCAGAGAATCCTGAAATGATGGCCTCATCCGTGACCTTGGGGATCTTGACACGGATGTTGTTGAAGCGCTGGATGTATTTCTGTAGGGTCTCCCTAGGCTGCTGCTTGATGCGGCACAGGTCACCCTCGGTCAGGGGGTGGTTGCGAGTGCCCTGGAAGTTGGCAATGAAGCAACTACTATCTCGTCCTAGGAAGAGATCGAGCCGGGAGGCAGGTTCAGGAGCCAGGAGCAGGCACCGTCCTTGAGCGCCATGGGAAACCAGTTCACCATAACTTTCTCGTCGCCTTTGGCCACCTCTATGCTCAGCTCGTAAAGCTGCAAGAACTCTTCAGGGTCGGGGGTGCCGTCATAGCGAGGAGGCAGGTCTGGCTTGAACTTGCCCAGCCAGGCGATGCGGTGCAGCTCGGCGGTGAAGGCGCGGCAGCCCGCTGTGGCCACCGGAGCCCCTTGCTACCGTGGAGCTTGCTCTTGATGATGCCTGTGCACTGCTATGACTGGCAGTGCGCGGTCTTGTCGTGCTGGTGCAGGGAGCACAGGGGCGCCTTCTCGGGGCCGAGGGATATCTTGGCAGCTTCTTTCTTCTCCCGCGGGCACTGGGCGTGGTGGGTCACGTCCTGGGGCCGCGCGCCTTGGATCCAGGGCGCCGCGTTGGGACTGAGGTGGTGGAGGTGCTCCTTGATCCGCGTCGCCCGTACTCGGCAACGGGTGAGGCAACGATAGGGACGGCGCGGGGTAGCCCCCTGCGGCGCTGACGATCTCGGTGATGCGGGCGAGCCAATCGTCGTAGAGGTCGTCGATGGGGTGGTAATTCAGGAGCTCGCGTGCCGTGAGCAGCTTGGCCTGCACATCCGTGGGAGCGCGTCGAGCGTGGGACGATGATCCGGCTGGAGTCATCGATGGGGTGGCGGTGCGACCGTCCCGCCGCACCGAGGGGTGCAGCGAGGACGCTTGGTGCTCGTGCCCCGCCGGGCCGGTGGCGGCAGGAAACGGAGAAGGATGAGGGGGGCCGCCGACAGGGACCGTCTGGGTGACCTGAGCGGCGTGAGCGGCCTGGCGCTCAGTGCGGGCTCGGCGAGCATCAGACATGGATGCGATGAAGCAACGGGACGCGGATCGACGGAAGGAAGAACTCCGGCGCACCCCTACCTGGCGCGCCAAATGTCGGATATCGGGTTTCGGCAAAACCCTTAAGGTTCGAACACTGGGGTGTGCACGAAGATTTCCCCCTATCAAATCTCACTCTCTCCGCCTCGTCACGATCCCTAGGCTTAACTAAAAAAAATCACAACACAAGAGACACAAGGTTTATACTGGTTCAGGCCATCATTGTGGTGTAATACCCTACTCCAGTGTGTGGTGTGGTGGATTGCCTCTTGGGCTGATGATGGACAATACAAGGGGAAGAACAACCTCGTGAGGCGAGGTGTTCTTGTGCTTGGTGAGTGGTTCTGGTCCGAATGGATCCGTCCGTCTCTTTGGTGGTGGCTAGTCCTATTTATAGAGGCCCTGGTCCTCTTCCCAAATATTGAGCAGGAAGGGATCCTACAACGGCCATTTTGAAAGGGGACAGCTAGTACATGCCATCCTGACTGAAGGTGGTCTTCGCCTGCCAAAGGCTCTGGTGATGACGCTGTCTTGGGCTCCACATTGACCTCCGTCTTGCCATCCTGCTAGTCCTGGTCTTGTTGCACCGATATGGAAACCTTTGCATGATGCCTTGGTACTCCGCGCCTACGCTTGCCCCCTTAGCACCAAAAGGGAAACTAGTACACTGCGCGCGCTGGCGCCCGCCTGGCCTTGGTCGTCATGGCTTGCGTCATGGGAACCTCGCGAGGTACCCCTTGCCTTGATCTCTCCGCCTCCCTCGTGAGCCTGCCTGATGAGGCCACTCCTAAGGAGGCCTTGCATCGTCCGCCCCGCGAGGCTTGGCCCCTCGCGAGGGTCTTGAATGCTTGGCTGATGAAGACGGGCCGCACTGGGCCGCTGGTGCAGCCATGCTGCGGGCCGCAGGCA
The DNA here is from genome assembly GCF_002162155.2 of Triticum dicoccoides. Classification (NCBI taxonomy): domain Eukaryota; kingdom Viridiplantae; phylum Streptophyta; class Magnoliopsida; order Poales; family Poaceae; genus Triticum; species Triticum dicoccoides. The sequence goes on along the minus strand of NC_041381.1, from coordinate 363,223,038 downwards.
GGCATGTCTGGGGACCCCCGTTCCCAGAATGCCGACACGTTTGCCATCTCCAAACCCTTACCTTTACCTTCATATGGAATGTTTTACTTTCCGTGCTATACTCTTAGAATTGCATGTGTAGGTTGATTGCTTGACTTGTGCTAATTGCTAAAATCTCCAACAACTAAAATTGGGAAAATGATAGATGTTTATTTGGTCAAATAGTCTAATCACCACCTTCTAGACATACTTTCGATCCTACACTTTAGTTTATCGACTGAATTGCTTGAGGAGAAGCAATGAGTTAAGCTTGGGGGAGTTGATATGTCTCCGCCATATCTACTTTCCCTAACACTTTTGCTCTTGTTTTGAACTCTAATTTGCATGATTTGAATGACCCGGGATGACATTGTTTTCAGCAGAATTACCATGGTGTTGTTTTTGTGCAGAAATAAAAGTTCTCGGAATTGGATGAAACTTTTTGGAGATCTTTTATGGACCAAATAAAAAATACTGGAGCAAAGATCCACTTGAGAGCCCCCCTACTACCCACAAGGCACTAGGGTGTGCCATGGTGGCTTGTGGGGCCCATGAGGCTCCGCAGACCCTAATCTCAACACTATAAATTCCTATTTCCCGAGAAAAAAATAGGAGAGAAAGTTTCATCACGTTTCACGATATGGAGCCGCCGCCACCTCCTATTCTTCATCTGGAGGGCGGATTTGGAGTCTGCTCTGGGCTCCACGGAGGGGGATTCGCCACCATCAGCATCATCAACCGTCCTTCATCAACAATTTCATGATGTTCACCGTCGGGAGTGAGTAATTTCTTCATAGGCTTGCTGGACGGTGATGGGCTGGATGAGATTTATCATGTAATCAAGTTAGTTTTGTTAGGGCTTGATCCCTAATCCACGATGTTCTGAGATTGATGTTGCTATGACTTTACTATGCTTAATGCTTGTCACTAGCGTCCGAGTGCCATGATTTCATATCTGAACCATTTATGTTTTCAATATATTTGTGTTTTTGATCCTACCATGCAATTTATATGCACCTATTACGTGTTATGATCCACATACCCCAAGGTGACAATAAGTGGGATTCTTTCCGGTGGTTACCGTAATTTGAGGAGTTCATGTATTCACTATGTGTTAATGCTTTGTTCCGGTTCTCTATTAAAACGCCTTAATATCCCTTAGTTTTCTTATGGACCCCACTCCCACGGGAGAGTAGGACAAAAGATGTCATGCAAGTTCTTTTCCATATGCACGTATGACTATATACAAAATACATGCCTACATTACATTGATGAATTGGAGCTAGTTCTGCATCGGCCTAGGTTATAACTTTTACATGATGAATGTCATCCAACATAACTATCATCACCGATCCAATGCCTATGAGCTTTTCACGTATTGATCTTTGCTAAGTTACAACTGTTGTTGCTACTTGTCCGCACATGAACACGTCGTGGTGTACCCTTGACGACGGGGGTGATACACCGCAGCTCACTTCGGAGGAGACCCGGCGGAAGCGCGGTACACAGGCAATCCAGCGGGCGCTTGTAGACCTGAAACCCCACATGCCCGGGAAGTACCTTGTCAGGGTGCATGGTGCCTATGGGCTGCCCTAGGTCGACCTGATCGCCCCTAGGGCCTGGACATTCGCCGCCCTGCAACAAGAAGAACAGACGAAGAACGAGAAAGAAGAACTAGGGTTAAGGAGAAAAAATAAAAGATAAAAAGTAGTAGATGATTGTTCAATTGTGTGTTTTTCAATCGGTCGTCGCGCCTTAGGTATATAAGAGGCGGCTGGACTTCCCGTGCAAGGAAAAGGCTTGCATTCATGTCCGAAATCCTAGTCAAATTCTGATTGGTTTTGTCCGAACTTTCCAAAACCGTTTGGTTTAAACTGGCTGCACCTTGTGGGTCTTTTTTGTGGTGGTAAACGACCTCGGATGGAAACAAGTCCAAAAGAAATCTTGACCATTTCGACGAGACGAACAACTTTCATGTTGAATGTGTTTTTATCAGAGGTCAGCTTGAGGGTCAAATCAGTTGTGCAAAACATGCTCTTATTCGCGCTGCCCATCAGACACGGTGTCTGGTGGGGTGCGTCATTTTTTGCCTCCTAACAGGGCTGCATTCGAATGGCTCTAACTTTTGCATACGAATTTGTATTGGGACGATTTTTATATCAAAATTGATCATTTTGACGAGACGAAGACAATTCATGTAGATCACTTCTTCATTTGAGGCCATCTTAAATAAGTTCTTGACCGTGTCAAAATCTGGTGTCAACACATGCCCCCTTATTTTTCGGCAAAGCTTGTGTGCCGAAAAATAACTTGCACATATCTTGCTCTAAGTACGATGTCAACACTCCATCGGCCATTTTGCATTTTCTTAGGACGATAAGTTTATATCGGCCATTGCTTGTGTGAATATTTTTATGCAAGCTTGGGTGAAACTTTCTCCACTTCATTAATCCGACTATAAAGTTCCAAGGATATGCATGCCAAAACCATCCATCAACCATATTGTCCACCCTTTTGCTAGGATCTTGGAGATAATCAACAATGAACTTTCTTGAATCCTTGCTTTTGCCAACATAAAAATTCCGTTAGTAGCCGAAGCAGTGGGTTTTGGTTCGGCCTTACCTACGTTGGCAAGAATAAGAATCGGCTATTGATAGATATATGCAATACACCATGATCAACATAGTAGCCAGATGCTTGTTGTGCCAAATCATTTGCTCTTTGATTGTCATGTCTAGATATATGAGTAGTATTAAAGCAATCCAAGGTAATATTTACATCTAGACATACCTCAAGATAATTTAAAAGTGATTCGTCAAAACATTGATAACCCTTGGATATTTGTTGCACTATACTAATAACGAATCACTGAAAGCCTCACTAGGTTAATCACCTATAGTAAGGAAAAGCTCCAATCTGAATAACAATGCATATTCGGCTTTGATCATTTGTGCATATATATTTTAAGCGGCATGAGGCTTCAAGAATAGCACCATAAGGATATATACAACACCAAAACTTTGGCCATTGCTACGAATTGAACCATCAAAACATAATCTCCATAGTACTAGAGAGACAAGGCTAATATCAATATTATGCATGTCATTAATCTGATGTTCAGTAATAAAATCAGCTATGATTTGGCCTCTTATAGATCTCAAAGATGCATAAGCCAAATCATGTCCAAACAAAGTATAAGCCCACTAGCCAATTCGGCAACTATGAATTGGTCTATGCAGTATGTATTCAATGACATCGGTCATGATGTCTCAACTCCATTCAAATATAAAAATAAATTTCCATGAGCATGTACCTTGTCTCGCTCTCCAATCGAACTAAGGACGATGTTAGAATACTACACCAGACATGCATTGACATACTCTTAGGACGATAGGTAAATATCGGCCATTACCATGTAAAATTCGTTCAAAGCACATATAGCCGAAACAAACAAACAAAATGTCAAATCAAGTATTTCGGCCCTTTGGATCAGCAACAAACTTGTAGCTAACCAAATGTATAGTGACTTGGTAATACCATTTCATGATGTAAGAAATTATATTGCATCCATGTATTAAAATAAGCCCATTGAGGGTTACCAATCATACCTGATGATGAATTCCATGGCATAAGCATTAATGGCATAGTTGAAGAATGTGGCACCCCGGCTCAGAGAAACCGGAACGCCCCGTATTCCAGCCAAGAGATCAAGGAGAAGTCTTCTGGAATACGGCACTGCTTAGCATAGAAGAAACCAACTTTCTATTATTACACGAATATGAATACATGGTCTTCGATATTACAATAAACAACATTGGTACAACAACACTACGCCATCCTCGGTTGCTCTATGCAAGCAGCAGAACAACTCGAAGCAGCGGAATAACTCTTAGCAGTGGAACAACGACGATGGTGGTGAACATCACTCCGCAGGGACTCTGGCTGGAATGCTTATCCTAGCTCGCACGAACAGAAACCATGACAAGCAAGCAATTAAATCTGGCATGACCTGCAAACTGGCATGACACGCCATGTCAGTACATTGAATATACTTGCAAGCTCACAATAATCCAGAAGCATTCAAGACAAACAACAGCATGGCAATTACAGGTTAAACAAGAATTATCATGATATCATCAAAACAACATGGCCTGACCAACATAAACATGATACAGTTAACACAACATGAACATGGCATGAACATATTAATCCGACAATACTATCATGCAACATGATGTCACTACAGGCACCACTTATTCTGCTCGGGCTACCTCGTAACCAACACATGCATCACTTACCAACCTCGGACATCACACGGTCATCTCAGGATCAAATCAAGCTTGTTATAAACAATACCATAGCGATCAGTAAAGGACCACAAGGAGCTTGACCTTTCCCCATGATTCTCGCACAACATCACGAATATACAACAACTCGGTATCCTTGATACCACCGTGATCCTTACGGCGATCACAACCCGACCAACACTTGGCCCGTGATCCTTATGGCGATCACAACCTGACCACTACATGGCCCGTGATCCTTATGGCGATCACTACCAACTTATCTCACTGTTATTAAGCACATTATTCTTATTACTGTTGACTCATGGTGTGACCTACTTTCGACCTGGGCCCTTATTCGCGGGCGTGGCTATCGATAGATTAATATACAATCTGTAGAGGTTAGTAAAATGTACCCACACTACAAAACCCATGGCCTCGCACTCCCATTCGGGTGGACCAACAGCGTTCCGACAAAACCGATCTACTGCCATGACACTCTCCCGGCCACTCCGACTCACTCCCCATCGGGCTAGTCCTGGGTGGCCCCGTGTCTACCTCCAAACACCTCGATCACCGTCGTGACCCAAAACATAAACGATCCCACACGGGGACATGAGCTCAAAACCAACTACGGGCTCACAAGGCTTATGTCCGCCTACCTGATCAGGGTAGCGCGCGCCCATAACCTTCCCTCGTTGGAGGCACCGGCGAGAGGCACAACAATAGACCCAGTTAGGACCGTCCCATACCGGTAAGCGTGGTTGCACTGGTCAACGTCGATTCAGCGGCACCATGACTCAGCCAACACTTGTTCAAGTTCAATTTAATCCGATTAAACTTGAATGCAAACATGCTGAGCCATGATAAAATACATGAACATGATATCAACATTATCATGAGAGTATCACATAACTTCCCACCATATCAACACTAAATCATATCCACCGAGCATCACATACTGACTAGCATGACCATCTCCAACATCAACATGTACTACTAACAAGCATAAACATATGGAAGGAAATACTAGCAGGTATAACATGATCACAGAGTACAAGACAACATAGCACAAAAGTGAACATGCAAATTTAGACATCACCGGAACAACGATAACCATCTTTTCAACAAGCAACTATTTAATAAAGATTCGAGTTGAAAACCATGGCTACTGCATGACTATCATGCAAGTGGGTATTGTGGCTTGCCTGGGGGTGAAGAAAGCACCGGGGAGAAGTGAGGTGAAGCCGCGGAAAGATTCGCCGGAAAACATTCTCTCTCGGAGGGTGTTGAATAAGGGCAAGGGCATAAAGGTCATTTTCACAGTGTCAAACCATAGTGAAAAAATGACCAACAGAACGGGCTCAACAAAACTAAGATGTGAGCGTTGGATTCACCTCAAACGGAGTTATGAATAAAATGATATTGTGGTTTTTTTGCCAGGGACACATTTGTAATGAAAATAATTTCAAAGAGGGGCGTGAACAGAAAAAGTGAAAGCGCATTCGGGGAAATACATTTTCACCTTATCCAAAGGAACAGTGGCGGGGCTGACACGTGCGGGTCCCACGGGTGGGGCCCGACACTTTTCCACGTGGGCTGGGCTGGTCAACGGCTAGAGGCCGACAAGTGGGGCCGAGAGGGGTGCGGGACCCACTGGTAGGGGCCAGGCTGGCGTCGTTGTCTTCTTCCTCGCCCTGGCCCGACTAAAGCAGAGGGGGAGCAGAGGCAGGGGAGGAGCGGCGAGGGGGCCGGCCAGCTTCGGCCATCTCCGGCCCGGCCGAGGGCACCGACGGATGCGTAGAGGCCAGCCACACCCATTCAGAGGGGAAGGGGTCGCCGGGGAGGCCTAGGACGGCGGTGGCGGGAGGCGCCATGAGGAGGACTGAAGTGGCACGGGCGGAGGTGGAGCTTGGCGATGAGGGCAACTCCGGCGAGGCTGAGGGCGTGGGGAGGTTCACTTGGATGTGGTGGAGGCGGTGGTGGAGTCCCGAGGGAGTGCGAGGGCTTGGACCGGCCGGACGGAGAGGAGGCCGAACGGCGGAGGCAGCGGCCGAGCTCCGGGATGCGTGGCCACAGGCACTCTGGCGAGGGAAAGAGGGTTGGGCCGGCTCGTGGAGGTATGGGGAGGACGGTGGACAACACCAGAGCAGGAGAGGGAGGCTGGGCTCGCCGGGACGAGGAGGAACCGAGGCGGCCGAGACGAACTCCGGCGAAAAGAAGAGGGGGTCGAGGGCTCCGGTGGACTAGGAGGGGCGAGGAGGGGCTTGGGAGCTGCGCAGGAGCTCGGGGGGTCCTTTTATAGGCAGAGGGGAAGGCTCTAGAGCTCACGGACGAGCTCCCGACCGAGCTTTAATGGCGGGCTGAGGCTGAACGTGGCACGGGCATGGCATTTGCGACGCATTTAACGCGAACGGCGATGAACCATCAATCCAGGGCGATGCAGGGCATCACGGGAGCTCCAGGACATGAATGGAGGTTGAGACAAGGAGGGAGCCGACGAGAACAGGGACAAGAAGAAGCCAGAGCGCACAATGTGCATGACATCGGCGTGATCACCACGCGCACTGGAGAAAACTCCGGGTTTTGGCCAGGCCGACCATGTCTAGTGGAATGACCTTAGTGACCTAAGTATAGATGAGGGAATAAATCATTCCAGGGGCAAAGAAGTGATTTGCACTTAGCTTCAAAGTAAACCGGCAGCGAAGTGTTTGTGCTATGCAGTAGGGACACCAGCTAGGTAAATCAGTAACTATCTTGTCTGGGAGGTTTAACTATTGAAGGACATTCATCCTTGAGGTTTTGAGGGTAAAAGGATCAAGATTTACTGCAGTTGCTTCACAACTGCATACTTGGTCCAGAAATGAAGATCATGATGGTGCACTCACAAGGAGTGTCCACTTGAGGTCAAATTGGGAAAGGCTTAGTCATTTGGTCATATTAAGATGATGTAAAAAGCTCATGCCAAATGGACAAACCAAAATAGCACTTGCTTCACAAACATCTCCTCTAGACAGAAACTTGAAATAATTATGGAGGTCCAATGGCTGAATGAAATGATTCCAAATTGGGTGGAGAGATGTTTTATGGGCATAAGAATGATCTGGTAATTTATTAGGATTTTTGAAGCAATATAAAATATACTTGCTTCACAACCTGAAAATAATGCCAGAATCAAAGATTGGCTCCTGTGCTCACATAGATAATTGGATTTGGCTGCAAATGGGTGGAAGGGGTTAATATGAGCACATTAAGGAGTGTGCAAAAGTTCAACTCATTTGTCTACTCCTAGCTAGTACTTCCTTCACAATGCATTCCCTCAAACAGGAACTTTGAAAAAATCACCGAGGAAGATTGGCTAGGCAAATAAAGTTAAACTTGTGCATGAGGCAATTATTTCGACATATAAGCATGCCCAAAAAGATTGGGAGCCAATAGGAGAAATATAAATGACACTTCCTTCACAACGTGCCATTCAGGGCAGAATAGGAAATGCATTATTGGGGAATTATTTTTGAACATGGAAATGGAAAAGTTTTGCCATATTTGATCAAGATATGACCTAAACAATTTATGAGAATTATTTGGGAATTTTTGGAGTGAGGGAAATATAGGTTGCTTCACAACCTAAGACAATTTGAGTTATTCCTTTAATAGAAAAGGAATATTCCCAATAAAAAGAATATTGAGATTTGGGCTAGGATGGAAATGACAGGGCCTAGGGAAAGATTTGGGAATGACAAGACATTCTGGAAGTAAAGAAGAGGGCAGCTTCTTCAGTTTCCAGACCACTAAGCCACGGAAAAAGAAAACTCACGCAAAAACCTTGAAAAAACAAAACAAAAAGAAAGGGCCAAAAATCAGGCTGTCATAAACCTTACCCCCTTAAAGAAATCTCGTCCTCGAGATTTGGTTGCTCAGGGAACAAGTATGAATATTCTGACTTCAAGGAAACCGTTTCCAACTCGGGTATCCTTTTTCCTTCATTGTTGTTCCCATTAAATTTTTATCTGACTGGCCCTGGGGTGGTTTGATTCACTGTATCCACAATCTGACAGATCTTACCTGGCTTGCTCATTATTATATAGGATCCAATTTCTTTTTAGATCTGCTAACTAGCTGAGTGTGATTTGATTATCATGACTGAAAATGTGTTTGTCTCACAGATCCAAAAGTGATTTCCGCTGGGTGTGCCACCCGGTACTGACAACCTTTCATGTAATGATGATCAGAATTTTCTGATGAAAACTCAAGTTGTGACTCATTGCATTGGTTTTCTCCACTAAATGCAGGTCCTTTGGGGTTCCAAACAGTGAGTTAAAACATAATCGTTTCCTGACAGATTCTGACTCATCGCAGAAGTTTCTGAATCATCTTAACCGGTTCCACTGTCGTGAGTATGGGATCCGTACTAAATATTTGATTATCTCCTAACGCGGCCAGCATAAAGGGTTTGGCCTGTATGATAATATCTGTAGACTTGACGGAAAAATATTGTTCTTGATTGGCTATCCATGATGATTCATATAAGTGAGGACTCAGGCTTCCAGACTTTTGTTCCTCATGCCGATTACTCATGTTGTAGGCATATCCATGTGGATCAATACTGACTTAGACTGTCCGGGGGATCTGCACCATGGGGGTTGTATACAATTTTCATACCTGCATCACGGGTCTTGCTCCTTCATTATTGTTTTCTTGGTCTGGATCTTTGGCTGAAAAAGCTGGGCCATATTGTTTCTTTGTATGACCATGGGTACTGTTGGTGCAATTTTTCGGCAATCGTAGCTTATCCTCATTTTTCTGATAGGGTAACCCATTAAATGGCAGGTTCAACACCTCTCATTTTCTGATCGATCGGAAATGATCATCCGAAACCCTTGCAACAAATCGGCAAATAAATCAGTAGCCACCAGAACGGTCTTTAGAACTCAGATCTGGGACACTACTGAAATAACTCAACCACAGCTCGGGACGGCCGAAAAGCAGCTCAGAGCATGAGACCGGGTTGATAAGAAGAAGGTGGTAGCTCCCTAAAATAGCCAAAAAGCAGCTATAGGGCTACTGTCACAAAAAGAAACTCAACAGTTGTACGAGAAGACCGAAAAGCAGCTCAGACTCGTGACAGTCGTTGAAGAGAGAAACAAAAATCGGCATCCACCCCGGATAGCTAGAAATAGCTCAGATCACTGGCATGGTGCCATTATTGGAGAAAAAGGGGACAAGGGCTCATCAGGATCATTTTCCAGGTTCACGGGTACTTGTAAGATCTTGATGGTATGCTCATTGCATATATATGAGGACCTGACTTCGAGACAGACGTGTATTATGACAGATTCTTGATTCCGACCAAAATGTTGCGGATCTGATTCTTGGGATTTACTGCCATATGCTGTCAATTCACAGTGTACTACCTTGTACCAATGTCTTACTGAGGAATATTTGCTGGCTTGTGCTCGAAACTTTCATCGGACAGCTTGCTGAAGAAGACTGAATATGTGCTTCAGAAGCTTACCCCCTTAAAGACTTTGCTGGGAAAAGACTCAGTACCTTATGCTGGAAGCTTTTGCGGTTGCTTACTGAAGGTAGAGTACCTTGCGCGAGAAATCATCCATATATCATACTGAGGAAGATAGATAAATCTTGGCTTGGAAACTTCTCTGGTATTTTGCGAGGGAAGATCGGGTTGCTTACACTAGAAGCTTCTTATTGTGATATGCGGACCAATTTCCACATATACAACCATCTTTGATAATCTTCTGCCAACCTTGCACACAATTTATCTTCTTGCTGATTTAATCATTTTGTTGTGATGGGTGCACGCTAATGCAAACTTGATACTGACGGTCCATCCAGGATTTCTTTTGCATCCATACAAGATATTCCCAATTTCACTGCAGTCGGCTGATAATTCCATTCTGTTTAGCTGAGTTTCCAAATATATGCATTTCTTGCTGACTCTTCGGGTCCGGTGTCGGCTGATGAGCAACTTTAATAGGGGAAAAATTTGTAACACCGAAGGCCCAAAGAAAGGGACAACAGAAACGACTAAAACAAAAGCACACAAGCATACTACTAATATAATTAATCAAGCAATCATCACATATTTTTGCTAGTCACACAATAATATGCATGCACACCTAAGCACACAGATCTCGCGGAAACTCCAGTATTGCGGTCTAGCATGCTGTGACGATGTGCACGAGGATGAATAAATGTGTGGAGGAATCGGTGTAAATAGCGCTACACCAAGTGCTAGCTTAGCCAGGTGGCAAACTGACTTAGAGGCGAGGATGTACTTGGTAATCATGCAGTAGGACACGAAGGTCGCACCCGCATTATTATCAAGCGGACGGAAAAAGAGCCGTACTCGTCCAAGAAATAGGATAGCGGGGAAAAACTCAGGCTGCTGACATTGCCCTTTCTTGATAACTAAGACCATTACGGGTTGCCAACGCGACAAAATAAAAGAACGATCCGGGATAGAAGCATGTCCGTCACCGAAATGATAGGCGTGACTGAAGGAAAGACATCGGTGCGATACCTGAGCACCATTTTTGCAAACAGTGTCGGGATCACTTGGCATCACTCTGCTGGGACAGAAATGACACCAAACACTGAAAGAAAAAGGGAACTGGAGAAATGCAAAGGTGGACCTGTAGTGGATCCAAACCGATGCCAGCTACACTCACCAGATAAACTGTTAGCGACTAAATAATAATCTATATGCATGCTATGTGACAAACAAATGCAGCAATCAAGTGCAACAAACCAATTGGGGTCTATACTACCGCTTTCTAACGTTCGCGCGGTGTAGGCGTCCTACAGCTAGACCTGCTCTGATACCAAGCATTGTGGCACCCCGGCTCAGAGAAACTGGAACGCCCCGTACTCCAGCCCAGAGATCAAGGAGAAGTCTTCTGGAATACGACACTACTTAGCATAGAAGAAACCAGCTTTCTATTATTACATGAATATGAAGACAAGGTCTCCGATATTACAATGAATAACATCGGTACGGCGACACTACGCCATCCTCAGTTGCTCCATGCAAGCAGCAGAACAACTCGAAGTAGTGGAATAACTCTTAGCAGCGGAACAATGACGACAGTGGTGAACATCACTCCGCAGGGACTCTGGCTGGAACGCTTATCTTAGCTCGCACGAACGGAAACAACGACAAGCAAGCAATCAAATCCGGCATGACCCGCAAACTGGCATGACACGCCAGGTCAGTACATTGAATGTACTTGCAAGCTCACAATAATCCAAAAGCATTCAAGACAAACAACAACATGGCAATTACAGGTTAAACAAGAATTATCATGATATCATCAAAACAACATGGCCTGACCGACATAAACATGATACAGTTAACACAACATGAACATGGCATGAACATATTAATCCGACAATACTATCATGTAACATGATGTCACTACAGGCACCACTTATTCTGCTCGGGCTACCTCGTAACCAACACATGCATCACTTACCAACCTCGGACATCACACGATCATCTCAGGATCAAATCAAGCTTGGTATAAACAATACCGTAGTGATCAGTAAAGGACCACAAGGAGCTTGACCTTTCCCCACGATTCTCGCACAACATCATGAATATACAGCAACTCGGTATCCTCGATACCACCGTGATCCTTACGGCGATCACAACCCGACCAACACTTGGCCCGTGATCCTTACGGTGATCACAACCCGACCACTACATGGCCCGTGATCCTTACGGCAATCACTACCAACTTATCTTAGTGTTATTAAACACATTATTATTATTACTGTTGACTCATGGTATGACCTACTTTCGACCTGGGGCCCTTATCCGCGAGCGCGGCTATCGATAGATTAATATACACTCTGCAGAGGTTAGTACGCTGTACCCACACTACAGAACCCATGGCCTCGCACTCCCATTCGGGTGGACCAACAACGTTCCGACAAAACCGATCTACTGCCATGACACTCTCCCGGCCACTCCGACTCACTCCCCATCGGGCTTGTCCTGGGTGGCCCCGTGTCTACCTCCAGACACCTCGATCACCGTCGTGACCCAAAACATAAAGGATCCCACACGGGGACATGAGCTCAAAACCAACTAGGGGCACACAAGGCTTATGTCCGCCTACCTGATCAGGGTAGCGTGCGCCCATAACCTTCCCTCGTTGGAGGCACCGGCGAGAGGCACAACAATAGACCCAGTTAGGACCGTCCCATACCGGTAAGCGTGGTAGCACTGGTCAGCATCGATTCAGCGGCACCATGACTCAGCCAATAGTTGTTCAAGTTCAATTTAATCCGGTTAAACTTGAATGCAAACATGCTGAGCCATGATAAAATACATGAACATGATATCAACATTATCATGAGAGTATCACATAACTTTCCACCATATCAACATTAAATCATATCCACCGAGCATCACATACTGACTAGCATGACCATCTCCAACATCAACATGTACTACTAACAAGCATAAACATATGGAAGGAAATACTAGCAGGTACAACATGATCCCAGAGTACAAGACAACATAGCACAAAAGTGAACATGCAAATTTAGACATCACCGGAACAACGATAACCATCTTTTCAACAAGCAACTATTTAATAAAGATTCAAGTTGAAAACCATGGCTACTGCATGACTATCATGCAAGTGGGTATTGTGGCTTGCCTAGGGGTGAAGAAAGCACCGGGGAGAAGTGCGATGAAGCCACGAAAAGATTCGCCGGAAATCGTTCTCTCCCGGAGGGGGCTGAATAAGGGCAAGGGCATAAAGGTCATTTTCACAGTGTCAAACCATAGTGAAAACATGGCCAACAAAACGGGCTCAACAAAACGAAGAAGTGAGCGTTGGATTCACCTCAAACGGAGTTACGAATAAAAACATATTGAGGTTTTTCTACCAAGGACCCATCTGTAATTAAAATAATTTCAACCAGGGGCCTAAACAGAAAAAGTGAAAGAGCATTCGGGGAAATACGTTTTCACCTTATCCAAAGGAACAGTGGCGAGGCTAACGCGTGCGGGTCTTACGGGTGGGGCCCGACACTTTTCCACGTGGGTTGGGCTGGTCAACGGCCAAAGGCCGACAAGTGGGGCCGAGAGGGGCGCGGGACCCACTGGCAGGGGCTAGGCTGGCGTCGTCGTCTTCTTCCTCGCCTTGGCCCGACTGAAGCAGAGGAGGAGTAGAGGTAGGGGATGAGCGGCGAGGGGGCCGGCCAGCTCCGGCCATCTCCGGCCCGGCCGAGGGAACCGGTGGATGCACAGAGGCCAGCCGCACCCATTTAGAGGGGAAGGGGTCGCCGGGGAGGCCTAGGACGGCGGCGGCGGGCGGCGCCATGAGGAGGACAGAAGCGGCACGGGCGGAGGTGGAGCTCGGTGATGAGGGCAACTCCGGCGAGGCTGAGGGCGTGGGGAGGTTCGCCTGGACATGGTGGAGGCGGTGGTAGAGTCCGGAGGGAGTGGGAGGGCTTGGACCGGCTAGACGGAGAGGAAGCCGAATGGCGGAGGCGGCGGCCGAGCTCCGGGAGGCACGACCAGAGGCACTCCGGCGAGGGAAAGAGGGTTGGGGCGGCTCGTGGAGGCATGGGGAGGACGATGGACAACACCAGAGCAGGAGAGGGAGGCTAGGCTCACCGGAACGAGGAGGAACCGAGGCGGCCGAGACGAACTCCGGTGAAAAGAAGAGGGGGCCGAGGGCTCCGGTGGACTAGGAGGGGAGAGGAGGTGCTTGGGAGCTGCGGAGGAGATTGGGGGTCCTTTTATAGGCAGAGGGGAAGGCTCTGGAGCTACGGACGAGCTCCCGACCGAGCTTTAATGGCGGGTAGAGGCTGGATGCAGCAGGGGCATGGCGTTTGTGACGCATTTAAGGCAAATGGCGACAATCCATCAATCCAGGGCAATGCAGGGCATCACAGGGGAGCTCCAGGACATGAATGGAGGTCGAGACGAGGAGGGAGCCAACGAGAACAGGAATAAGAAGAAGCCAGAGCGCGCAATGTGCATGACATCAGCATGATCACCACGCGCACTAGAGCAAACTCCGGGTTTTGGCTAGGCCGACCATATCTAGTGGAATGACCTTAGTGACCTAAGTATAGATGAGGGAATAAATCATTCCACGGGCAAAGAAGTGATTTGCACTTAGCTCCAAAGTAAACCAGCAGCCAAGTGTTTGTGCTGTGCAGTGGGGACACCAGCTAGGTAACTCAGTAACTATCTTGTCTGGGAGGTTTAACTATTGAAGGACATTCATCCTGGAGGTTTTGAGGGTAAAAGGATCAAGATTTACTGCAGTTGCTTCACAACTGCATACTTGGTCCAGAAATGAAGATCATGAAGGTGCACTCAAAAGGAGTGTCCACGTGAGCTCAAATTGGGCAAGGCTTAGTCATTTGGTCATATTAAGATGCTATAAAAAGCTCATGCCAAATGGATAAACCAAAATAGCACTTGCTTCACAAACATCTCCTCTGGACAAAAACTTGAAATAATTATGGAGGTCAAATGGCTAAATTAAATGATGCCAAATTGGTTGGAGAGATGTTTTATGGGCATAAGAATGATCTAGTAATTTATCAGGATTTTTGAAGCAATATAAAATATACTTGCTTCACAACCTGAAAATAATGCCAGAATCAAAGATTGGCTCCTGTGCTCACATAGATAATTGGATTGGGCTGCAAATGGGTGGAAGGGTCTAATATGAGCACATTAATGAGTGTTCAAAAGTTCAACTCATTTGGCTACTCCTAGCTAGTACTTCCTTCACAATGCATTCCCTCAGACAAGAACTTTGAAAAATTAATGAGGAATATTGTCTAGGCAACTAAAGTTGAACTTGTGCATGAGTCAATTATTTGGACATATAAGCATGCTCAAAAAGGTTGGGAGCCAATAGGAGAAATATAAATGACACTTCCTTCACAACGTGCCATTCAGGGCAGAATAGGAAATGAATTATTGGGGAATTATTTTTGAACATGGCAATGAAAAGTTTTGCCATATTTGATCAAGATATGACCCAAAAAATTTATGAGAATTATTTGGGAATTTTTGGAGTGAGGGAAATATATGTTGCTTCACAACCTAAGGCAATTTGAGTTCTTCCTTTAATAGAAAAGGAATATTCCCAATAAAAAGAATATTGGGATTTGGGCTAGGATGGAAATGACATGGCCTAGGGAAAGATTTGGGAATGACAAGCCACTCTGGAAGCAAAGAAGAGGGCATCTTCTTTAGTTTCCAGACCACTAAGCCATGGAAAAAGAAAACTCACGCAAAAACCTCGGAAAAACAAAAGAAAAAGAAAGGGCCAAAAATCAGGCTGTCATAAAGAATATGGATAATGTGTAGACCGAAGATGCTGAAACGTTCGGCTTGGTCCTTCATAGTTTTCACTCTTTTCATTCTTCACCTTTGTCGCACTTCTTGTAATGGAAGCTTGCACATAATTCTTATTTTGAGCACTTCCTTCGGGAACCCGTGCCATGTTCCTTTCTTCAAGTTCTTGTGCACTAAGTTTTTGTAATTTCTTATTTTGCCAATATGATAAGCCGAGTATGCACCCCGGCTGTGATTTTGTTTGAAGCAATGACAATTCTTGTTTTACCTTGTGCACTTTCAACTTCTTTTCTTCAGATTTGGCACTTTGATTCTCGACAATTGATTGCTTCATCTCATTGCCTTTAGTAGTCAATGTTAACACTTTAATTGGCTCTTTATCCTTTAAGATCAAATCTGAATTGCCACTCTTGCGACCATCTTTTTAACTTGATATACTTGTTTGATCACCTCTTTCTTCTTTCTTGAGCTCCGGACCGATTCTTTCTTATTTGAAGGGTCTTGAACATAGGACTGCTCACTGAATGTTGATCTTCTTGGAGCTGCATAATAATGGTGGGATGGTCTAAAATATGATGGAGAATGTGCCATTGTATCATACCTGTCCCATGATGAATATCGATCTACATGAGCATAGGGAGGCATCCACGGGATTGGCAATGGCGATCCAAAATAAGGATATGAACACGTTGCATAAAAATTCTCTTCTTGCCAATACCGATTCTTGGATTTGCACCTAGGGGGTGATCTTGATGCTGTTGCATTACTCGGCTGGTAAGCACCATTCTCTTCACTTTTCTTTTGATATTTATCTAATAACTGTGCAAAAGTAACCTTGGATTTCTTGTGCTTGTGCTTATTGCAGCCTTTATCTCCTTTGGTTTTGCTTGCATCAATCTTTGGATTGCTTTGTTGCCCCCCAGTCCTTGGCGTCTTCATTGTATCTTCGATAGAACTCATGCCTTCAAGAATATTTTCATTGTGCTCTTGAACAACTTCTTTACTTGAAAACTTGATCCCATCACCTACAGTTTTTACCTTCTCATCTTTAAAGGAATTGTCTTGGAGCAGCCGATTCAAAAACTTTTTTCCATTAGGACCAATCGGAATAGACTAGTCATCCCTTGGTGTTTCAACATATTTTAATAGTCCTTTATCAATGGTCGATTTAACTATTTGATGAAACATGTTGCAATCCTCAAAATTATGCTTGGATGAATCATGCAACTTGCAGTACATTCGTCCTTGGATTGATGGCTTCACAAGGTGATCAAGAACTCTAATGTAATTATTTTTCAGCAATAAATCAAATATTTGATCACACATGCTTGAATTGAAGGCAAACTTTTTATTCTCTAGCCGATCTTGCTGTGAGAACGGCTTTGGAGTTAAGCAAACAAATAGTTCAGATTTTGCATTACCCCATTTAGCTATGCATTGTGTTTTGCACTCTATCTCCGATGACTTTGAAAAGGAAATTATAATATCATCGGTTTTCTCAACAGAGTATAACATTGGCTTTAAATTTTTGAAATCAAAGTAGTTAGAACATACATGTCTCAATTGAGCCCATGCGTAAGCCAAGTATGAAGTAAGCAAAGATACCCAATTAGATATGAACTTTAAATGAAGCAATGGGAAAAGCTTTGGTTGTAGTAATAAGTCACTATAGGTCTCTTTAAATGGTACAATATATTGACCGACATGCTTTGTAACAATTTTATTGCTAACAAGTAAATTTTCCTTCATCATTGGTCCTTCAAAATTACTTATAAGATCTTTTTTAATAGATGTATCAACAATAAAGTTGCGACTAAATCTGAAAATAGGTAAATCACTTGCTCGACATACCTCTTTGAATATGTTGGGAGAGCATGACAATGGTGTAATTTGAATGATACTTTGTTCCACTTTCAGTTGGCTCCCCAACGCCTTGGCATCCTCTTTTTCTTCAATAGATTCGGCAGATATGATATTTGATTCGGCTTTTCTAGTAACCAAATTTTCTTTCTTACTTTAATCAATACTTTTATCGTTTTGAATTTCCAAGGCCTTTCGCTCTTGTCTAATTTTAGCCCACATCTTAGCTTGGCGAGCTTTAAACTTTTTCATCTCAATTTCCATCCACTC
>NC_041381.1:363137037-363204958 GCF_002162155.2 Triticum dicoccoides | reverse complement strand
TTTGAGACTCTTCCGACAATGAGGTGCCGAAACTTTGCAATTGTTTAGGGGTACACTGGATGGTACAACACTGGGCGAATACATCATTTTCACAACTCTAGCTTTTACAACAGCAAAATCATGAGGCTTCCCGCCTTCTAATAGTTCCTGTCGAATGGAGTTGCACAAATCCCAAGAAAATGTAAGCTTGTTCTCAATTACCCAGTCTGGATAAGGTTGCCAACCGATGCTTTTAGACTCTTTCAGAAATGAGATGCTGCCAAAATTTTGTAATTGTGTAGGGGGAACATGATATGCCACGGTAGTATGTGAAGGCATTTGTGCTCCTGTAGAAGTTTCACTTATTCGGCCATGACCATTAAGGTGAGAAGCCGAATTATGGACATCAACAATTGCGTATGGTGCTAAAAACCTAGTAGCATGAGGTGTAGCATATGATGTTTGAGGGTAATTGGCCGAATAACTAGTAGTAGCCTGGCCAATTCCCCTATCCACCAACATGTTTGGATTAACATACTGCGAGTTATTTGCCAATGAATAAAAAGTTGAAACACTTTGTTGCATACTATTGGAAATTCCTACATGGGGTGTCACAACTTGATTAACGGAACTCATCATGTTGTTCATCAGCATTTAGAATTGTGGGGTTGCCGATGCATGGGAGTTGGGATACATATGTTGCATGTTGCTAAAATTATATGAAGTTGAAGCATGAAGATTATTCTGAATCGGCCGATGCGCATAATTGGTGTTTGTTAACGTAGTAATTCAAAAAGGTTTTCCTATGATCACGCAAGATCTATCTAGGAGATGCATAGCAACGAGACGGGAGAGTGTGTCCATGTACCCTCGTATACCGAAAGCGGAAGCGTTTAGTTAACGCGGTTGATGTAGTCGAACATTTCATGATCCAACCGATCTAAGCACCAAACAAACGGCACCTCCACGTTCAACACACGTTCAGCCCGATGACGTCCCTCGATCTCTTGATCCAGTTGAGGACGAGGGAGAGTTTCGTCAGCACGACGGCGTGGCGACGGTTTTGATGATGTTGCCGGCACACGGCTTCGCCTAAGCACTACGACGATATGACCAAGGTGTGTAACTGTGGAGGGGGGCACCACACACGGCTAAGAGATTATCTATTGTGCTTTGGGGTGCCGCATGCCCCCGTATATAAAGGAGGGAGGGAGGAGGTCGGCGGCCAGGAGGGGCACGCCTATAGGGGAGTCCAACCAGGGTTCTCAATCCTAGTTGGAGTCCCCTTCCTTTTTCCAAGAGGGGGAGAGGGAAGGAGTAGGAGAGGGAGAAGGAAAGAGGGGGCGCTGCCCCCTCCCTAGTCCAATTCGGACCTGCCATGGGGGCGGCCATCCTGCGGCCCTCCTCTCTTCACTAAAGCCCATTAAGGCCCACTACTTCCCCCGGGGGGTTCCGGTAACCTCTCGGTACTCCGAAAAATGTCTGAACTCTCCTGAAACCTTTCCGGTGTCCAAACATAACCTTCCAATATATCAATCTTTATGTCTCGACCATTTCGAGACTCCTCGTCATGTCCATGATCTCATCCGGGACTCTGAACAAACTTCATCAGTCATCAAAACACACATAACTGCACGCGGACCCTACGGGTTCGAGAACTATGTAGACATGATCGAGACACATCTACGATCATATTGGCTCCTACATATTCTACGAAGATCTTTATCGGTCAAACTGTATAACAACATACGTTGTTCCCTTTATCATCAGTATGTTACTTGCCCGAGATTCGATCGTCGGTATCATCATACCTAGTTCAATCTCGTTACCGGCAAGTCTCTTTACTCGTTCTGTAATACTTCATCCCGCAACTAACTCATTAATCACATTACTTGCAAGGCTTATAGTGATGAGCATTACCGAGAGGGCCCAGAGATACCTCTCCGATACACGAAGTGACAAATCCTAATCTCGATCTATGCCAACCCAACAAACACCTTCGGAGACACCTGTAGAGCATCTTTATAATCACCCAGTTACGTTGTGATGTTTGATAGCACACAAGGTGTTCCTCCGGT
This sequence comes from Triticum dicoccoides, assembly GCF_002162155.2. NCBI lineage: Eukaryota > Viridiplantae > Streptophyta > Magnoliopsida > Poales > Poaceae > Triticum > Triticum dicoccoides. The sequence goes on along the minus strand of NC_041381.1, from coordinate 363,202,901 downwards.
CTTCGGGAGTTGCATAATCTCATAGTTTGAGGAACATGTATAAGTCATGAATAAAGCAGTAGCAATGAAACTGTAACAATCATAATGCTAAGCTAACGGATGGGTCTTTTCCATCACATCATTCTCCTAATGATGTGATCCCTTTCATCAAATGACAACACATGTCTATGGTTAGGAAACTTAACCATCTTTCATTAACGAGCTAGTCAAGTAGAGGCATACTAGGGACACAGTGTATTGTCTATGTAATCACACATGTACTAAGATTCCGGTTAATACAATTCTAGCATGAATAATAAACATTTATCATGATTACCTCTAGGGCATATTTCCTTCAGTCCCCCACTTGCACTAGAGTCAATATTCTAGTTCACATCAACATATGATTTAACACCAATAGTTCACATGTGTATGTGATTAACACCCATAGTTCACATCGCCATGTGACCAACAACCAAAGGGTTTACTAGAGTCAATAATCTAGTTCACATTGCTATGTTATTAATACCCAACGAGTACTAAGTTGTGATCATGTTTTGCTTGTGAGAGAAGTTTAGTCAACGGGTCTGCTAAATTCAGAGCCATATGTATTTTGCAAATTTTCTATGTCTACAATGCTCTGCATGGAACTACTCTAGCTAATTGCTCCCATATTCAATATGTATCCAGATTGAGACTCAGAGTCATCCGGATTGTAAAGCTTACATTGACGTAACTGTTTATGATGAACTCTTTATCACCTCCATAACCAAGAAATACTTCCTTAGTCCTCTTAGGTAAATACGGATAACTTTGACCACTATATAGTGATCCACTCCTGGATCACTATCGTACCCCCTTGCCAAACTCATAGCAAGGCACACAATTGGTCTGGTACATAGCATGGCATACTTTATAGAACCTATGACTGAGGCATAGGGAATAACTTTTATTCTCTTACTATTTTCTGCCGTGGTCGGGCTTTGAGTCTTACTCAACTTTACACCTTGTAATACAGGCAAGAACTCCTTTGATTGGTCCATTTTGAACTCTTTCAAAATCTTGTCAAAGTATGTACTCATTGAAAAATCTTATCAAGCGTCTTGATCTATCTCTATAGATCTTGCTGCCCAATATGTAAGCAGCTTCATAGAGGTCTTTCTTTAAAAATCTGCTTTCAAACTCTCCTTTATGCTTTCCAGAAAATTCTACATCATTTCTGATCAATAATATGTCATTCACATATAATTATCAGAAAGGCTGTAGTGCTCCCACTCACTTTATTGTAAATACAGGATTCACCGCAAGTCTATATAAAACTATATGCTTTGATCAACTCATCAAAGCGTATATTCCAACTCTGAGATGCTTGCACCAGTCCATAGATGGATTGCTGGAGCTTGCACACCTTGTTAGTACATTTAGGATCGACAAAACCTTCTAGTTGTATCATATACAACTCTTCTTTAACAAATGTCCATTTAAGGAATGCAGTTTTCTTGCTACCTCCTGAGCATGCGTTGGTTTTCCCTTGAAGAGGAAAGGGTGATGCAGCAAAGTAGAGTAAGTATTTCCCTCAGTTTTGAGAACCAAGGTATCAATCCAGTAGGAGATGACACACAACTCACCTAGTACATGCACAAACAATCAAGAACCTTGCAACCAACGCGATAAAGGGGTTGTCAATCCCTTCATGGTCACTCGCAAAAGTGAGATCTAATAGAGATAGTAAAGTAAATATTTTTTGTATTTTTGTTGTATAGATTGGAAAGTAAAGATTGCAAAATAGTAAACGAGATGTGATGTAAATAAAAGAGATGTAATATAATAGGAAAGAGACCCCAGGGCCATAGGTTTCACTAGTGGCTTCTCTCAAGATAGCATGTATTACGGTGGGTGAACAAATTACTGCCGAGCAATTGATAGAAAAGTGCATAATTATGAAGACCCCTAAGGCAATGATCATGAACATAGGCATCACGTCCGTGTCAAGTAGACCAAAATGATTCTCCATCTACTACTATTACTCCACACATCGACCGCTATCCAGCATGCATCTAGAGTATTAAGTTCATGAGAACGGAGTAACGCATTAAGCAAGATGACATGATGTAGAGGGATAAACTCAAGCAATATGATATAAACCCCATCTTTTTATCCTCGATGGCAACAATACAATACGTGCCTTGTTGGCCCTACTGTTACTGGGAAAGGACACCGCAAGATTGAACCCAAAGCTAAGCACTTCTCCCATTGCAAGAAAGATCAATCTAGCAGGCCAAACTAAACCGATAATTCGAAGAGACTTGCAAAGATATAAAATCATGCATATAACAATTAAGAGAATAACCAAATAATATTCATAGATAATCAAGTTCATAAATACACAATTCATCAGATCTCGGCAAACACACCACAAAAGAGTATTACATCGAATAGATCTCCAAGAACATTGAGAAGAACTTTGTATTGAGAATCAAAGAGAGAGAAGAAGCCATCTAGCTAATAACTATGGACCCGAAGGTCTGTGGTAAACTACTCATGCTTCATCGGAGAGGCAATGGTGTTGATGTAGAAGCCCTCCATGATCGATTCCCCCTCTGGCAGATCGCTCGAAAAGGCCCCAAGATGGGATCTCACGAGTATAGAAGGTTGCGGCGGTGGAAAAGTGGTTTCATGGATTCCCTGATGTTTCTAGGGTATAAGAGTATATAGAGGCAAAAGAAGTACGTCGGTGGAGCTACGAGGGGCCCATGAGGGTGGGGGCGCACCTACCCCCCTGGGCGCACCCTCCTGCCTCATGGCTTCCTCGTAGAGTCCCAGACTTCAACTCCAAGTCTTCTGGATTGCTTTTGGTCCAAGAAAGATCCTCGCGAAAGTTTCGTTCCGTTTGGACTCCATTTGGTATTCTTTTTCTGTAAAACACTAAAATAGGCACACACAAAACAAAAACTGGCACTGGGCCTCCGGTTAATATGTTAGTCCCAAAAATAATATAAAAGAGCATATTAAAGCCCATTAAACATCCAAAACAGATAATATAATAGCATGGAACAATAAAAAATTATAGATACGTTGGAGACGTATCAAGCATCCCCAAGCTTAATTCCTGCTCGTCCTCGAGTAGGTAAATGATAAAAACAAAAATTTGATGTGGAATTCTACCTAGCATATTTCTCAATGTAATTTTCTTTATTATGGCATGAATGTTCAAATCCGAAAGATTCAAGACAAAAGTTTAATATTGACATAAAAACAATAATACTTCAAGCATACTAACAAAGTAATCATGTATTCTCAAAATAACATGGCCAAAGGAAGTTATCCCTACAAAATCATATAGTCTGGCTATGCTCTATCTTCATCACACAAAATATTTAATCATGCACAACCATGGTTTCAGTCAAGCAATTGTTCCATACTTTAGTATTTTCAAACTTTTTCAATCTTCACGCAATACATGAGCGTGAGCCATGGACATAGCACTATAGGTGGAATAGAATGGTGGTTGTGGAGAAGACAAAAAGGAGAAGATAGTCTCACATCAACTAGGCGTATCAATGGGCTATGGATATGCCCATTAATATATATCAATGTGAGTGAGTAGGGATTGCCATGCAACGGATGTACTAGAGCTATAAGTTTATGAACGCTCAGCAAAAGAAACTAAGTGGGTGTGCATCCAAATTGGTTGCTCACGAAGACCTAGGGCACTTTTGAGGAAGCCCATCATTGGAATATACAAGCCAAGTTCTATAATGAAAAGTCCCCACTAGTATATTGAAGTGACAACATAGGAGACTCTCTATCATGAAGATCATGGTGCTACTTTGAAGCACAAGTGTGGTAAAAGGATAGTAGCATTGTCCCTTCTCCCTTTTTCTCTCATTTTTTTATTTGGGCCTTTTTTCTCTTTTTATGGCCTTTTTATTAATTTAGTCCGGAGTCTCATCCCGACTTGTGGGCGAATCATAGTCTCCATCATCCTTTCCTCAAATGGGACAATGCTCTAATAATGAAGATCATCACACTTTTATTTACTTACAACTCAAGAATTACAACTCTATACTTAGAACAAAATATGACTCTATGCGAATGCCTCCGGCGGTGTACCGGGATGTGCAATGATTCAAGAGTGACATGTATGAAAAATTATGAACGGTGGCTTTGCCACAAATACGATGTCAACTGCATGATCATGCTAGCAATATGACAATGATGGAGCGTGTCATAATAAACAGAACGGTGGAAAGTTACATGGCAATATATCTCAGAATGGCTATCAAAATGCCATAATAGGTAGGTATGGCGGCTGTTTTGAGCAAGGTATATGGTGGGTGTATGGTACCGGCGAAAGTTGCACAGTACTAGAGAGGCTAGCAAAGATGGAAGGGTGAGAGTGCATATAATCCATGGACTCAACATTAGTCATAAAGAACTCACATACTTATTGCATAAATCTACAAGTAATCAAAACAAAGTACTACACGCATGCTCCTATGGGAAGGGTTGGTAGGAGTTAACTATCGTGCGATCCCGACCTCCACACATAAGGAAGGCCATCAATAAATAAATCATGCTCCAACTTCATCACATAATGGTTCACCATACGTGCATGCTACGGGAATCACAAACTTTAACACAAGTATTCCTCAAATTCACAACTACACAACTAGCATGTCTCTAATATCACCATCCTCATATCTCAAAACAATCATCAAGCATCAAACTTCTCATAGTATTCAATGCACTTTATATGAAAGTTTTTATTATATCCATCTTGGATGCCCATCTTATTAGGACTAATTTTATAACCAAAGCAAATTACCATGCTATTCTAAAAGACTCTCAAAATAATATAAGTTAAGCATGAGAGATCAATAATTTCTATAAAATAAATCCACCACCGTGCTCTAAAAAGATATAAGTGAAGCACTAGAGCAAAATTGTCTAGCTCAAAAGATATAAGTGAAGCACATAAAGTATTCTAATAAATTCTGATTCATGCGTGTCTCTCCCAAAAGGTGTGTACAACAAGTATGATTGTGGTAAACTAAAAAGCAAAGACTCAAATCATACAAGACGCTCCAAGCAAAACACATCATGTGGTGAATAAAAATATAGCCTCAAGTAAAGTTATGATAGACGAAGACGAAAGAGGGGATGCCTTCCGGGGCATCCCCAAGCTTAGGCTTTTGGTTGTCCTTGAATTATCTTGGGGTGCCTTGGGCATCCCCAAGCTTAGGCTCTTGCCACTCCTTATTCCAAAATCCATCAAATCTTTACCCAAAAACTTGAAAACTTCACAACACAAAACTCAACAGAAAATCTCATGAGCTCCGTTAGTATAAGAATACAAACTACCATTTAAGGTACTGTAATGAACTCATTATTTATTTATCTTGGTGTTAAACCTACTGTATTACAACTTATCTATGGTTCATACCCCCCGATACTACTCATAGATTCATTAAAATAAGCAAACAACACACGAAAAACAGAATCTGTCAAAAACAGAACAGTCTGTAGCAATCTGTAACTTTCGAATACTTCTGTAACTAAAAAATTCTGAAATAAATCTTTGGACGTGAGGAATTTGTCTATTAATCATATTCAAAAAATAATAAACCTAAAAGCACTCTCTAGTAAACAATAACAGCTATTCTTGTGAGCGCAAAAGTTTCTGTTTTTTACAGCAAGATCGCAAAGAGTTCACCCAAGTCTCCCCAAAGGTCCTACTTGGCACAAACACTAATTAAAACATAAAACCACGTCTAAACAGAAGATATATGAATTATTTATTACTAAACAGGAGCAAAAATCAAAGAACAGAAATAAATTTGGGTTGCCTCCCAACAGGCATAAAAACAAAAATAGATCTAGGTATTGTCATCTTCGGCATGTAATTCTTTAATTGAACACACATAACCCTTAGGAGGTTCTTTGGTTTTGTTAATGATAGAACTCCTAGGCAATAAATCCATAAATTCATTTGTGGCAAAAGGTTCCTATTGATATAAAAAAGTTGGGATGAACACTTATCGATTTGAGGTCTTCATTTTCCTTACTAGAAGGTTCACCCTTATTATTAGGAACATAGATAAACTTGGAAACTTTGGTAGGAGGAGGATGTGAGGGATTTTTAACGGCAAAAAAAGCAAAATCCAAGTTGGTAATAATATCTTCGAGTTTATCAATTCTAGCAGAATCTTGATCTATCCTTTCATTAACTATGGGTTCCTTTTCCCTAAGATTTTTCAGAGTAATTCTTACTTTAGATCCATATTGGGTAATTTGGTAGTGGATCTTTTTATCCAAATTTTCTATTAGCTCAACAGTGGCAATTTTATCTTCAATAATATCAAGCCTTTGCATCACATGTTCCAAGGTTAAAATAGTTCCATTGACCAAAAGAGGTGGTGGGCCTAACAAATCTATCATGGCATTATAAGAATCAAAAGTATGGCTTCCCAAAAATTCCCTCCGGTAATGGTGTCAAGAACATGTCTATTCCAAGTAGTAATGCCTACATAAAAATTGTGAAGAAGAATGGAAGTAGATTGCTTCCTAGCAGATCTATTTTGAGCATTACAAATTCTATACCAAGCATCTTTTAGATTTTCTCCCTCCCTTTGTTTAAAATTGAGAACTTCATTATCGGGAGTACTAGCACCAATGGGAGGACTAGCCATGAAGGCAAATCAAGGGATCTAACACACGAACACACAAGAAGCAAGCTAAAAGAGATGAACCGAAGAGGGGCGAAGAAAAGGCAAAGGTTTTCTAAAATCATTTTAGAAGTGGGGGAGAGGAAAATGAGAGGCTAATGGCAAGTAATGTAATGCGAGGGAGAGGAGTTTATGATGGGTACTTGGTATGTCTTGACTTGGCATAGATCTCCCCAGCAACGGCGCCAGAAATCCTTCTTGCTACCTCTTGAGCATGCGTTGGTTTCCCCTTGAAGAGGAAAGGGTGATGCAGCAAAGTAGCGTAAGTATTTCCCTCAGTTTTGAGAACCAAGGTATCAATCCAGTAGGAGATGACACACAAGTCACCTAGTACCTGCACAAACAATCAAGAACCTTGCAAACAACGTGATAAAGGGGTTGTCAATCCCTTCGCGGCCACTCGCAAAAGTGAGAACTAATAGAGATAGTAAAGTAAATATTTTTGGTATTTTTGTTGGATAGATTGGAAAGTAAAGATTGCGAAATAGTAAATGAGATGTAATGTAAATAAAAGAGATGTAATATAATAGGAAAGAAACCCAGGGGCCATAGGTTTCACTAGTGGCTTCTCTCGAGATAGCATGTATTACGGTGGGTGAACAAATTACTGCCGAGCAATTGATAGAAAAGTGCATAATTATGAACACATCTAAGGCAATGATCATGAACATAGGCATCACGTCCGTGTCAAGTAGAACAAAATGATTCTGCATCTACTACTATTACTCCACACATCAACCGCTATCCAGCATGCATCTAGAGTATTAAGTTCATAAGAACGGAGTAACGCATTAAGCAAGATGACATGATGTAGAGGGATAAACTCAAGCAATATGATATAAACCCCATCTTTTCATCCTCGATGGCAACAATACAATATGTGCATTGCTGCCCCTACTGTCACTGGGAAAGGACACCGCAAGATTGAACCCAAAGCTAAGCACTTCTCCCATTGCAAGAAAGATCAATCTAGTAGGCCAAACTAAATCGATAATTTGAAGAGACTTGCAAAGATATAAAATCATGCATATAAGAATTCAGATAAGAACCAAATAATATTCATAGATAATCAAGTCCATAAATCCACAATTCATCGGATCTCGGCAAGCACACCACAAAAGAGTATTACGTCGAATAGAACTCCAAGAACATCAAGGAGAACTTTGTATTGAGGATCAAAGAGAGAGAAGAAGCCATCTAGCTAATAACTATGGACCCTAAGGTCTGTGGTAAAGTACTCACACTTCATCGGAGAGGCAATGGTGTTGATGTAGAAGCCCTCCATGATCGATTCCCCCTCTGACAGATCGCCGGAAAAGGCCCCAAGATGGGATCTCACGAGTACAGAAGGTTGTGGTGGTGGAAAAATGGTTTCATGGTTCCCCCTGATGTTTCTAGGGTATAAGAGTATATATAGGTGAAAGAAATACGTCGGTGGAGCTACGAGGGGCCTATGAGGGTGGGGGCGCGCCCTCCTACCTCGTGGCTTCCTCGTAGAGTCCCAGACTTCAACTCCAAGTCTTTTGGATTGCTTTTGGTCCAAGAAAGATCCTCGCAAAGGTTTCGTTCCGTTTGGACTCCGTTTGATATTCCTTTTCTGTAAAACACTAAAATAGGAAAAAAAACAGAAATTGGCACTGGGCCTCCAGTTAATAGGTTAGTCCCAAAAATAATATAAAAGAGCATATTAAAGCCCATTAAACATCCAAAACAGGTAATATAATAGCATGGAACAATAAAAAATTATAGATACATCGGATACGTATCAAGTTTGGACATCCATTTGCCAGATTTCATAAAATATGGCAGTTGCTAACATGATTTGGACGGATTTAAGCATCACTACAGTTGAGAAAAACTCATTGTAGTCAACACCTTGAACTTGTCGAAAACCTTTTGCGACAAGTTGAGCTTTGTAGATAGTAACACTACTATCAGCGTTCGTCTTCCTTTTGAAGATCCATTTATTTTCTATGGCTTGCCGGTCATCGGGCAAGTCCACCAAAGTCCACACTTTGTTCTCATACATGGATCCCATCTCAGATTTTATGGCCTCAAGCCATTTCGTGGAATCTGGGCTCATCATCTCTTCCTTATAGTTCGTAGGTTCATCATGGTCTAGTAACATGACTTCCAGAATAGGATTACAGTACCACCCTGGTGCAGACCGTACTCTAGATGACCTACGAGGTTCAGTAGTAGCTTGATCTGAAGTTTCATGATCATCATCATTAGCTTCCTCACTAATTGGTGTAGGAATCACTGGAACTGATTTCTGTGATGAACTACTTTCCAATTCGGGAGAAGGTATAATTACCTCATCAAGTTCTACTTTCCTCCCACTCACTTCTTTCGAGAGAAACTCCTCTAGAAAGGATCCATTCTTAGCAATGAATATCTTGCCTTAGGATTTGTGATAGAAGGTGTACCCAAAAGTTTCCTTTGGGTATCCTATGAAGACACACTTCTCCGATTTGGGTTTGAGCTTATCAGGTTAAAGCTTTTTCACATAAGCATCGCAACCCCAAACTTTAAGAAACGATAGCTTAGGTTTGTTGCCAAACCATAGTTCATACGGTGTCGTCTCAATGGATTTTGATGATGCCCTGTTTAACGTGAATGCAGTTGTTTGTAATGCATAAGCCCAAAACGATAGTGGTAAATCGGTAAGAGACATCATAGATCGCACCATATCCCATAAAGTGCGGTTACAATGTTCGGACACACCATTACGCTGTGGTGTTCCAGGTGGCGTGAGCTGTGAAACTCTTCCACATTGTTTTAAATGAAGGCCAAACTCGTAACTCGAATATTCTCCTCCACGATCAGATCATAGAAAATTTATTTTCTTGTTACAATGATTCTCCACTTCACTCTGAAATTCTTTGAACTTTTCAAATGTTTCAGACTTGTGTTTCATTAAGTAGATATACCCATATCTGCTCAAATCATCTGTGAAGGTCAGAAAATAACAATACCCGCCACGAGCATCAACACTCATTGGACCACGTACATGGGTATGTATTATTTCCAATAAGTCACTAGCTCGTTCCATTATTCCGAAGAACGGAGTTTTAGTCATCTTGCCCATAAGGCATGGTTCGCAAGTATCAAATGATTCATAATCAAGTGATTCCAAAAGTCCATCTTTATGGAGTTTCTTCATGCGCTTTACACCGATATGACCCAAACGACAGTGCCACAAATAAGTTGCACTATCATTATCAATTTTGCATCTTTTGGCATCAATACTATGAATATGTGTATTACCACAATCGAGATTCAATAAACCATCAACATTGGGTGTATGACCATAGAAGGTTTTATTCATGTAAACAGAATAACAATTATTCTCTGTCTTAAATGAATAACCCTATTGCAATTAACATGATCTAATGATTTCATGCTCAACACGAACACCAAATAACATTTATTTAGGTTCAACACTAACCCCGAAAGTATAGGGAGTGCGCGATGATGATCATATCAATCTTGGAACCACTTCCAACACACATCGTCACTTCATCCTCAACTAGTCTCTATTTATTCTACAACTCATGTTTCGAGTTACTAATCTTAGCAACCGAACAAGTATCAAATACCCAGGGATTACTATGAGCACTAGTAAGGCACACATCAATAACATGTATATCAAATATACCTTTGTTCACTTTTCCATCCTTCTTATCCGCCAAATATTCGTGGCAGTTCCGCTTCCAGTGACCATTTCCTTTGCAGTAGAAGCACTCAGTTTCAGGCTTAGGTACAGCTTTGGGCTTCTTCACGGGAATGACAACTTGCTTGCCATTCTACTTGAAGTTCACTTTCTTTACCTTTGCCCTTTTCTTTAAACTAGTGGCCTTGTCAATCATCAACACTTGATGCTCTTTCTTGATTTCTACCTTCGTCAATTTTAGCATCACGAAGAGCTCGGGAATTGTTTTTGTCATCCCTTGCATACTATAGTTCATCACGAAGTTCTAGTAACTTGGTGATGGTGACTAGAGAACTCTGTCAATCACTATATTATCTGGAAGATTAACTCCCACTTGATTCAAGCGATTGTAGTACTCAGACATTCTGAGCACATGCTCGCTAGCTGAGCAATTCTCCTCCATCTTTTAGGCGAAGTACTTGTCAGGGGTCTCATACTTGGAACATCTCATATGCTCCGTGGCGTTCAAAATGTTTTTGAAGTCCCGGTTGTAAGTCGTAAAGTATGGTGCACTGAACTATCAAGTAGTCATCATATTGAGCTAGCCAAACGTTCATAACGTCTGCATCTGCTCCTGCAATAGGTCTGTCACCTTGTGGTGCATCAAGGACATAATTATTCTATGCAGCAATGAGGATAAACCTCAGATTACGGACCCAGTCCGCATCATTGCTACTATCATCTTTCAACTTAGTTTTCTCTAGGAACATATAAAAAACATAGGAAAGCTACAACGCGAGCTATTGATCTACAACATAATTTGCAAAATACTATTAGGACTAAGTTCATGATAAATTAAAGTTCAATTAATCATATTACTAAAGAACTCCCACTTGGATAGACATCCCTCTAGTCATCTAAATGATCACGTGATCCATATCAACTAAACCATGTCTGATCATCATGTGAGATGGAGTAGTTTTCAATGGTGAACATCTCTATGTTGATCATATCTACTATATGATTCACGTTCGACCTTTCGGTCTCAGTGTTCCGAGGCCATATCTGCATATGCTAGGCTCGTCAAGTTTAACCTGAGTATTCTGCACGTTCAAAACTGGCTTGCACCCATTGTATGTGAACGTAGAGCTTATCACACCTGATCATCATGTGGTGTCTCGGCACGACGAACTGTAGCAATGGTGCATACTCAGGGAGAACACTTATACCTTGAAATTTAATAAGGGATCATCTTATAATGCTACTGATGTACTAAGCAAAATAAGATGCATAAAAGATAAACATCACATGCAATCAAAATATGTGACATGATATGGCCATGATCATCTTGTGCTCATGATCTCCATCACCGAAGCATCGTCATGATCTCCATCATCACCGGCTTGACACCTTGATCTCCATCGTAGCATCGTTGTCGTCTCACCAACTATTTCTACTATGACTATCACTACCGCTTAGTGATAAAGTAAAGCAATTACATGGCGATTGCATTTCATACAATAAAGCGACAACCATATGGCTCCTACCAATCACCGATAACTCTGTTATAAAACATGATCATCTCATACAACAATTTATATCACATCATGTCTTGACCATATCACGTCACAACAAACCCTTCAAAAACAAGTTAGACGTCCTCTACTTTGTTGTTGCAAGTTTTACGTGGCTGCTACGAGCTTCTAGCAAGAATCGTACTTACCTACGCATCAAAACCACAACGATTTTTCGTCAAGTGTGCTATTTTAACCTTTAACAAGGACTGATTGTAGTCAAACTTTATTCAACTAAAGTTGGAGAAACAGACACCCGCTAGCCACCTATGTGCAAAGCACGTCGGTAGAACCAGTCTCATGAACGCGATCATGTAATGTCGGTCCGGGCCGCTTCATCCAACAATACCGCCGAATCGAAGTAAGACGTTGGTGGTAAGTAGTATGACTATTATCGCCCACAACTCATTGTGTTCTACTCGTGCATATATCATCTACGCATAGACCTGGCTCAGATGCCACTGTTGGTTAACATAGAAATTCAAAAGATTTTCCTATGATCATGCAAGATCTATCAAGGAGATGCATAACAACGAGATGGGAGAGTGTGTCCACGTACCCTCATAGACCGAAAGCGGAAGCGTTTAGTTAACGCGGTTGATGTAGTCAAACGTCTTCATGGTCCATCCGATCTAACCACCGAACGTACGACACCTCCGTGTTCAACACAAGTTCATCCCGATGACGTCCCTCGAGCTCTTGATCCAGTTGAGGACGAGGGAGAGTTCCATCAGTACGACGGCGTGGCGATGGTGTTGACGATGTTACTGGCGCATGGCTTTGCCTAAGCAGTACGACGATATGACCGAGACCAAGGTGTGTAACTGTGGAGGGGGGCACCGCACACGGCTAAGAGATTATCTATTGTGCTTTGGGGTGCCCCTGCCCCCGTATATAAAGGAGGGGGAGGAGGTCGGCGGCCAGGAGGGGCGCGCCTATAGGGGAGTCCAACTAGGATTCCCAATCCTAGTTGGAGTCCCCTTCTTTTTTCCAAGAGGGGAGAGAGGGAAGGAGTAGGAGAGGGAGAAGGAAAGAGGGGGGCGCCGCCCCCTCCCTATTCCAATTCGGACCTGCCAGGGGGGCGGCCACCTTGCGGCCCTCCTCTCTTTTCCACTAAAGCCCATTAAGGCCCACTACTTCCCCCGGGGGGCTACGGTAACCTCGCGGTACTCCGAAAAATGTCCGAACTCTCCCAAAACCTTTCCGGTGTCCGAACATAACCTTCCAATATATTAATCTTTATGTTTCGATCATTTCTAGAATCCTCGTCATGTCCGTGATCTCATCTGGAACTCCGAACAAACTTCAGTCATCAAAAACACGTAACTCTTAATACAAATCGTCATCAAACGTTAAGCGTGCGGATCCTACGGGTTCGAGAACTACATAGACATGATCGAGATACATCTCCGATCAATAACCAATAGCGGAACCTGGATGCTCATATTGGCTCTTACATATTCTATGAAGATCTTTATCGGTCAAACCGCATAACAACATACGTTGTTCCCTTTGTCATCAGTATGTTACTTGCCCGAGATTCGATCATCGGTATCATCATAGCTAGTTCAATCTCGTTACCAACAAGTCTCTTTATTCGTTCCGTAATACTTCATCCCGCAACTAACTCATTAGTCACATTGCTTGCAAGGCTTATAGTGATGAGCATTACCGAGAGGGCCCAGAGATACCTCCATGATACACGGACTGACAAATCCTAATATCGATCTATGCCAACCCAACAAACACCTTCGGAGACACCTGTAGAGCATCTTTATAATCACCCAGTTATGTTGTGACGTTTGATAGCACACAAGGTGTTCCTCTAGTATTCAGGAGTTGCATAACCTCATAGTTTGCAGAACATGTATAAGTCATGAAGAAAGCAGTAGCAATGAAACTGTAATGATCATAATGCCAAGCTAACGGATGGGTCTTGTCCATCACATCATTCTCCTAATAATGTGATCTCGTTCATCAAATGACAACACATGTCTATGGTTAGGAAACTTAACCATCTTTGATTAACGAGCTAGTCAAGTAGAGGCATACTAGGGACAGAGTGTATTGTCTATGTAATCACACATGTACTAAGTTTCTGGTTAATACAATTCTAGCATGAATAATAAACACTTATCATGATATAAGGAAATATAAATAGCAACTTTATTATTGCCTCTAGGGCATATTTCCTTCAGTCTCCCACTTGCACTAGGTTCAATAATCTAGTTCACATCGCCATGTGATTTAAAACCAATAGTTCACATATGTATGTGATTAACACCCATAGTTCACATCGCCATGTGACCAACAACCAAAGGGTTTACTAGAGTCAATAATCTAGTTCACATCGCTATGTGATTAACACCCAAAGAGTACTAAGTTGTGATCATGTTTTTCTTGCAAGAGAAGTTTAGTCAACGGGTCTACTAAATTCAGAGCCGTATGTATTTTGCAAAATTTCTATGTCTATGATGCTCTGCATGGAACTACTCTAGCTAATTGCTCCCACTTTCAATATGTATCCAGATTGAGACTCAGAGTCATCTGGATTGGTGTAAAGCTTACATTGACGTGACTCTTTATGATGAACTCTTTATCACCTCCATAACCGAGAAAAACTTCCTTAGTCCTCTTAGGTAACTAAGGATAACTTTGACCGCTATACAGTGATCCACTCCTGGATCACTGTCGTACCCCCTTGCCAAACTCATAGTAAGGCACATAACTGGTCTGGTACATAGCATGGCATACTTTATAGAAATTATGACTGAGGCATAGGGAATGACTTTTATTCGCTTTCTATTTTCTGCCGTGGTCGGGCTTTGAGTCTTACTCAACTTTACACCTTGTAATACAGGCAAGAACTCCTTCTTTGATTGATCCATTTTCAACTCTTTCAAAATCTTGTCAAGGTATGTACTCATTGAAAAATCTTATCAAGCGTCTTGATCTATCTCTATAGATTTTGATGCCCAATATGTAAGCAGCTTCACAGAGGTCTTTCTTTAAAAATCTCCTTTCAAACTCTCCTTTATGCTTTCCAGAAAATTCTACATCATTTCCGATCAACAATATGTCATTCACATATAATTATCAGAAATGTTGTAGTGCTCCCACTCACTTTCTTGTAAATACATGCTTCACCGCAAGTCTTTATAAAACTATATGCTTTGATCAACTCATCAAAGCGTATATTCCAACTCTGCGATGCTTGCACCAGTCCATAGATGGATCGCTGGAGCTTCCACACCTTGTTAGTACCTTTAGGATCGACAAAACCTTCTGGTTGTCTCATATACAACTCTTCTTTAAGAAATATCCATTTAAGGAATGCAATTTTGACGTCCATTTGCCAGATCTCATAAAATATGCTAACATGATTCAGACGGATTTAAGCATCACTACAGTTGAGAAAACTCATTGTAGTCAACACCTTGAACTTGTCGAAATCCTTTCGCGACAAGTCGAGCTTTGTAGATAGTAACACTACTATTAGCGTTCGTCTTCCTCTTAAAGATCCATTTATTTTCTATGGCTTGCCGATCATCGGACAAGTCCACCAAAATCCACACTTTGTTCTCATACATGGATCCCATCTTAGATTTTATGGCCTCAAGCCATTTCGCGGAATCTGGGCTCATCATCGCTTCCTCATAGTTCGTAGGTTCATCATGGTCTAGTAACATGACTTCCAGAATAGGATTACAGTACCACTCTGGTGTGGACCGTACTCTGGATGACCTACGAGGTTCAGTAGTAGCTTGATCTAAAGTTTAATGATCATCATCATTAGCTTCCTCACTAATTGGTGCAGGAATCACTGGAACTGATTTCTGTGATGAACTACTTCCCAATTCAAAAGAAGGTATAATTAACTCATCAAGTTCTACTTTCCTCCAACTCACTTCTATCGAGAGAAACTCCTTCTTTAGAAATGATCCATTCGATGAGACGAGACGAATTCGTTTAAAAAGTTTTTCCATTTGGGGTCGTCTTGGGGGCTTAATCGACCAAAATGTACTCTGAATATAAGATCTTAGTACCTTGAGCATAGTTTCGGCCTTCGAGATGAAATCAGACGGCGATGACCCGAACTTCAAAGATGTCCATATCAACAATACATAACTCTTTCATGTAGATCACTTCTCCATTTGAGGCCATGTTAAATAAGTTCTTGACCGTGCCAAAATCTGGTGTCAACACTACTGTCACAATAGCTACCAAACTACTATTATTACCGTTACTATTACTATCATTACTATTACTACCTGTCGTGGAATTGTCACGTCAGATGTCCTCGTGAAAGGACTTAGTTGTGGAGCCATCGCGACTAGGAAGCTTGAAGGGGTTAATCGGGACAACGGACACGAGAGGGTTTATACTAGTTCGGCCCCTTACGGTGAAGGTAAGGCCTACGTCTAGTTGGGTTGGTATTGATGTTTCGATGACCAGGGAGCGAGATACGCTATGCCCGATTCTCGATGATTTGTTTCTTGCCCTAAGCCGCCAGCGGGTCATCCCCTTATATACACGGGTGGACGCCCTACGGCTTACAGAGTCCCGGCCGGCTTATAAACAATGTCCGGCTCGGTGACTAGTTAAGTCTACCTTATGATACAAGTAATATTATTATGGTGGTTTAGTACAACGGGCCTTAAGTCGCCTGTGGGCCTTAAGCCCTCTATGAACCGCCATCTTCATGCTTTGGTCTTGGGCCTTCTCTCTGGTAAGACTTCTTTGCGTAACCCGGCCCCCCTGGGCGGCTTACTCAAATAGTTATATCCCCAACATTAGGCCCCAGATTGATTTGAACCTGTTCATGTCAATCTTAAAGTACCTCATGGAACTGTCCTTAGTATTTTGTCTTGCATGAAGGTTTTAACCCACCGTGACATCATCATCTGGATCCAGGTTAAGTCTCCGTGACGTCATCTTCAATAAAACTTATTTTTACTCCGTCATATCTTCCAACGGATCTTTGCCTTTACTGACCATCCCAAGAATCGAGGCGTTGCGGCCGCTGGATAATGATGTTTTGGTCTCCTCGTTTCTCGCGCCATCTCGGTCAGTCTTCCTTTATAAATAGAGCGACCTAGGTCTTTCACTCTTCCTTCTTTCAGTCGTCCTCTTCCTCTTGCTTCCTCTCGAGCTCCGCCGCCGCCGCTGTCGAACCCCTCGTCTTCACCAACTCGGGCCGCTGCATCAACCTGACTCTGACCAGAGATCGACAGCGAACCTTCGCAGCTCGTCCGCATTCGTGAGTTCCTCTCCTTCCCTTTCTCAGATGTGCATTAGGACTTTGTCGAGTTCGTCGGCGTTCATCACCGCCCGACGCAAACCCTCGCTAGTCCTTACCTCCAATGCCCTGTTTAGATCGTAAAAACTATGTATAACTGCTGCGGTACTTGTTTGTGTTGATCTTGCATAGAAATAGATCTCATTTCCCTTGTTTGTAAACCCTCTTCGAGTGTATGAACTTCTCTGCCATGTTTTTAGGTCTAGAAAGTTTTCTTTTCAGAGCAATATTTTGATCCAGAGTAATAACTGTCATCTGAGAAACTTGTTTTTATCACCCGGAAAACTTCTTCTGGTAAATGCCCTTAAACACAACTGTCGAGGTGTCCGGATTAAATAAATGACACAAAACCTTAATTGCTCCTCATGACCTGAAGAATTTTGAACTGCGCTTGATACTTGTAGCGGCTTAAATATTGTTGCACAGTCATCCTTATATCATTAGGCCCCTCCTTAAGCCGCCACCTTGAATAATTAGGATTTTCCTCCTTGGTTAAAATTGAATCGGGTCTTCTTATTTTATCATAGGCCAACTGTTGTCATGGCTCCTAAGGCGGCCAAGGCCCCTGTAACCTGCAATTGGGTCCCATCCATAGTTACCAAGAGTAAACTGGCTGAGTTCGTGAAATCCGTCCATCTGCCAAAAAGGGAGGTTATGTCTTATCGTGTCCCTGACCCGTCTAAAGAGAAGCCTCATCCCAAAGACGGGGAGGTGATAGTTTTTACGGATCACATGAGCCGGGGATTTGCCCCTCCCGGCTCAAAATTCTTCAGGGAAGTTTTGAATTTATTTGACCTTAGACCTCAAGACATCGGACCCAATTCCGTGTCAAATATTTGCAATTTCCAAGTCTTCTGCGAGGTGTACCTGGGAGAGGAGCCAAGCCTGCTATTGTTCAGGGAACTTTTCTATATGAACCGGCAAAATGAACGTGCCAACGGGCCCAGTCTTGAGCTTGGCGACATCTCGATCCAACGACGGAGAGACTGCCTTTTTCCTTATGCTGAGCTGCCGAGTCACCCAAAATCTGGGAACCAAACGTGGTTCTACTGTCAGGACACTTCTCCGGCTGATGAGAAGCCTCTACCCGGCTTTCACGCCCTGCGCCTTGAATCCAACCATCCGTTACCAGACAAACTGACGGCCGTTGAACGTATGCCTCTCAATCCCACCATCAAAAAGATCAAAGCTCTCTTGGGAAACTGTTTAAACGACATCGATCTGGTCCGAGTCTGGGTCACTTGGCGAGTACTTCCATTAAGCTGCTGTTCCGGCTTAATGTGTACTTATACAGGCGAAAAGGATGACCCGTTACGCCATAGTCCTGACGACTTACCAGATGACGTGGTGGATGCTACGACCTAGTCGCTGCTGAAGGAGGGCACTGTGACGAGCAACGCCTTTGGCTTACTTCCCTTCTGCAAGAATAACCCGGCCCCTATAGTAAGTTATCAATCATAATAAATATTTATTGCTATATTATACCTTTTTTGGTACTCATAATTCCTTATCCTTTTCCACAGGCCGATGATAACTTCTGGAAAGCCAAATATGACCATGAGGCTGCCAAACAAGCCAGGACGACCAAGAAAGCCGAAAGGAAAGCCGCTAAGACAGGAACCTCAAAGAAGAAGAAACCCAGTGCCTCCGACTTACTTAGATTGGAGGACAGTTCTTCGGATGATGAAGAGGTAATCTTTTAAAAAAATTACTTCCCTTGTCATTACCTGTCTGACATTCTATCCCTTTAGGAGGATACGGAAAACAGTCGAGCAGCCAATGAAGAGGTAACTATAATCTCCTCCGACTCAGAGCCTTTGCCAAAGCAAAAGATCCGAAGGGTGACCCAGAAAGTAAGATTTTCACATGCTCTTGCTTATCAAGATCCTCAATTTCTTTTGAAGCAACAATAGCTTGAGAACCGGAGGCAGACCCGGAACAACAAGGATGCGGAACTCTCCTCCGCCTTACCTGACGTAACCAGGAAGCGTCGGACTGAGGTTATCTCCGCTTTACATTCTGTTTTACCTTTAGCGGGCTTAATTCGCCATCCTCTCAATTCGTCTGACTCCAATTATCAGGATACCTCTCCTTCTTCCGGTGAATCCATGCAGTCAAACATGCCGGCTTTCAAAACTGCTCCCGGGTAATGTAACCTTATGCACTTTTTACTTTACCCATGCTTGCGTATTCATCCTTCTGCTTTTGTTAACAGCATGCAAGTGAAGCCCAGTAAACGGGCAAAGAAGAATAAGCCATTCGAAGAACCGGTCGTGGCTGAACCGGTGATTAATGCGTCTGCTCCAGACAGCTCTACCCATCAGCCGCCGCCTGATCCGGCTTCTGATATTCCAATGCGAACCTCTGATCCGCCTACCGAAGATACTCTCAACACAAGTGACCCGGAGACTCCTAGCCCAGTCAAAACAAATGAACCGGAAGTTGAGATTGTGAGGTCTCAGTTTGTTGAACCAGGGCGGCCTACCGTCCTTGCCAAATGTACCGCCAGGGAAGAATTTGCCCAACACCGAAAAGCCAAGCAAGACATTACTGATTATACTCACTTAAGCATGGGTGATATAGTCTCGGGCTATCTGAATCAAGTGCATAATAGCCGTGACCTGGAAATTGACATGGTAAAACAAATACAGCACAAATCTGAGGTATAACTTATACTTTTTACCTGAGTCTTACATACTGTACCAGCCCCCAAGTCTATCGCTTATGAATAAATATGCTGTAGACTTAGAAATCTGCTTTACTTATTAATTAAACCAGTTCAAAGAGAATATATTTAACCCGGTTATAACATGGTAGTTGTAAATTTTGCAATATACATTAGTCCCCAAGTGTCAAGTATCTTTACTTGTAAGGTGCTTGAGACTTAATCTGTGTGACCCGGTACGATAAGGTTAAAATTCTTCGGCATACATTAGCCCCCAAGTGCCAAGTATCTTTACTTGTAAAGTGCTTGGGACTTGAATGTTACCTTACTATAATCCTTACCATAACCTGGTGTCAATGCAAGATGCCATAAGTCAGTTTGAATCAGAGCTTGCTGTCCTGAAGAGTAGTCTGGAAACTCAAGAACTTGAGACTCAGAAGGCTAACTCCAAATTTGAATTCAGTGTCTCTGAAAATGAGAAGCTGAAGAAGAATTTTGAGTTGGAGAAGAAAACTTGGGCTGATGAGAAGGATTCCCTGGTGACTCGGGCCGAAACAGCAGAAGCATCTCTTGCAGAAGCAACAACCAAGCTGTCCGACTTAAAACGGCAGATATCTCAAATGGTCTCAGCCATCTTCGGTAAGTTATCGTGCAAAACTTCCAACCTTGTAACCTTACAATGACTATTGTAATAATTACTTCCGGCTGACTGTTATACTTGTGCACATACAGGCCCCAGGAGTACCAACCTAAAGCAAGACATGCTGATCAAGCTTAAAGCAGTTTACACCTTAGTGGAACAGCTATACTCCGGGTCACAACGTGCCTTGGCCGTTGTAGCCTTATCAACTCCACATCCCCGCCTTCTGCAAGACATATTGAAGAGCCTCACTTTTCTTCCTCAGCGGATCCAAGACTTAAGGCGGATGTCCTCAAGATCCGGAGTCGTAGCCGCATTGAGCCAGGCTAAAGCATGGCTCCCAGAACTAGACCCGGCCGACCTTGCCCTTGGATACCCAAGTCTGAAGGAGGACGCCACTGCATTTTACGACCATGACTTCACCACCTGTGTCAAAGCCATACGTCCCGTGGCAACCCTTATTGGAAATGACACTGATCTTAGCAAGTATGCACCGGCTTATGATAGTGAAAACCAGAGAATTCCAAACGCTCCATATGATCAAATCAGCATGATCCCTCCAATTTGTAAGCATACTTTTGCCCCTGAAGTGGACCCAACCGGTTTAATAGATGATGAAGTTGAGTTTGAAGCTTTGAGCAGCATTGATTGGGCCTCGTCAACTTTCCAGGACAAAACAACTGACGGAGAAGCGGAGAAGGATAACCCAGAGGCTTCAAGCCCGCCGAAGGAGTGAATCGCCAGATGTTTTGCAAAAAACAATGCTTCATTTATTCAGACTCGGGGAGTCTTGTAATAGGGTAGAAAAACCTCTCAACTTTGTCATGCCTTCGCACATGTTTATGGCGCTTAAAACTTTCATAAGCCGCTAGTGCTATATATTTCCAGCTTATGTTGATCATTTGCCTCCCAGATGTTAAATTTGCTTGACTTATCCTGCACATGAAACAAACCAAAGCTCCCTTGGCGGTTTATCACATCGGGTGTCACATAAAGTATTTGTAACCCGAAAACGAACCAAAGGCACCCTACACAGGCCGGTTTACGACTATACTTTGCTAAGCATAAACATAATAGCATGCCTGCGATCCTTTGATAACCTTTCCTGCTGATTTGATGCTCACCTGGTACTTAACAACCTGGTGTGACCAATATTAAACCGGAAAGACAAAAAACATCTCATAATGTTTTCCCAAGTTCTTAGGATAGTCAAAATAATTTACAGGCTTCTGATTCGAATACGATCAGTAAACCGTTCCAAAGGGGTTAAGCTAAGATTCGGATACGATCATATAGCCCCAAGTGGCTTGGCGATGCCGATCAAGTGGGTATCGACAGCTATGTTCTCTTTGGTTCGAATACGACCTATGTTTGAACAGGAAGCCCCCAAGTGACCATGAGATTTGTTTAATGACGCTGATTCGTATACGATCCACGTCAGACCCAAAGGGGTTAAGCTATGATTCAAATATGATCAAGAAGCCCCCAAGTGGGTTTGGCAGTATGCCGATCAAGCGGGTATCGACAGCTATGTTCTCTTTGGTTCGGATACGACCTATGTTTGAACAGGAAGCCCCCGAGTGATCATGGCTAGATCCAGATATGATCATAAGCCGGACCAAAGGTAAAGCCGGATTCAGATATGATCCGCTCCATGTTGGTTGTTTCCACCATCAAACAAAAAGACATATAAACTTTTGAGGGTGAAAAAGGACAGAGGTCCTGCTTTATTACTTTATATAATATATACATTGTCAAAAAATATATACATCTTACGAGCCGAGGGCTTAAGTATAGTAAGGCCGAAGATGGGCTATATTCCACGGCCGGCGGGTCTCCTCCTCCGACTTACGTGAGTCTTTGTTCTCTGGAATATCAATGAGGTAGTATGACCCGTTGTTTAGATTCTTGCTAACCACAAAGGGTCCTTCCCAAGGAGGGGATAGCTTGTGCATATTGGACTGATCCTGGATGAGCCGGTGCACTAAGTCGCCTTCCTGAAATGTTCTGCTTCTGACCCGGCGGCTGTGATAGCGACGAAGGTCTTGCTGGTAAATCGCTGAGCGGGCTATTGCCAAGTCTCGCTCCTCATCCAACAAGTCAAGTGCCTCCTATCGAGCTTTTTCATTATCAGCCTCAACATAAGCCGCCACCCGGGGCGAGTCGTGCCGGATGTCACTTGGCAGAACTGCCTCTACTCCATAAACCATGAAAAAAGGTGTATAACCTGTGGATCTGTTAGGCGTAGTGTTGATGCTCCATAGCACAGAGGGTAACTCTTCCACCCAACAACCCGGAGTCCACTGTAAGGGGACCAAGAGCCGTGGTTTGATACCCCTTAAGATCTCCTGATTTGCTCTTTCTGCTTGACCATTGGATTGAGGGTGAGCAACAGCCGAAACGTCAAGCCGGATATGCTCTCGTTGACAGAACTCTTCCATTGCACCCTTGGAGAGATTAGTGCCATTATCAGTTATGATGCTATGTGGAAAACCAAAACAAAAGATCACCTTTTTGATGAACTGAACTGATGTGGCTGCATCACACTGGCTGACCGGCTCTTCCTCAATCCACTTTGTAAATTTATCCACTACCACCAGGAGGTGTGTCTTTTTGTCCTTAGACCTCTTGAAGGGTCCCACCATGTCAAGCCCCCAGACCACGAATGACCAAGTAATTGGAATCATCCTCAACTCTTATGCCGGCACATGAGCTCGTCGTGAGAATTTTTGACATCCGTCACATTTGCTAACAAGATCCTCCGCATCAGCATGAGTCGTCAGCCAGTAAAAACCATGACGGAAGGCCTTGGCCACCAGGGATTTTGAGCCGGCATGGTGACCACAATCGCCTTCATGGATCTCTCGAAGTATCTCTTGACCCTCTGCTGGTGACACACAACGCTGGAACGCCCCTGTGACACTGAGGTGATGTAACTCGCCATTAACAATTGTCATGGATTTGGACCGCTTGACAATTTGTCTTGCCAAGGTCTCGTCCTCAGGCAGCTCTCCCCGGGTCATATAAGCCAAGTATGGCAATGTCCAATCTGGCATGACGTGAAGTGCGGCCACCAACTGTGCCTTCGGGTCTGGCACTGCAAGCTCTTCCTCTGTAGGTACCTTGACAGAAGGATTATGCAGAACATCAAGAAAGGTGTTAGGCGGCACCGGCTTACGCTGAGAGCCCAACCGGCTTAACGCATCAGCCGCCTCATTCTTCCTTCTATCAATGTGATCCACCTGATACCCTTCGAAGTACCCAGCTACAGCATCTACTTCACGACGATAAGTCGCCATAAGAGGATCCTTAGAACCCCATGTGCCTGAGACCTGTTGAGCCACGAGGTCTGAGTCGCCCAAGCACCTTACCCAGCTTAAATTCATCTCCTTAGCCATCCGGAGACCATGGAGCAAGGCCTCGTATTCAGCTGCATTGTTAGTACAGGGAAACATGAGCCGGAGCACATAACGAAATTTGTCACCTCGAGGGGAAGTTAAAACAACTCCAGCCCCTGATCCTTCTAACTGCCTGGACCCATCAAAGTGAATAATCCAATATGTATTGTCCGGCTTCTCCTCAGGTGCCCGCAACTCTGTTCAATCATTGATAAAGTCCACCAAGGCCTGAGATTTGATGCCAGTACGGGGCATATACTTCAAATCATAAGGCCCAAGCTCAATAGCCCCCTTGGCGATTCGTCCTGTGGCCTCCTTGTTCTGAATGATGTCTCCCAAAGGAGCTGAACTTACCACCATTATAGGATGACTTTGGAAGTATTGCTTCAGCTTCCGGTTTGCCATGAACACACCATAAACAAGCTTCTGTCAATTTGGATACCTTTGCTTAGACTCAATGAGCACCTCGCTGATGTAGTAAACCGGCCGTTGACCCGGATGCTCCTTGCCTGCTTCCTTACACTCCACCACGATGGCAACACGGACGGCCCGCGAGTTAGCAGCCACATATAACAATAGCGGCTCTCTATCAATGGGAGCCGCAAGAACCGGTGGCTCAGACAACTGCCTCTTTAATTCGTCAAAGGCAGTGTTAGCAGCATCGCTCCAGACAAAAGTGTCTGTTTTCTTTATCATCTAATATAGCGGTAAGGCCTTCTCCCCTAACCGGCTTATGAACCGGCTTAAAGCAGCAACACGTCCCACGAGGCGCTGAACATCATTGATACACGCCGGCATAGCCAGAGAGGTAATCGCCGTGATCTTCTCCGGATTAGCTTCAATGCCTCTGTTTGACACCAGAAAACCCAAGAGCTTGCCTGCAGGTACACCAAACACACACTTGGCCGGGTTAAGCATCATCTTGTAAACCCGGATATTGTCAAAGGTCTCTCTCAAGTCGGATATTAAGGTTTCCTTTTCTCTGGATTTCACCACGATGTCATCCACATAAGCATGAACATTACGCCCAATCTAATCGTGCAAACAGCTCTGCACACATTGCTGATAAGTCGCCTGGGCACTCTTGAGTCCAAACGACATAGATACATATCAGAAGGCCCCAAACGGAGTGATGAAAGCTGTCTTCTCCTGGTCCTTAACTGCCATCTTGATCTGATGATAACCAGAGTAAGCATCCAAGAATCTCAAACATTCACAACCCGCTGTAGCATCAATGATTTGATCAATACGGGGGAGAGCAAAGGGATCAGCCGGACAAGCCTTGTTTAAGTCCGTGTAATCCACACACATCCGCCAAGTTCCGTTCTTCTTGAGCACCAACACCGGGTTAGCCAACCACTCTAGATGAGAAACATCAACAATAAACCCGGCCACTAAGAGCCGGGCAACCTCCTCTCCAATAGCTTTCCGTCTCTCTTCACTGAACCGTTGGAGAAATTGCCTGACTGTCTTATACTTCGGATTAATATTGAGAGTGTGCTCAGTGAGTTCCCTCGGTACACCCGGCATGTCAGAAGGTTTCCATGAAAAGATGTCCCGGTTCTCACGGATGAACTTGATGAGCGCGCTTTCCTATTTCGGATCCAAATTGGCACTGATACTGAACTGCTTAGAGGCGTCTCCCGGGATAAAGTCAACAAGCTTTGTCTCAGCGGCCGATTTAAACTTCAATGCTGGGTCATGCTCGGTAGTTGGTTTCTTGAGGGAGGTCATATCCACCGGGTCAACATTGTCTTGATAGAATTTGAGTTCCTCCGCGGCACAGGCAGTCTCAGCATAAGCCGCGTCGCCTTCTTCACATTCCATGGCCACCTTTCGACTCCCATGCACAGTGATGGTGCCCTTGTAACCCCGCATCTTGAGCTATAAGTAAACATAACACGACCGTGCCATGAATTTAGCATAAGCCGGTCGCCCAAACAGAGCGTGATATGGACTCCTGATTTTGACCACTTCAAACGTCAACTTCTCAGCCCTGGAGTCATACTCATCTCCAAAGGCCACCTCTAATTCAATCTTGCCAACTGGGTAAGCCGACTTGCCTGGAACCACCCCATGGAAAGCAGTGTTGGATGTTCTCAGATTCTTCTCAGTCAACCCCATGTGCTGAAAAGTATCATAATAGAGGATATTGATGCTGCTACCTCCGTCCATGAGTACCTTAATGAATTTATATACACCAACCTGAGGTGCTACCACCAAGGCTAACTGACCCGGATTATCGACTCGTGGAGGGTGATCCTCTCTGCTCCATATGATGGGTTGCTCTGACCATCTCAAATAACGAGGAACTGCCGGCTCAATCGAATTTACAGCCCTCTTATGAACCTTCTGGTCACGTTTTCATAAGCTGGTGGTAAACACATGGTACTGCCCACCACTCAACTGTTTTGGCTGGCTCTGATAACCCGACTGTTGCTGCTGTCCCCCCTGACCATATTGCTGCTGATTATTTCCACCCGGCTATCCTTGAAAACTGGAATTTGAACCGCCGCTCGGGCCATGAAAGCCACCAGCCCCTGAACCACCGCCAAATCCATGACTACCATCAAAGGTATTGGAATTTTTAAACGCCTTCATGATCGCGCAATCTTTCCACACGTGCGTAGCGGGGTGCTCCCGGGTGCCATGTTTCGGGCAGGGCTCATTGAGTAGCTGCTCAAGAGATGGGCCTGAACCGCCGGATCGAGGCCACTTACCCTTACGTCTCTGATTGTTACCCTGTGTATTAGCGTTGGCTACAAGCTCCGGATTACCGTCCGCCTTATGCTTATTGCCGCTTTGATTCACCGGGTTGTGCTGTTGACCCTTTCCATTGCCGTTCCTTTTTCCCTTCCTTGTCTTCTCATCGTCTGACGCGGGATCCTTGGTACTATCAGAATCGGCATATTTGACTAAAGCCGCCATCAGCATACCCATATCTCTGCAGTCATGCTTAAGGCGCCCCAGTTTCTGCCTCAGCGGCTCAAAGCTGCAATTTTTCTCTAACATGAGGACTGCAGAGCCGGCATCCATCTTATCAGATGAATGAATGATCTCCTTGACCCGGCGTACCCAATGGGTGGTGGATTCGCCCTCCCCCTGCTTACAATTCGTCAAGTCCATGATTGACATAGATTTCTTACAGGTGTCCTTGAAGTTCTGGATAAAACGGGCTTTTAACTCCTCCCACGAACCAATGGAATTGGGCGGTAAACTTTTTAATGAAGACTGGGCCGTTCCATCTAACATCATGGTGAAATATTTAGCCATTATCGCGTCACTGACTTCCAACAGCTCCATGGCCATCTCATAACTCTCAATCCAGGCTCCGGGATGTAAGTCGACCGTGTAATTCGGCACCTTTCGGGGTCCCTTGAAGTCCTTGGGTAGGCGCACATTGCGCAAAGCCGGTATAAAACAAGGAAGACCACCGGTTCTGGTGGCTACTCCCATCTCAGTAGAAGTCTTTGGATACTCTGGAATATCCTGATGTGCCGCCTGTTGAGCCGCCAGCTGAGCCGCCTGCTCGTTCTCCTGACGTACTCGGTCTTGCACCGGGTTATAGCCACCATGTTGGTCACGGCGTTGAGCGTTTCTTGACAAAGCTTCAGATTCCATGTGCCTGCTGTAACTCGGGCACCGGTTCTAACGAGGCGGTGCTAACTAAGGCGGAGGAGTTGAATGGATCCTATCCCGACTATAAGAATAGGTCTCTTGCTGAGCCAGGACCGTCTGAACAAGTTCCCTGATCCTCCGGGTCTCCACCGCGGTTGGATCATCACCGTCCACTGGAAGAGCCGCCAGTCGCACTGATGCTGCGATTAAATTCTCCATAGTGTTGGAAAAGTGACCCTCTGGTATCGGCACATAATGCGGTGGTGCCATGCTCACATGAGGAGGTGGCATCTCTTGATGCTGAGCCGGTCCTCCTGCTCCGGATGTCATGAACTGATTAGCGTCTGGCGGGTTACTTGGGCCGGCTCCGGGTGTAGCGAAAGGGTCGTAATTCAGAGGTAACCGGGATTGGGTCTTCTGGTGTCTCCTCCTCATTACCTCATTGGACGCGTTTAAGCTCATCGTGAGCTGGTAAGCCTCTGACTGCAACCGCTGTGCCCGGGCGTCGAGAGCCGCCCGCTCCGTAGCTAGTCTAGTATCCTCAGCTGCCAAGGCCTCCTTGGCCTGAGCTATCTCCGCACGTACCCGGGCCACCTCTGCGTCATGCTCATCTTTGTTTGCAGGGATAACTATGGTGGTTAACAGGGCCGTAAGCTTGTCCATGAGGTCTATCAGCACTTGAGCCGGCGGGCGCACAGGGCCTCCTGCCCCGGCCGCTCCTATCCCGGATGTAATTGCAGTAGCGGCCATAGAATTTTGACCGGGTTGAGTCCCAGCCATGAAGACTCCTGCCCAATTCGGCGACTCACAGGGGTCTGAAATACTGAAGCCATCAGAACAGCCCCCGAGCACACCATCTTGAACTTGATACAGAGAATCTGTTGAACCGGCGGACGAATCACCGTCAGAGTGGACGGCCGTCTCACCATCTTCTTCAGGTCCTTCAGAAAGCTCTTCTCCGTGGACGCAGCCCACAAAGACACGCTTCATGCCGGGTTGAGCTCGGGCGGGTTTCGCACGCTGAGCCGTCTCGACGAGGTCGGTGTAGTTGTCCGGCTCAGGCCCCGGCTCACCAATCCGGCCGATGAAGATGTGGATCCCTCCGAAGGGGACCCGGTACCCGTACTCAATTGAGCTGGCGTCGGGGCCCCAGCCTTCATCGTCGATGTAGATATTGCCGCGATGACTCTTGGTCATCCGGCCCACTACGTATCCCTTGAGCCCTTCGAAGTTGCCCTTCAAGAACTCAAATCCACCGTGCGCTGGCCCCATGGTGGGCGCCAACTGTCGTGGAATTGTCACGTCAGATGTCCTCGTGAAAGGACTTAGTTGTGGAGCCATCGCAACTAGGAAGCTTGAAGGGGTTAATCGGGACAAAGGACATGAGAGGGTTTATACTAGTTCGGCCCCTTACGGTGAAGGTAAGGCCTACATCTAGTTGGGTTGGTATTGATGTTTCGATGACTAGGGAGCGAGATACGCTATGCCCGGTTCTCGATGATTTGTTTCTTACCCTAAGCGGCCAGCGGGTCGTCCCCTTATATACACGGGTGGACGCCCTGCGGCTTACAGAGTCCGGGCCGGCTTATAAACAATGTCCGGCTCGGTGACTAGTTAAGTCTACCTTATGATACAAGTAATATTATTATGGCGGTTTACTACAACGGGCCTTAAGTCGCCTGTGGGCCTTAAGCCCTCTATGAACCGCCATCTTCATGCTTTGGTCTTGGGCCTTCTCTCTGGCAAGTCTTCTTTGCGTAACCCGGCCCCTCCTAGGCGGCTTACTCAAATAGTTATATCCCCAACACTACCGCTATCAAATTATTATACCACTGTGCTACTGATCACTCTGCCGTAGATATTTAGTCTTTAGGTGTGGTTGAATTGACAACTCAACTGCTAATACGTGCAAATATTCTTTGGCTCCCCTTGTGTCGAATCAATAAATTTAGGTTGAATACTCTAACTTCGAGAACTGTTGCGATCCCTATACTTGTGAGTTATCACGAGGGCGGCCGCGTTGGCGGCTTCCAGCTTGTCGCCCGCACCTTCCTCCGGCTAGCCCTCTTGGCTGACTGCTTGGTCCGCTGCGCCAGCATGTGCTCCTTCTTGGCGTTGGTCACCTTTTCGCGGACAAGGTATGGCTTGTCGACGGTGGAGGCGAGGGCGGCGGGTTTTAGCATGTCGGCCATGGCGAGCGGGCGACAGGGTTTGGGGGAGAAAGGGGGGATGAGGTGGATGTGCCACTGTGTGGCGGGCCAGGGGAAGGACAAGGGCAGGTGTCGCACACATCCACGTCGACGCAAACCCGACCCAAAATTGGGCCTGAAATGGGTTGCGGGCGGACAAAAAGCGGACACTCGTCCATTTACGTCGATGCATTGAGCCATGGTTTGTGTCCGTTTCGACACAAACAACGCGCACAGACAGAATGCGTCGGCGGGTTGGAGTTGCCCTTACATTTTTCTAAGGGCTTGTCTAGTTGTTTGTTGAGAAACACTTGTAATTCATGCATACTCATAACAATTATATGTACATTAATTTAGATTTAAGATCCAAGAAAATACAAAGCAACTCCTATGTCTAAGAATCAAAATGAAATCTCTTGAAAACACCTTCTTCGCCTTATTAACCTCTCCTAGAAGAAATACTCCAAATACTTCGATAAAGAGGCTGCAATTGGACTGGAGCAACGATTTTTTCACTCTTTCACCCGCACGAACATTACCAATAATGGTTCTTGAAATCGCCACGAGTCGCGCATATAAAAAGATAGGAGGCCTTGATTGATGAATGTACTTGGATCAGAGATAATCCCCCAGAAATGCAGGACGTCGGATCACAATATCTTCAGGATTATGTCATGGAAAATTGCAACTTCACAAAGATGTCTCGTCTAGTTTTTTTATACGCGAAGATAGATGGTATAGTTTTTTTAGACCTGTAAACCTTTATTAAATCATGTTTCAATCTAGTCCTTTTCGAAAAGGACTAGACCAGCTATCTTTGTGTTTTCTACTCCCTCTGTACCGAAATGCATGTCGCTGGAGTAAGTGACATGTATTTCGGTACAGATGAGTACTTATTAAATTGCTAGTGTAATCAAAATTAGGTAGCTATTCCAGAACTCAGAGACTTGCTGCTACTCATCACTCTTTATCATTATTATTCTAAAATTGACTCCTAATGCAGCATCCATGTTACTAGTAAGCCACATCACGTAAAAAAGAATAGTCATTGCACGTGATAAAAAAAAGTGCGACCACTGCATGTGATAAAACCGTGAGCCCCGCGCCCACCTGTCTGTCCAAACCCCCTCTTAGCGCTTTCACCTCATTGGGCTCCCCCGCCGTTCTTGCTAGGTTACCAGGATCGCGTGTCCTGCCGCCAGCAAGCAACACAACGCCGCAGCCACTGCTCGCGATGCCGACAATCAGCGTCGGTCGCGACTGCCTCTTCGCTGTTGTGGATGCTCCAGCACAAGACGAATTCGAGGCACTCTACTTCGATTTCAGCATCGAACTCGACGACGTGGTGAGCCGCTCAGATCTGTGCCATTTTTCTCTCCTACTCGCATGCTTTGGTATTTGGGTGTTAATTTCGCTTGATGTGATTTGCTTCATTGGGTTTGTGTAGACCACAGAGAAGGCCATCATCCGGAAGGAGAAGCACCTGGAGGAAGATGTCGAAGCGGATGGTGATGACGAGGTCATCTACAAGATTGAGGTTGCTGCCAATAGGTAAGCACATTTTGGTTTTGCCAGCTGAACTGTCTGTACAAGTGGCTAAACTGCTCTGACTTGAGTTGCTATGGTGTGAGATATCTGTCCGTCTTCTGGTATCACTAGCTCAATTAGTCTACATTAAGCTGCTAATTGTCAAATCAAATATGTGTGTATGAATTGGTGTCACCGTAGCTGTAATCATGTAACCGGTTTGCTTTCTTTTATTTGGGCGAGCAAATTTTGTTCTGCTATTCAGTTCAAAGTTTTTGGTCTTTATAGGCATCGTGCATGGCATGTGTCACTTAATTGTTGGACTTTGCGGAGATTGACCTTGTTATCCGTACTAATGTCAGCTCAAGTCTAACCTGCATTTATGGTGATTCTTTTGGTTTTGGCATCAAATTTGGAACCAACATCTGTAGGTTTTGTTCATTCTGATTTTTATTTAATTTGAAATAAACTTTGGCTGCGCCATCCCTATATATGGTAGTAATTCTTGTTACTGGTAAGGTTTTAATGAGTAGTTTATTTTGTCTTGCTACTTTTGTATTTAATTCTATTCTCTTGTTCATTTTGGGTGTAGTAAGAAATTATTTGGTGCTGTGGGACACTTGTAGTATATTAACTTGCTTTCTTGTACATGTTTGATGTGAGATAATAAGACTTCAAATAGTTGAACTTCCACACAGCACATTGTGTTCAACCGCGAACTTTTGCTTTCTTTCCAGCAAAAGAGAAAGAACTGCTTTCTCATATATGTCTGATGTGACATTTGGCGCACTAGTATCGATGGATCGCGCGAAGCAACAAGTTTTTTTAGGGGGCAAAGCACCTAGTTTAAAAGGAAAAAAGGCGGTACACTCACAACACCCTTGTCGCGTTCGCATTGCACCCCACACACGTTTTGTCCTGCACGCGGTTCATGCAAACGGAACATGCTTCGGCTTGCCTCTTCACTGACATGTGGGACTGCACTTGGAGAAACCGACCATGCGCCAAACTCCCCTCGCCCACTGTGCGAAAATCCTCCCCCCACCCAAATATTCCCCCCAAATCCTAAATTCAGCCGCCCTTCGGCCAACTAGTCAATAATATTCCCCAAATCCCCCTCCCCCCGTCCCCCTCCACTCCATTCGCTCTGCCAAAGCCGCCCTCCCCACTGCGCTGATACGTCGGCACCGCGGTTTGTTGAGGGGACGCTCGGAGATCCTCTCGCTCCCACAGTACGCTCTCATAGACTGTCGTCCTCTTGCCGTGCCGCCACCGTTGGCGATGTTCTTGTGGAGGCGCACAACGATCAGCGCCGCCATTGTTGGCGATGTTCATGTGGAGACGAACAGCGGTCAGCTTCTCCCATGGTACGCGCATTCTAGACTGAGGCCCCGTGCATATCGGTGTAGCGCTGAATGTTAGCTGATAGATGTTGTTCATCTCACTGTTTGCCGAAGTAGTTTACAGTCAATATGCTCTGCTTAAGAAGCTTCCTTCCCCTGTTCTGCACTCAATCTGCTTAGCTGAGATGGCATGCCAAGGCCGATTAGTTGCTAAAATATCCTGCCATATATTTATTGTGACATAGATTGCCATGGTCTAGTAGCCAATCTGTTAGGTGAAATAGCTCTACATTGTTTTATACTCGATCTTTGTTGATGCGATGGCCTTCGATAGTTTGAAGGTTGTGTGCTCGGCCTCATTCACTGCTGAAATAGCCTGCCATAATTTAGCACTCAAATCTGTTTGCTAAATTAGCTTTACATATATTTCGTTACTTAGATCTGCTCATCCAAATATCTTGCCATAGCTTTAGACATCGACCTAGGTATTTTTTTCTGGACTTCATAAAAAATCATATGTGTTTTTCCTGTAATATCTAGTATAAGAACTAATTTGTATGTCTAACAGATGGACATGACTTGGATAACTTCTGCTCAAAGATTCTCTGCTGCATATGTCGAGGGGGTTGAAAACTTCATGAACTTTATCAGAGCTGAGTACGGTGGTCCAAAATCAGATGTGATTTGCCCGTGTAGCAGTTGTATGAATTGAGTCTCAAGACCCCAGTCGACTGTGCAAAATCATCTACACATGTATGGGATGTCAGTCACATATATTAGGTGGGTTCATCATGGTGAAGCTGTGAACGTCAATGTTATTGACTACGTGGAAGCAGCAGATCACCATGTTGATATGCCTGATGCTCAGGTGCAAGAGGAGGAGGAGGTGGTGGTGGCGGAGCCAATGAGTTTGACCAACATTGAAACAATGCTACGAAATGCTCGTGCATTCCATGAACTTTCACCTGCAGAAGAAAAACAGTGGGCCCGCATGTTGGAACAATGCAACGTGGCTGTCACCCCAGGAAATAAGCTGTCAGTGTTCCCAGTTATGGTTACCTTTCTTCAGGTGAAGACATCTGAGCAGATGACCAACAAAATCATTCGATGCGATGTTGGCTGCTTTCCGCAAATCTTTCCTAGACGCGTCTCAGCTGCCACACACCTACAGTAAAATGAAGAATTTCCTTCATGCAGTTGGAATTGGATATGATATGATCAATGTTTGTAAGAACAATTGTGTTCTGTTCCGGAAGGATTATGCGAACTTAAGTGAATGCCCGAAATGCAAATCATCAAGATGGAAAGATGGCGATGCTGTGAAGAGGATTCCTCATGATGTTCTGAGACATTTTCCAATTATACCAAGATTGCAGAGGTTGTTTCATGATGCTGAAACAAGAGAGGATGTACTGTGGCATTCTAGGAACCAGGAGTACAGAGATCAGAATGTAATGAGCCATCCATCTCATGGTAGTGAGTGAAAAAGCATCAATCATAAACACAAAAAGTTTGATGCTCACCGAAGAAACATTAGACTTGGCTTAGATTCAGATGGATTTAACCAATTTGGCCACCAGAGCACCACATATAGCATGTGACCAGTGCTTGTTATCCCTTACGACATGCCTCCAAATGTCTGGACTAAAGAATCAAACTACATGATGGCCTTGCTCATCCCAGGTCCAAAAAGTCCTAGAAAGGATTTTGATTTGTTCATGGAGCCTCTTGTGGAGGAACTTCAACAGCTATGGAGGGGTGTTCTCACTTGAGACCTATATAGCAGCCCACCAGCTGATTTCTTTCTGCGTGCTGTTATAATTTGGTGCATCCATGATTGTCCGGCTTTGGGTACTATGTTAGGGCGAACGACACATGGTTACAATGCATGTGTTTGCTGTGACAGGAATCTGCTGTCATACACAATACTTAGCAAGATCTGTTACATTGGACACCATCGTTTCCTTGCCAAGGACAAGACGCATCCTAGAAATATCGAAGACATGTGTTCAATGCAAAGCATGAAAACCATGATGTGCCAAAGAGGCTCACCGCCGATGAGTTGCAAGTGGAATTAGAGAAGGTCAGGCATATTACACCAGGAAACCATCCTGGTAATGGTAGCGGGAAAAGGAAGCATGGTAGGGCAGAAGAGAGATTATTGTTTACCCGCAGGTCCACTTTGTGGGACTTGGAGTATTGGAAAGATTTGGATCTACAGCATAATCTTGATGTGATGCACATCGAGAATAATATATGTGACAACATTATCAGCACACTTCTTAATATTGAAGGCAAGACGAAAGATACCTTAAAATCTAGGATTGATTTGACACACCTAGGTATGAGACAGGATTTGTAGGTGCAATATGAAGGTAAACCACGGGATATGGCACCAGCTGTGTACATCTTGGACAAGGTAAAAAGAAAAGAATTCTGTGAGGTCTTGTCACATGTGAGATTCCCACATGGATTTGCTTCCAACCCTGAAAGGAGAGTCAGTGCAGATGGAAACAAGGTACAAGGGTTGAAAACTCATGACTACCACGTCCTCCGTCAAAGGGTTTTACCTGTTATCCTTAGAGGATTGGGCCGTCCTGACTTATTGTCACATCCCCAGTTCAGGCCTTGCTTGTTTTTGCTTTAGCATCCATGCGTCATGTTTAAATTTTATGAAACTTGAAATGGGGGCTGATAAACCCTAGCAGCTAATGAATTCAACTAGGGTCAAAATAAAATCTTTTTCAATGAACCCAAAATGCCCTCTGAAAATGTTCATGATTTCTGGTAAAGGTGAAAACCTCTGCCAAAAATGATGCACATATTTTTAGGCCATTCTGGATTTTTGAATTAAATCATATGGTATTTGCATTTGGGCATTTAATTGCTAAATAATATTTTAAATGCTCAAATAATCACAAACTGAAATGTTTGCTGTTGGAAATATTCCAAACAGTGGCCATGAGCAGTTTGGTGATTTTTGAGTGTGCCTAAGCATTTTTATTAAAGCCCTAAAGCCTACAGAATAATAGAAAACAAAAACATAAATAAAAGAGAGACGGAGCAACTCACCTGGACTTACCTGCAGCCCACCTGGCCTGGCACTGTGCCGGCCCAGCCCACCTGGCAAGTGCCAGTCATCGGCCACCTCCCGCTAGAGCAGGCAGGCAGCTGCCTGTCGGCCGTGTGCGCCGCCGTGGCCACCTCCTGCTTGCCACCGAGAGGCTCTCGTCCCTTCTAGCGATTCCACCGAGACGCCCCGTGTCCCATCGCTCCTCTCCCTCACTCTCTGCACCTCTCCCCTTCCCTGGCTCTCTCCCGAACACACCCGAGCGCCACCATCGCCACTTCTCGCCTTAGCCACGGCCACAGGCCCTCCCTTGCCTCGCCGACGTGTCCATGGCCTCCGCCGTGACGCCCCCGTCCTTTCCGCCGAGCCACATGACGCCGGACGCCCTGGGGCACCGTCGTCGACGCCATCTTCGTCCTCTGCTCCGGCGGCCGCCGACGACCGATTCGTCGTCACCAGGCCGTCCCCGAGCACACTGAGATCACCGGTGCCCCCACCGTGAGCTCCTCTACCGAACCCCTCTCTCCCCACCGTCGACCCCCTTCTCTAGCTCTGCTGTCCACCGTGGCCGAAGCTCGTCGCCGCCGTGCCTCGTCGCCGGCGTGGCCAGAGCCACCACAACTCGAGGCCGAGCACACCGCTGTGTTTGGCGCAGCTCCAGGAGCCCGTAGCAGCCACCAGCTCCACCTCACATGCACCGTAGCGCCTAAATCGTCGATGGCCGAACTCCGGCAGCCGCAAAAGAGCTCGCCGCCGTCAGCTCCGGCCACCCCAGCTCCAGCCGCTACCATGAGTGGATGCGGGCGAGTTCCAGCTCCGCATAGATGCCCTCAGCGCGCCCATCCACGGCCTGTAGCATAGCCCCGACCAACTCTGGCGAGCTCTCGCCGCTGCTGTGGTCGCCGGCGTCACCTGCTGACATGGCGGATTAGCTTAGTGCTGATTACGTGATTAGACTAACCCTAGGTCAATGACAAATGGGCCCCACGCCCTAATTAACCCGGGTTTGTTTCTGTTTAAATAAAACTAACCCCACGGGCCCCACAGGTCAGTTTGACCTGGCCCCGTCACACTTTGACCGACCCCACACGTCAGTGTTGACCATGCTGACGTGTGTGTTGACCGGGCCCACATGTCAGGGTCACTAACCAGCCCCAGTCACTGACCAGTGGACCCCACTGGTCAGGTTTGACCTGGAGGCGCACAGTTGACCTGCTGACATCAGGGTGATGTCATGCTGACGTAGTAAATGTTTTCTAGCGTTTTAAATAAATCAGAAATGATTTATTTATTTCAGAAAATATCCAAAACTTCTAAAAATCATATAAATTCAACCGTAACTCCAAATGAAACAAATTATATATGAAAAATGATCAGAAAAATCCAATCTATCCATCTATACCATTTTCATGCATGTTAGAATAATTTATAGCTGCTGTTTAGGACAATTCAATTAAATGACATTTAAACCTGATGTGCCTACTCATTCATGCTTGTTTCTCATGCCTGCTACTACTTAGAGTTGAGTCAGGTCTGATTCATCGGGGATGAATCGGAGGTGTGTAAACATGTCCTATTGTGTGTGAGCTAAGTGTGTGAACATGA
Organism: Triticum dicoccoides; assembly: GCF_002162155.2. Taxonomy (NCBI): domain Eukaryota; kingdom Viridiplantae; phylum Streptophyta; class Magnoliopsida; order Poales; family Poaceae; genus Triticum; species Triticum dicoccoides. Next base: position 363,165,611 of record NC_041381.1, on the reverse strand, counting down.
TTTGGTAAAGGTAGCGGTGATAGGCCATGTAGGAGTACATGGTTGGTTGTCTCATTGCAGCCGTCCTCAGGAACTGAGTTCTGTGTTTGTGATCCATGAACAGTTACTACCACACATTGGGCTCCGGGCGCTCCAAGCTCTCTCGACTTATTAATCAACCTGATCTCTGTCCAGGAGTTGCAACTAGTTTCTGGTGTTTGTAGGTAGTGTTAGTAGTCTACCAAGTGGCACCCGGTACAGGTGGGCTTGGGTCAGACTAGGCACAGTGGCACGGTGTACCAAGTGGCACCCGGATGGTGGGCTTGGGAACCCTGCTCACATCATTTGGGGCCGTGAGCGACACCCCGGCCGGATCTCCTTGCGGATGGAACCCGAATAGGCAATAAACCCGGACGAGAGACTTGTGTGGTTAGTCAGGTCGTGGCCGACACCCTCGCTGGGCTTCCGCTTGAAGGTTGCCGAGTACATGTCATGTAACCGGCGGTAAGTGGTGAGAGCATGTGTGAAGAAGTACACCCCTGCAGGGTTAATATGATCTATTCGAATAGCCGTGTCCGCGGTAAAGGACTTCTGGGTTGCCTGTACAGTTCATAGACAAGTGAAAGTGGATACTTTAAAATACGCAAGATAAGCGTGAGTGCTATGGATGGCGTTCTCGTAGGGAGACGGGAGCGGATCCATAGTGGTTTATTGATATGGTGGATATGTGGACTCGTGTGCGCCACCTCAAAAGAGTTACTTGCAGTCATAGTTTAGGATAGCCACCGAGTCAAAGCTGGCTTTGCTGCAGTTAAACCCCACCATCCCCTTTGTTGATAATGATGCATATGTAGTTAGTTCTGATGTAAGTCTTGCTGGGTACATTTGTACTCATGTTGCTTAATTTATGTTTTTGCAGAGAGACTTCAGTCTCGCTAGTAGTACCGCGTGGACTTCGACGTTTAGCTTGTTACCTCAGGTACGATCTTGTGCTCTCGGCAGGATCTGATAGACAGTCAGGCTTCTCAGCCTTTTTCTTTTGTAGATGTCTGTACTCAGACATGTTAAGCTTCCGCATGTGCTTGACTTGTATGCTCTGATTGTTGGGTCATGAGACCCATGTTTGTAATATCTCGCTCCTCGGAGCCTATTGAATAAAATGCTTGAGTTGTAGAGTCATGTTGTGATGCCATGTTGTATTTGCACATATCGAGCATATTGTGTGTTTGTTATTGAAATGCTTGGTATGTGTGGGATCTGACTATCTAGTTGTTATCCTTAGTAGCCTCTCTTGCCGGGAAATGTCTCCTAGTGCTTCCACTGAGCCTTGGTAGCTTGCTAATGCTCCGGAACACTTAGGCTGGCCGGCATGTGTCCTTCTTCGTTCCTGTGTCTGTCCCCTCGGGGAAATGTCACGCGATGAATTCTGGAGTCCTGTTAGCCCGCTACAGCCCGGTTCACCGGAGTCCTGCTAGCCCAGTGCTACAGCCTGGATTCACTCGCTGATGACCGACACGTTCGTTGCTGGGTCATGTATGCCTGTCCCTGTAAGTTAGTGCCACTTTTGGTTCACGGCTAGCCATGTCATCCCGGGTTCTTTGTCATATGGATGCTAGCGGCACTATCATATACGTGAGCCAAAAGGCGCAAATGGTCCCGGGCCAGGTAAGGTGGCACCCGTGGGAATACCGTGCGTGAGGCCGCAAAGTGATATGATGTGTTACATGCTAGATCGGTGTGACTTAGGATCGGGGTCCTGACAGCTTTGGTATCAAAGCTTGACTGCCTGTAGGATTACCAAGCCAAACTGGTCGAAGTTGAGTCTAGAAATTCTTTAGTTATGTAAGGGAATTGATTGTGGGATGGAACGTAAGGCTCTTTTTACTCCTTATACCTTATGCCCTTCTAATCTGAGTCATCTTATCTTTCCTACGGGGTTATGGAATTAGGATTTCTCTTCTTTCTATCAGGATCACGTGTTACTAATCCGTAGACCTATAGGATTGTTGGATTTAAGTCTCAGTTCAGTTCCTACTATTTCCGTATGTTAATTGTTGATCTCCAAACCTTGATATTGTGCTTCTGAGTGGTTATGCCACCATTTTTGTAGCATGTCTCCAATCTTTTGAGCATTTACAGCCGTTATGCTGTCCGAGTCATCCCAGGTTTCTAAATAGTGTGATGCATTTGCAAATCCCCCTTTCCCTTCCCGATGTTTCTTTGGGCCAGATTAAGCACACTAAATGCTGAGTTGAGGTATTCTATTACCTCGACATATATGTTGAAGTTATTATTATGACCCCAGGTGTCTTAGGGGATCATCTAGTAAGCTAGCCATGATTTGTGTTCCCAGTGTGATGATTCTGGCCGTCATCCTCGAAAGCATCCCATGATGCCATTTAGTTGGTAGGTATTCTAGTCCTGGGTCTCCGAACCCGAGATTTATCCTACTTACTTCATGTTGATAGTGTTTGCTAGTGCTTTAGGATATTAGTAACCTTTGCGATAGTCCTCAAGGTCCGTGGTATTTCCTTCTTCCAAATACTATGAACCACTTATGGCAGAAGTTTATTGGATCAAAAGATCATAACAGGAGTGCTCTCGATGAGTTCTCCATTCTATATTGTGGCTCTGCCAGTTCTACCTTTCTGCATGGGTTATCCGAAAGAAATATGTTGAACTTGTTCGACATGCTAAGCTATGCACCCACAACTCAGACAATCGTATGTTCCTTTGAGTTGTCCCGCTTTAGTTGTCTTTCGACCCTCGTCTACCAATTGATAGTCAAGAGTATGCATGCATTCATTTATCGATGCCTGTTACTCTTGTGGTCCGTCAAGCCATTCTATTCCGGAATGACTGGGAGAAACAAACTCCAGTACCTCATCCATTTCTAGGATTGGGTCAAAGCAGTTGTACCCCACAGATCATAATGCCAATCCAGCTTTTGCTTTGTTCTACCTTGGAGTATTACTATCTTCATTTCAAGAATATCATGGAATTGCACACCATCCTATGAACTCTTGATACAGTGATACTCTCTCCATCATTATTCATTCCTCGGTTCCGTGTTGTTGCAACCGGAATACCGACAAGTGAATCATGATGTGTGAACTCAATACTCCTAGCAACTGTGTTGCTTGGTAGCTAAAGGACAATAATTTCATTCTTAGTGTGTTGGTTCTTGAATCATCATTCTAAGACTGATTGTGTTACCTAGTCCTTATTTCCGGGTGCACTCTTCGATCAATGAGTTGGGATCATTTTGGTTCCTCGCTCTTTTGATCATCTCGTCTTGCCCTGAAAAGCAAGATTGTTCTCGAGCTTAATAGCATATCGGTGGTTTGTGATTTTCTGTATATCTTCTTGGAAGTATCACCAGGTCGTCACCTGACCGCTATGTTGAGTTTGTGATCATGTTGGTTTTCCTCCAAACCACCCATTCTCCAAGAATCTGTGTGGGATACCCCTGAGCTAGTTGGTTAGGCTAAACAACAACTTGGAGAGTTGGAAGATAAAAGCTTTTCCTAAACCTAGTTCATTTCCAAGGGATATTTTGTATGTGTGTTGAAGAAAGATGATATCTTCACCAATTGGTCCTCGTGATCAATTGTTGGATTTATTGCCTTGTCGAAACTTGATTTGAGTGTGGGCTATCGTCAAATCAAATCAGAACCAACGATGTTCGTAATGTTGTCTTACTCGCGGTTGTCGACCATACATCATTATATCTTTTGGGTTTGACCAATGCTATTACCTTGTTCACATAGTTATGGAATTCCATCTATATGGAAATCTTGATAAATTGTTGTTGAGCCCATTGACAACATTTTTCATCATCTCCATGATTCATGTTGAACATCCAGCTAGTGTTGGAAACTTCTAAAAAGCATTATCTTCATGTCCTGCTCATGAAGCATATGCTCGGATGAAAGAAGTGACTTCCTCTAATTCACGTGCATTTGATGTAAGTTGCCACCGTGAATTCGAGAAAGTTGCTCCTCTGGAATCATCCCAAGTCAGTCATGTACGTGCGAAGAATTATGTGGTATGTTAGACTGATCATCTTCATTCCATATGTATATCCTAGCACACCAAGCCACTGATTGATTTGTTCAAGGTGAAGAAGCTCCTTCTTAAGAGTATACCTTATGCAAGGACTTTGATATCCTCGATGATGATTCCCCACCTGAACTCGGTAGCGTTTTATTATAAGACTACTACATGGTCATGCTTGTCTCGGACAACATGTTCACATGTTGTAGCAGAACCAGCTCATGTTTTGGAGCTTACTATTGTAGTTCATTTTTGAGAATCTCGCAACGTCATCTCGTCGATTTGTGTTGCAAACTTTCATTTTTCTTCCTAGACTTGATGAGTCTGGATTATTCTGACACCAACCAGACCTGAATCTCAGGCAGATATGATGGTTGGAACGTTTCCCAAGAACTATAATAATGGTCTCTCTGTAACCCGGTAAAGTGGATGTCGTGGCCAACACACCCAACCGGAAGACCTCTTGTCGTAGTATCTTGATTGAGGAAGTTGGCCACCTCCCCATAAGGATTTCGTAGGATCTACTCCCTAGTTGTTCCTTATGGATTTTTGTGTTCCCGAAGTCCGACCTTTTACTTGATGTTCTAAATATCAAACCATAATTATGAATGGGATACACTAGCACATCAAGGAGAACATTAGAAGCGGAGTGCTAAATGTCTCTCGGTCGATTATCCAGATCTTGCGACCTTGGCATTACTAAGGTGAAATCTGAGAACGTGTTATCTTCCTTCGCATCGGCATCCTCCATCACCATTTGTCATGGTAGTATGTTGTGTTGCCAGGATCCTTGACATGGATATTGGTAAAACCGTGATGAATATGGAAATGCCCAAGTTCTTGAGAGCACGCGTAATCATTAGGTTTTATCGTCGTCATCAAATTGCATAGTGCTCTCAGTTTCCTCGGTTATGCTATAAATTTTCAAATAGTGGACTCACTCTCCACTGTTGAGCTTCTCGTCAGTTATTAAAATCATCCGTTGAGTTGTCCTCAACAAGGTAATCCACATCATCCATACTAGTCCGAGTATGCCATTCCTTCGACTTCGTCAAACGATCGTTTGTGAATTGCCTTAGGCTGGTATAGAGAGTTTCAATGATCTAGGTATCAAAAGTAATTCTTTTTTCCACTTAAGGTAATATTCTACGAATCACCCTCCTCCAAGATGTCTTGTTATGGTATCATGGCAACTCAAACTTCTCGCTACGTTGACAACCATTCACCACCTTCTTAAGTGTGAAATTGTTGTCTACCTAGTGAACCTTCGTCATCTATCACACTCCATCCCTCTAGATGTATGTTTCATGTCTTAGCTCGGGAGATGCTGCTATGTCTCATTCCGCGAGTTGATCCTAAGTTGTTCGATCTTCGAGAAGCTCGATCCTTCTAGAGTCTCCTTCTCCTCTCGTTGTCATGTTGGCTGGAGTTCTCAGAGCAAGACGACAAGACAAAGATGGTGATCGAATCAACGCTCTTATGAAGTGAACCCTGGATCATGAAGATTGTGTTGGTTTGCGTTCCCCCTTCGTCTTACCCAACGCTTGAATCTCGGGTCGAGATTCTTGTTTAGTGGGGGTGAGGTGTCACATCCCCAGTTCAGGCCTTGCTTGTTTTTGCTTTAGCATCCATGCATCATGTTTAAATTTTATGAAACTTGAAATGGGGGCTGATAAACCCTAGCAGCTAATGAATTCAACAAGGGTCAAAATAAAATCTTTTTCAATAAACCCAAAATGCCCTCTGAAAATGTTCATGATTTCTGGTAAAGGTGAAAACCTCTGCCAAAAATGATGCACATATTTTTAGGCCATTCTGGATTTTTGAATTAAATCATATGGTATTTCCATTTGGGCATTTAATTGCTAAATAATATTTTAAATGCTCAAATAATCACAAACTGAAATGTTTGCTGTTGGAAATATTCCAAACAGTGGCCATGAGCAGTTTGGTGATTTTTGAGTGTGCCTAAGCATTTTTATTAAAGCCCTAAAGACTACAGAATAATAGAAAACAAAAACATAAATAAAAGAGAGATGGAGCAACTCACCTGGACTTACCTGCAGCCCACCTAGCCTAGCACTGTGCCGGCCCAGCCCACCTGGCAAGTGCCAGTCATCGGCCACCTCCCGCCAGAGCAGGCAGGCAGCTTCCTGTCGGCCACGTGCGTCGCCGTGGCCACCTCCTGCTTGCCACCGAGAGGCTCTCGGCCCTTCTAGCGATTCCACCGAGACGCCCCGTGTCCCCTCGCTCCTCTCCCTCACTAGCTGCACCTCTCCCCTTCCCTGGCTCTCTCCCGAACACACCCGAGCACCACCGTCGCCACTGCTCATCGTAGCCACGGCCACAGGCCCTCCCTCACCTCGCCGATGTGTCCATGGCCTCCGCCGTGACGCCCCCGTCCTCTCTATCGACCCACATGACGTCGGACGCCCTGGGGCACCGTCGTCGACGCCATCTTCGTCCTCTGCTCCGGCGGCCGCCGACGATCGATTCGTCGTCACCAGGCCGTCCCCGAGCACGCTGAGATCACCGGCGCCCCCACCGTGAGCTCCTCTACCGAACCCCTCTCTCCCCACCGTCGATCCCCTTCTCTAGCTCTGCTGTCCACCGCGGCCGAAGCTCGCCGCCGCCGTGCCTCGTCGCCGGCGTGGCTAGAGCCACCACAACTCGAGGCCGAGCACACCGCTGTGCTTGGCGCAGCTCCAGGAGCCCGTAGCGGCCACCAACTCCACCTCACATGCACCGTAGCGCCTAAACCGTCGATGGCCGAACTCCGGCAGCCGCAAAAGAGCTTGCCGCCGTCAGCTCCGGCCACCCCAGCTCCAGCCGCTACCATGAGTGGATGCGGGCGAGTTCCAGCTCCGCATAGATGCCCTCAGCGCGCCCATCCGCGGCCTGTAGCGCAGCCCCGACCAACTCCGGCGAGCTCTCGCCGCTGCTTTGGTCGCCGGCGTCACCTGCTGACATGGCGGATTAGCTTAGTGCTGATTACGTGATTAGACTAACCCTAGGTCAATGACAAATGGGCCCCATGCCCTAATTAACCCGGGTTTGTTTCTGTTTAAATAAAACTAACCCCCACGGGCCCCACAGGTCAGTTTGACCTGACCCCGTCACACTTTGACCGAGCCCACACATCAGTGTTGACCATGCTGACGTGTGTGTTGACCGGGCCCACATGTCAGGGTCACTAACCAGCCCCAGTCACTGACCAGTGGACCCCACTGGTCAGGTTTGACCTGGAGGCGCACAGTTGACCTGCTGACATCAGGGTGATGTCATGCTGACGCAGTAAATGTTTTTTGGAGTTTTAAATAAATCAGAAATGATTTATTTATTTCAGAAAATATCCGAAACTTCTAAAAATCATATAAATTCAACCGTAACTCCAAATGAAACAAATTATATATGAAAAATGATCAGAAAAATCTAATCTATCCATCTATACCATTTTCATGCATGTTAGAACAATTTATAGCTGCTGTTTAGGACAATTCAATTAAATGACATTTAAACCTTCACATATGGAGTTTGGATTTGAATTTTGGATTCAAACCAACTTCATTTAACTTGTTGCTAGCTGCATTAGCTCAAACCACAGCATATTGCCATATCACATTCATGCATCATATTGTTGCATTGCATTGATTGTGTTCTCCCTTGTTTGCCGGTATTTGTCCCCTCTCAGTAGACGATGTTCCGACGATGAGTTCGATGACACCGATGAAGAGCTATATTATCTTCAGAAGTGCCAGGCAAGCAAAACACCCGGATGGTGGGATTGGGAGCCCTGCTCACATCGTTTGGGGCCGTGAGCGACACCCCGGCCGGATCTCCTTGCGGATGGAACCCGAATAGGCGATAAACCTGGACGAGAGACTTGTGTGGTTAGTCAGGTCGTGGCCGACACCCTCGCTGGGCTTCCGCTTGAAGGTTGCCGAGTACATGTCGTGTAACCGGCGGTAAGTGGTGAGAGCGTGTGTGAAGAAGTACACCCCTGCAGGGTTAATATGATCTATTCGAATAGCCGTGTCCGCGGTAAAGGACTTCTGGGTTGCCTGTACAGTTCATAGACAAGTGAAATGGATACTTTAAAATACGCAAGATAAGCGTGAGTGCTATGGATGGCGTTCTCGTAGGGAGACGGGAGCGGATCCATAGCGGTGTACTGATATGGTGGATATGTGGACTCGTGTGCGCCACCTCAAAAGAGTTACTTGCAGTCGTAGTTCAGGATAGCCACCGAGTCAAAGCTGGCTTGCTGCAGCTAAACCCCACCATCCCCTTTGTTGATAATGATGCATATGTAGTTAGTTCTGATGTAAGTCTTGCTGGGTACATTTGTACTCACGTTTCTTAATTTATGTTTTTGCAGAGAGACTTTAGTCTCGCTAGTAGTACCGCGTGGACTTCGACGTTTAGCTTGTTACCTCAGGTACGATCTTGTGCCCTCGGCAGGATCTGATAGACAGTCAGGCTTCTCAGCCTTTTTCTTTTGTAGATGTCTGTACTCAGACATGTTAAGGTTCCGCATGTGCTTGACTTGTATGCTCTGATTGTTGAGTCATGAGACCCATGTTTGTAATATCTCGCTCCTCGGAGCCTATTGAATAAAATGCTTGAGTTGTAGAGTCATGTTGTGATGCCATGTTGTATTTGCACATATCGAGCATATTGTGTGTATGTTATTGAAATGCTTGGTATGTGTGGGATCTGACTATCTAGTTGTTATCCTTAGTAGCCTCTCTTACCGGGAAATGTCTCCTAGTGCTTCTACTGAGCCTTGGTAGCTTGCTACTACTCCGGAACACTTAGGCTGGCCGGCATGTGTCCTTCTTCGTTCCTGTGTCTGTCCCCTCGGGGAAATGTCACGCGATGAATTCCAGAGTCCTGTTAGCCCACTACAGCCCGGTTCACCGGAGTCCTGCTAGCCCAGTGCTACAACCTGGATTCACTCGCTGATGACCGACACATTCGTTGCTGGGTCATGTATGCCTGTCCCTGTAAGTTAGTGCCACTTTGGGTTCACGACTAGCCATGTCAGCCCGGGTTCTTTGTCATATGGATGCTAGCAGCACTATCATATACGTGAGCCAAAAGGCGCAAACGGTCCCGGGCCAGGTAAGGTGGCACCCGTGGGAATACCGTGCGTGAGGCCGCAAAGTGATATGATGTGTTACATGCTAGATCGGTGTGACTTAGGATCGGGGTCCTGACACTTATACAGAGCAGTTGCAGAGTTGGGACAATTCTTCAGGGAACTCTGCAGTAGAAATATCAGGATAGATGCTTTGGAGTGTCTTAGAGACAAGATACCAACAATCCTATGCGACCTTGAGAAGATATATCCTCCAGCCTTCTTTGATGTGATGGTGCATTTGGCTGTTCATCTACCTGATGAGGCACTACTTAGAGGTCAAGTATAGTATGGCTGGATGTACCCTATTGAAAGGCGGCTAGGCACTTTCAAGGGCTATGTTAGGAATAGAGCTAGACCCGAGGGTTCCATTGTAGAGGCCTACATTGCTACAAAAGCGTTGACATTCTGCTCAAAATACATCGAAACAGCTGACCAGCTTAGCAAAGAGGTGGGTGAAGACAATCTCGGGCTCAATGTTTTCGATTATTCTATTCGAGTTATAGGGAAGAGTCGACAAGTGGACAAACCTAACGATTTGGACAAAATGGTTTGTTATGTGTTGAATAACTGTCCTGAGATACTACCTTATATCAAGTAAGTGTTAACTACTGCAGCCTATACATCATAATCTACTAAAGTTGCAGCAAATTCTTATATATTTAGATGTTTGACGCGATCACTATGTTGTGTAGGATCTACAAAAAGGAGTTACCGCCGCAAAATCCAAGAAACGTTGACAAACTGGTTATGGCAGGATTTGCGAAATGGTTCAAGAGCCATGTAAGCTTTTGAATTGAACTATCAGTTTTTAATATATTGAGTACATAAGATGGTCAGCTTGTCTATTTTCTAACCATAGGTTAATAAGATGCGAGAGGATGGGCAGTCAGTTGATGATGCCCTTTACTCACTAGCAATGGGTCCTGATACTCGGGTAAGACATTATGAATCTTGCATTGTTGGAGATGTGCGCTACAACACCCTTGCACGATACAAAGGCAGGAAGACACAAAACAGTGCCATCATGAGCACGGATACGTATGACAAAGAGATAACTGAAATGTATGCTAACATAACAGACATTGTTCAGTTGCAGTATATCTATAGTTTCGAGGATGATCGGTGTGTGGTTCTGTTGTGCTGTCATTGTTATAACCTGTTTTCCAGGATCGCAAAACCCAGAGCTGATGATTATTTCAAATCCATCAATGTCAAGGCGGCGTACCAGACCAACGAACCTTTTATTTTGGCAAATCAAGCAACACAGATATTTTTCTTGGAAGACACATTTGCACTTAGCGATGACTGGAGAGTATTGCAAAGGTTTGAGCAGAGGAATTTGTTTAATGAAGTTGCACAACAAGATGATGCTTACACTGCTCCTGATGTACAAGATAACACATATGTTCCTAATATCTTTGAGAACCATCACATTAATGATGCCGGCGAAAAGATTGCCTGTCGTGCTGTGGACATACAAGAGTTGATCAAGAAGAAGCCAATGTTCGAGGACGTTGAGGACGAAGAAGAAGATGACACCATGGGGAATTACGATTTAGACTGATACACATGGCGAGGATGTTGCTGCTGCTGCTGCAGATGATGATTACATTGTTTTTGTCGTATTTGCTTATCAGAAGACGTTTTTATCTACTATGTGAAATTGTGTTCGCTATGACAACTGAAACCTGATGAACATGTTGTTTAGTATTTTGCTGTGAGAACATCACTTGTTATGTATGCTGATTTGTGTTTGGTGATTGTATGACGACTAAAACATGATGATATTGTTGTTTAGTTGTACTCATATTTGGCTGTGAAGCTTGAATTTGATGACATAGTTTGCTGTTGGGCTGCAATTTGCTCGACATCTTCAAATGAGAACAAAGATGACATGGCCTCTACTATTTATTTACTTATTACCGAAATGGCCTCTGCTATTTATTTATTTATTACCGAAAGGGCCTCTACTACTTATTTATTTATTTATGAGCAAAAGGGGATACCCCGTGATTTCTGTTAATAGAAATCATTAGATGTTCACAGCACTATGCCCAACCTGCTACACATGTTTCATTCATTAATAGTTTCAGCAAAGTGCTCATGTCATAGCCACTAAATACATCACAAGTGTTACATACACTGCAAATAAAGAGACAATCGTCCTACAGAGCACATAGATTTTGCCCATTATCTTCACAAGCTCTTTCATCTCCTCATTGCTGTCAAGGCCGTTCAACAGCTGTTGCTTGGCCATGATCAGAGGAACTGCATCTTTAACCTTCTACTCTTCATCTTCCTCTTCTGCGGTTCCTTCAGTTACTTGTCCAACACCCCAACCTGCTGGTATTGGGATTCCTCGGCTAACCAAATAATCAGCGTAGTTGCATTCCCCCACATCAGCAACTTCCCAGAAATACAAATCACACGAATCTTCCCTTTTCTGCACGAATCAAATTGGAAGATCGTCAACCAAACTATTAAAAAAAATCAGCAACTGAAAGCAGCAAAACAACACTTAAACATATTATTACCCCATGATTCGGGCATTTGTAGAAGACTCGACTAGGGTTGAGGATTGTGGTTGAGATGCGAAGGATGACTCTGCGTGATTTGCAGCAGTGGCACCACACCAACGGCAGCGGGTTGCGATGAGCAGCCGGCTGCGGTGCACATGCCGGCGGGGGTGTGATGAGAACCACATGTGATGGTATGGGTGGCGACTTGACACATATCTTGTTGTTGCATGCTGGAGAGCAGGTGGATGAGCAACCAACGGACATGGTTGTTGTAGCCAGAGCTTCTGCTGCTAGGCAGAGTAAGTAGAGAAGAGGAGAAGCGAATGTTGGATATGTCAGTTTCATTACTTGGAGAGTAGTATAGCACCATATATAGTCATATTCTAGGTTTGGATTCGAACCAGCTACACGAGCACGTCTCTCTTTTTTCTAAAACTTAGCAACGTCTCTTTACTGGTACACTAGCTTGTTCTGTACGCCTTCTCAAGTCTTTGATTTTCTTTCCCTTTCTTTTGTGAGGAAGGAAGGAGGACAAAATTGAGAGTTCCTAGGACTCGAACCCAAGACCTCTCGGTTGAAAACCAAGGGTGCTAGTCACTTATGTGGCGAACGTTCCCTGGGAGGAGGACGACAGACGAACGCATTTTCCTCGCAGTTTTAGTTGCGACACAAGATCGAATGGTCGCAGTTTCGAGAATGTTATCAGGCGAACGAGCCTAGTTTTTTTAGTTCCTATATATAAAAAAATATGCTACTTGGTGTCGGCTTAGTCAACAAACGATTGTGCCAACCTCGACCATTGGATTGACATTCAACGTCTGTCTTGTTTCTTCAGTCTCTTCTTCCTCGAGCCGCCAAAGCCAAACCAGCGTTGGCGGGACCGCCTGCTCCCGCCTCCCACGACTGGCTGTGCTGTCGTGCACGCATCGTGGCCACATCGCACCCTAAAACTCTGTGCATCTTCCCCGGCTCCTATTTGTTCCTGTCCGAGGCCTCACCATTGTCCTCCGCCTTGGTTCACTCGCCGCGGCGCCGCCCTCTGGTGTTGTCAACATGGTCAACAACCGAGAGGAATAAGGAGATGACTATACATGGTGAGGATGACAGTAGGGACCCAACAGCGTGGCAGTAATTTTGTTTTTTCGAGACGGAGAAGGGTATCAACTGGGTTGTGCGGGACCAGTGGCCCGTCTAGCCTAGGCTTTTATTTCATATGTTTAGCACATGACCATCCCAGTTTGTTTTTTCCTTCTTGAAAATGCCTAGCCAACTATTTTGTTTTTTGCAGAATAACCAACGTAGGCCTACTTGCTTTTCTATGCCCTCCTGGGCCAGAAATCTTTCAAGACGAGGAGGGACGCATTTTTCTCAGAAAATGGGCTATAGAAATGGGCTATAAGTAATAATAAATGGGTTGAAAAATTAAAAAATACAGCAAATAGGCAATTAGTTCCAAAATACTTTTTTCTTTCGGATTTTGATATTTTAAATTTCATTATTTTTGTGCAGGTAAAATTTCATTGAATTTAAATTAAGGTATATTTAGTTTTAAAATTAATCTGAATCTGGCTAGAAATTTTAGGCTGTATCCTGTTTGGGACAGATTTGGAGGTTGACTTGTGGGTCTACTAGGTTGACGTGGACGAAAGGCTTTGTCAACTTAGTCCACAAACGATTCTAGCAGCATTGGCCGTTGGATGTAAATCCAACGGCCGTGCTGCTTCTTCAATATCTGATCTTCTTGCTCTAGCTGCCCAAACCAGCACCGGTGGGACTGCCTGCTCCCGCCTCCTGTGGCTGGCTGTGCTGCCACACAAGCTGCATCGTCCCACCCTACTTCATTGTTAGCAAGACGATTCCTCTACTCACCCACACCTCCTGTTATTTTCCGGCGACGGCAGCCGGACCAGTAAACCCTCGTACTCCCCACCATGTGGGCAACCATTGCCGAGTCTTCCCCGGCTCTGTGTCGTTCCCTTCCTAGGCCTCGCTGTCATCCACCGCCATGGTGCTCTCGGCGCGGCTTGGTCAACGTGGTCAATGAACGACATCCATCGGACGTGGACTATACGTGGAGAGGCTGACAGCTGGGTCCATGGCCGCACACAAGAAATTGCCTCCTTATTATGCGCAAAATAATGATTCCTCCACCTGACATCTGGGACCCACCGGAAGGGCCTCTATATTTCGTGAAAAAAACATGCTCCCCGCTTACAAGTCGGACCCACCAGCTATCTTCGCACGCAAGGAAGTGCCTCCTTATTACGCACAAAAAAATGAATACCCCCTGCCCGCTAGAACCCATCATAGTGGGAGACTGACTTGTGGGCCTACCAAGTTGACGGGGACGGAGGGCTTTGTCAACTTAGTCAATATGAACGATTCTAGCTCTAGTTACCGTACGATGTTCATCCAACGGTCGTAGTGCTTCTTCAACCTCTGGTCTTCTTGCTCCAGCCGCCCAAACTAGCGTCGGTCGTGCCGCGTGCTCCCGCCTCCCATGGCCTTCTATGATGCCGCGGAGGCCTCACCGCCCCCCTACTCCCACCACTGGCCAGGCCATCCCTCTATTCACCCACACCCCCTGTTATTCTCCGGCGATGGTAGCCTCACACCGCAGCCGAACCAGTGAACCCTCATACTCCTCTACGCGTGGGCATCCACTGCCGCGTCTTCCCCGGCTCCACGTCATCCCCTTCCTAGGCCTCACCGTCGTCCACCGCCCTGGTGCTTTCGGTGCGGTGTGGTCAACGTGGTCAAGGAACAACTTCCATCAGAAGAGTAATGTACCTTGATAGGCTGACAGCTGGGTCCACGGCAACCGCAAGGAATTGGCTCCTTATTACGCGCAAAATAATTATTCCTCCACCTGACAGCAGGGACCCACCGGACGGGAAACCATATTTCACGAAAAAAACATTTCCCCTCTGACTGCTGGGACCCACTAGTTACATCTTCGCACGCAAGGATGTGCGTCCATGCAAAAAAACCAATTCGCCCCCTGTCTGCTGGGACCCACCAGCTACATCTTCGCACACAAGTGACTGAAAGTCGGGACCCACCTGGTCGAAGCATAGTAGCATTGTCATTCTGGTCGCAAATGTGTATGTACATACTGGTCGATGTAGAGGCGAGCACGTGTCGTAGTAGAGGCGCGCATGTGTCGTAGTAGAGGCACGCACGTAGCATGTACACGTACGTACAACGACCAGTGTGCAAGAAAGAAAATACGACCACATACATATATATGGGCGGGGTCTCGAATGCCTACTCGCGCATACGTACAACCAGGGCTCGTGTACATGTCTGGGTCGAAACAGAGAAACTGCATCGTCGTCGTGTTCATGGGGAGGCAACGGAATGCGTCGTGTTCATCGGGAGGCAACGGAATGCGTGTGAGCCAACCGGCTTGGATGGAATAGCCGATGGAAACGAGGCCTGACATACCGCAGAACGCAGGAAACGGCCTTGTGTTCGACCAGCCACGTTCGAAACGGGATCCTGTTCATCGGGAGGGGTTTGGCATACCGCAAAACGGAGGAAACAGACTTGTGTTGGGCCTCCTACAGTCGAAATGGGGTCCTATTGTTCGGGAGAGGTGTGGCGTACCACAAAACGGAGGAAACAGACTTGTGTTGGAGCGCTACGGTCGAAACGGGGGTCCTGTTCATCAGGAGGGGTGTGGCGTGCATAAAAATGGGACTCCACGGATACTATTCATCTCCACCGTCGACCTCCTCTAGCCTCCACGGGCTACTGTTCATCCACCGTCGACCTCCTCCAGCCTCCACCTATGACTGTTCATCCACAGGCTCCTGTTCCTCCAGCCTCCACCGCGCGCTACTCCACCGGCTACAGTTCAATCAGCCCTCTCCACGGGCTCCTGTTCAACCACCCCTCCACGGGCTACTGCTCATCCACCCGTCCACCGTCTACTGTTCAACCAGCCCTCCATGGGGTCGTCCTATTCATCCAGCCCTCCACGAGGTCCTGTTCATCCAGCCCCAACCGGCTCAATTGACCGGGGTCCTGTTCATCCAGAGGCAACACCACGGGGTCCTGTTCATCTAGAGGCAACACCACAGGGTCCTGTTCATCCACCCCCACCGGGAGATGTTCATCCAACCCCCCTGCAACTCTCACTATTCATCCTGAGGCAGCATTGATCGGGTTCTGTTAGCAGCAATAGCGAAGGAATCACTCGATCGGGTTCAGTTAATAGCCATCGATCGATCGCTCGGGTTCAGTAATGCGTAGCCTACACTGCAATCGCTCGGGTTCAGTAGGCGAACGCCTCGCTCGGGTTCAGTTAGAGCCCAACGCCTCGCACCCACACACGTGTGTGTACGAGAGAAACTCGCAAACCTCCATGCATCGCTGGGCCCCGACCACCCACCGTAACCGGGAACACCCCGATATTTTCCTCGCCCTCGCTTCTACTATGGGTTTTTCCGTCATGGACGGCCCAAAGAATGTCATGCAGCTGCATCTCCAGCCCGCCCAGGATGAAAAGCCCATTTTCTATCATACAAGTAGGAGCCCACCACATCTATGATGATACTGGGTTTTGTCACAATTATCGTCATAGAAGTGTCATATGTATGACAGAATTTTTTTGGTTCGGCCTAAAATGTCACGGATGTGTCTTTTTTTTGTAGTGCCAACGAGGAGCTAAAGGTAGAACAAATATTCCCTCGATTCTATCGACCAAAGGTATAACTCTACGCACACTTAAGGCTTGCTTTACCTAGAACAAGTATGAAACTAGAAGTACTTTGCGAGAATAAAACTATGAATAAATTTCATGGTAATAAAAGTATATAGCTTTTGTCAACAAGAAAGTCATTTGTCCCTAGGTAATCGATAACAAGTACCGGTAATCATTCTTGCAATTTTATATGAGGTAGAGGCATGAGCTAACATACTTTCTCTACTTGGATCATATGCACTTATGATTGGACCCCTAGCAAGAATTCGCAACTACTAAAGATCATTAAGGTCGTGAAACCCAACCATAGCATTAAGTATCAAGTCCTCTTTATCCCATATGCAACAACCCACCTACTCGGGTTTAAGCTTCTATCACTCTCGCAACGCACCATAAGCGAATCATGAACGTATTGCAACACCCTTCAGCGGGGATCCCTCATGTTTGCGCGAGACGAAGGGCACCATGGGGCGGCACCATAAATAAAATATACAATCATACCAACCAAGATCACGATTAACCCACATGACAAAACATATATACTCAAACATCATAGGATAACCATATATCATTGGGAAATAGTATATGGAGTTGAGCACCATGTTTAAGTAGAAATTATAGTGGGGAGAAGGGGTGTTACACCGCTGCATAGAGGGGGAGAAATTTGGTGTTGACGGTAACAAGATTGTTGATGTAGATCGCCGTCACGATCCTAGCCCCGGCGACATTCCGGTGCCACCGGGAGAGAGGGGGAGAGAGCCCCCTCCTTCTTATTCTTATTCCTTGGCCTCCCCCTAGATGGGAGGAGGGTTCCCCCTCTGGTCCATGGCCTCCATGGAGGCGGAGGGATGGAAGCCCCTCCGAGAATGGACCTCCCTCTTTGTTCCCTTCTGTTTCGCGTTCCCCAGATCTGGTCCTTCACCGTTTCTTAAATTCTGAGAGATCCGTAACTTCGATTGCGCTGAAATTTTTACATGATTTTTTTTCATAAATTATCGTTCTTATGCCAGAAAAGGGCCCCAACCGACCTTCGAGGAGGGCACAAGATACCTGGGCGTGCCAGGGGGTGCCCAACACGCCCTGGTGGGTTGTGGTCACTGTGGGCCCCCGTCTGCGTTGATTCCACCTCCCCCGAATCATAAATATTCCAAAATAATTCTCCGTAAATTTTTATCGCGTTTGGACTTCGTTTGATATGGATTTTCTGTGAAACAAAAAATATGCAACAAACAGGAACTAGCACTGGGCATTGCATTAATAGGTTAGTCCAAAAAATCATATAAAAAGTTGCCAAAAATATGTAAAAGTTGCATAATACTGGCATGAGACAATCAAAAATTATAGATACGATGGAGACGTATCAGCATACCCAAGGTTAATTCCTGCCCGTCCTCGAGTAGGTAAATGATAAAAAAGATAATTTTTGATGTGGAATGCTACCTAACATAAACTTGATCATATGTCTAGTCATGGCACGAATATTAAGACATAAGCAATTCAAAGCAATAGCCGAACAATTGGTTCATACTTTTTAAAGCACTTCAACTTTTTCAACCCTCACGCAATACATGAGCGCAAGCCATGGATATAGCACTATAGGTGGAATAGAGTATGATGATAGGGGTAAATATAGAGAAGAAAAAAAAGTAAGAAAGTCTCACATCGACGTGGCTAACCAACGGGCTATGGAGATGCCCATCAATTGATATCAATGCAAGGAGTAGGGATTGCCATGCAACGGATGCACTAAGAGCTATAAGTGTATGAAAGCTCAATATGAAAACTAAGTGGGTGTGCATCCGACTTGCTTGCTCATGAAGACCTCGGGCATTTGAGGAAGCCCATCATCAGAATATACAAGCCAAGTTCTATAATGAAAAATTCCCACTAGTATATGAAAATGACTACATAGGAGACTCTCTATATGAAAAACATGGTGCTACTTTGAAGCACAAGTCTGGTAAAAGATAGTAACAATGCCCCTTCTCTTTTTTTCCTTTTTTCCTTTTTCTTTTTCTTTTTTTCTTCCTTTTTTTCTTTTTTCTTTTTCTTTTTCTTTTTCTCTCTCATTGTCCGGAGTCTCATTACAACTTGTGGGGGAATCATAGTCTCCGTCATCCTTTCCTGACTGGGACATGCTCTAATAATGAATAATGATGATCATCACACTTCTATTTACTTATAACTCAAAAGAAATAAAAAAATTACAACTCGATACCTAGAACAAAATATGACTCTATATGAATGCCTCTAGCAGTGTACCAGGATGTGCAATGGTCTAGCATAACAACGATATCAAAAAATGGACAAACCATGGAAATATCATGCCAGCTATCTTACGATCATGCAAAGCATTATGACAAAGAATGCTCAAGTCATCAAAACGAAAGCGGTGGAAGTTGCATGGCAATATATCTCAGAATGGCTATGGAAAGGCCATAATAGGTAGGTATGGTGGCTGTTTTGAGGAAGATATAATAAGGCTTATGTGTGATAGAGCGTATCATATCACGTGATTTGGATGCACCGATGAAGTTTGCATCGACTCTCGAGGTGAGAAAGGGCAATGCACGGTACCGAAGAGGCTAGCAAATTGTGAAAAGGTAAGAGTGTGTATAATCCATGGATTCACATTAGTCATAAAGAACTCATATACTTATTGCAAAAGTTTATTAGAGTCAAATAAGAACTAAGAAAGATGATGCCAAGGATGCAATGGTTTGAGCTCTCTACAAATGATACGATAGAGCTACTCCATCAAGAGCCCCCCTTGATAGTACGATGATGGCACACAACTATAGGGGAACAATCCGAGTCCTTTCGATAAGTAAGAGTGTAGAACCCAACAAGGAGCAGAAGGAAATGACAAGTGGTTTTCAGCAAGTTAATGTCTGCAAGTACTGAAATTGTCGGTAACAAATAATTTGATAGCAAGATAATTTGTAACAAGCAAGTAACAGTAATGGTAAATAAAGTGCAATAAGGTAGCCCAATCCTTTTGTGTCAAAGGACATGCCAAGATGGTCTCTTATAATAAGCAAAGCATTCTTGGGGGTGCACGGGAATTTCACCATGTCACTTTCATCATGTTGGTTTGATTTGTGTTCGCTACTTTGATACTTTGATATGTGGGTGGACCAATGCTTAGGTGTTGTTCTTACTTTAACAGACCTCCTACTTATGATTACCCCCTAGCAAGCATCCGCAAGTACGATAAAAGTATTAAGATAAAATCTAACCATAACATTAAACTTTTGGATCCAAATTGGTCCCTTACGAAGTAGCGCATAAACTAGGGTTTAAGCTTCTGTCACTCTAGCAACCTATCATCTAATAACTACTCCACGATGCATTCCCTTAGGCCCAAATATGGCGAAGCGCCATGTACTTCACGTTCACATGACACCACTAAGGGAATCACAACATACATATCATCAAAATATCGAACACCTATCAAGTTCACATGATTACTTGCAACATGACTTCTCCCATGACCTCAAGAACAAAAGTAACTACTCATAAACGATAATCATGCTCAAGATAAGAGGGGTATTAAATAGCATAATGGATCTGAACATATAATCTTCCACCAAATAAACCTTGTAGTAATCAACTACAAGATGTAATTAACACTATTAGTCACCCACATGTACCAATCTGAGGTTCCGGTACAAAGATTGAACACAAGAGATGAACTAGGGTTTGAGAGGAGATGGTGATGTTGAAGATGTTGATGGAGATTGCCCTCCCAAAGATGAGAGGGTTGTTGGTGATGACGATGGCTTTGATTTCCCCCTCTGGGAGGGAAGTTCCCCCGGCGGAATCGCTCCACCGGAGGGCAAAAGTGCTCCTGCCCAAGTTCTGCCTCAAGAAGACGACGCTTCATCCCGAAAGGCCTCTCCTGATTTTTTCTAGGTCAAAAAGACCTATATACTAGAAGATGGGCATCGGAGGTAGGCTGGGCTGAGCACAACCCACAAGGGCACAGATACTTTGGAATCAACAATATAATATTTGAATTCGTCACAAGCAAACAGAAGTACTAAAAAATCTTTTTTAGTAGTAGCATAATTTGTTTGGAAACTGTCTAGAGTTTTGCTAGCATAATGAATAACATTCATTTTCTTATCAACTCTTTGTCCTAGAACAGCATCAACAACATAATCACTAGCGTCACACATAATTTCAAAATGCAAATTCCAATCAGGTGGTTGAACAATAGGTGCATAACTTAATGCTTTCTTAAGTGTTTCAAAGGCTTCTACACAATCATCATCAAAAACAAATGGAACATATTTTTGTAAAAGATTTGTAAGAGGCCTAGAAATTTTAGAGAAGTCTTTAATAAACCTCCTATAGAAACCAGCATGACCAAAGAAACTATATATACCTTTGATATCTATAGCACATGGCATTTTCTCAATTGCATCAACTTTAGCTTTATCCACCTCAATACCTCATTCAGAAATTTTATGGCCCAAGACAGTGCCTTCATTAACCATAAAATAGCACTTCTCCTAGTTCAAGACAAGATTAGTTTGTTCACATCTCTGCAAAACTCGATCAAGGTTGCTTAAGCAATCATCAAAAGAAGTTCCGTAAATGGAAAAATAATCCATGAAAACCTCAACAATATTTTCACAAAAAACAGAGAATATAGTAGTCATACATCTCTGAAAGGTAGTAGGTGCATTGCATAAACAAAAAGGCATAGGTATATAAGCATAAGTTCCAAAGGGACAAGTAAAGGTAGTTTTCTCTTTATCAGGTTATGACACAGTTATTTGAGAAAACCAGAATATCCATCAAGGAAGCAAAAGTGTGTGTGCTTAGATAATCTTTCCAACATTTGATTGATAAAAGGTAAGGGGTAATGATCCTTTCTAGTTGCTTTATTTAGCTTTCTAAAAGCAATTACCATTCTATAGCCAGTAACAATTCTTTGTGGATGTCGGTGTACATAAGTTTGGGCCCTTCTGTCCCCCTTACTTATGCACCGGCAGTTGTAGCCGCACCTGTGATAGAGACTTGACGGGCCAGTAGAAGGCAAGATGCAAGACTACCAAGGTAGCATTCAAGCCAGTAAACAGAAAGTAGAAGACAAGATAGACCTCCCCCGTCGAGATCCTTGATGCGACGACTTGCGTAGCCCTGTCAAGAGCCTTGCTGGGGCGGCTTGCGAAGCACCAGCAAGGCCACCACCCTCGAAGCTGAGAGCTCTGACACCATCTACAACGTCAAGGCCAAGACTCGGGGGCGCATACGTAGTAGCATGCAGATCTTTGTGAAGACTTGTGCATGCATGTCTACATGGATACCAGAAGACGAAGAACCCCGACAAGGCTCTTGCCGGGGACGACTGCGAGGCCCCGGCAAGACCCTTGCCGAGAACAATGGCGGGGCCATGACTGGGCCTGCACCCAACAAGGTTTCGCAACCCCTCGGCCGTTCCAGCGCGGCGACCAGCCTGCCAACTAAGAAAGCACCTGCGTGGTGGCATGCAGATCTTCATGAAGATCCTGCCATTGTGCCAGTGCAGCAGCTAGCTAGTCAGCTTGGCATTGCATGCCTCGGCATCCTAGACGCGTGTCAACGCAGGGCGAGGTGGCAACGGACGGGACGATTTCTATTACCATCCCCGATAAAGTTGGAGGGCATGTAACCAACGCATTTAATGTGTTTGTCCTACGATATTAGTGATAAGCTTATACACTGTAGCTACTTTACACCTCCTGTGTGCCACTTTGGCGACCCCTTTGACATATAAAAGGAGGCTGAGGCGTACTAGAGGAGGATTCAAAATTTTGGACCAGGCACGCCTAGCAGCTAGCTAAGGTTCAAGAACAGCAAATATACACTCAAAGCAGGACTAGGGTTTTACACTCCTCAGCGGCCCGAACCTGGGTAAAAATCCCTCGTGTTGATCGACCGGACATGCTCTTTGCGCAATCCTCTCCCTGCCAACCATAGAAGGGATCCTCGTGATCCCATAGGTGTCGTTTCCCCGACATCTTTGGCGCGCCAGGTAGGAGGAGGCACAGGATGTGCGAATCTGGTGTGGTAGTCAGTGGTCAATTTCTTCATCAGCGATCGGTTCGTCTGGAGCTGGTCTGCCCGTGCCGGCGCGAATGGGTGATGGGGCAGACGCTGGTGGTGGAGGAGATCAAGACCATTCACATCATTCTGGTACCAGCAACCAAGCGAGCGACATCGTCCATGCTCACGATGACGATCTGCGCGCTGCCGCATCCAAGGACGGAGCCGTGCTGCCTACTGGAGGTGCAAGGACCTCCAAGGGTAGGAAGATGACCCCGCTGACGCACACACTGTGGTCCTCCTAGCTCATGCGTGACGAGCAGCGCCACGATGTTGGTGACCCCGGGCATCGTCGCGGCAAGAGCCCTCAGCGTCATTCTCAAGATGCGCAGGGCCGACATGCACGCCAAGATGCTAGCAAAAAGGGAGCACGGCCGCGGAACTGCGATGGAGCTCCTTCTAACGTAGTTAGGAGTCCGAGCACCTCCCATTCCTCACGCTTGTCGCTGCCACCCATGCGAGCAGAAGCATTGGCATGAGCGCAACTACTCCTCGACCTTCCTCCTGCTGCGGAGAAGCAAGAAGAGTGGAGGGCCGCTATCCAAAGCCTTATTGGCCACGCTAACTGGGATGGCCACCAGGAGGCAAGTCCTTCGCGGTGCTGGACCACTGAGCCGGCGCGCGTCGACAGTGGAAGGGTTGGAGGCGCCGCAACCACGGTGCACTCCCCACCACCGCGACAGCGGTCGCCAGCTCGTCGGGTCGATGCCCGTGACGACGTGTCCACGACATCGTCCGATCCATGATCATGTCGTGACCAACGCCAAGTTCTTCGAGAATGGCTCAAGGAGGACACTCGGACCACTATCGAGTGGCGACGGGAAGCGCGTCACCAATCTGATCGGCGTGCGGGGCCCACTGCGTATAGGCCTGCACCAGAGGATTTTGGCGACTTTCCTTATGTAATGGACTGCCCGGTGTTTACCCGTGAGCTACAACAGTTCCAGTGGCCCACTACCCGCATGTTCAAATCAGAGGTCCCAGTGAAGTACAACGGCAAGA
This sequence comes from Triticum dicoccoides, assembly GCF_002162155.2. Classification (NCBI taxonomy): domain Eukaryota; kingdom Viridiplantae; phylum Streptophyta; class Magnoliopsida; order Poales; family Poaceae; genus Triticum; species Triticum dicoccoides. The sequence goes on along the minus strand of NC_041381.1, from coordinate 363,142,108 downwards.
CTCATCCGTCCGAGTTCCTGAGCGTTTACACCATCGCGATGCAAGCTGCCGGAGCTCGGGACGGCAAGGTACTCGCCAACTACTTCCCGTTGGTGCTCAAGCCCAATGTCAGGTCATGGTTGATGCATATGCCGATACATTCCATCTCCTCTTGGTTGGATCTGTGCCACGAGTTTGTTGGCGCCTTTACTGGCGGCCACATAGCTCCTGGCCAGGCAAGTGATTTGCATGTGATCCCCCAAAGGGACGGCGAATGCTTGCATAAATACATACAAAGGTTCAGCCGGTGTGCAGTACAACATCCCAGATGTTCATCCCGCCACTGTCATCAGTGCGTTCCATCAGAACATGCGCAACCGTAAGATGCATGAAGAGCTGGTGATGAACGAGGTTAGGGATGTTGCCAAGATTTATGTTCTGGCTGATAGGTGTACTCATGCTGAAGAAGGAAGAAAGTACCCCGATGAAGATGCTGGCATGGAAAGCGACTCTGGGATGAAGACATCGTCGCCCCAGCAAGGAAGGGTCGACGACACAACAGGAAGCGCAAGGGCAAGATCGCTCTTGCCGTCGAGGAATCTGGCAACCACGGCACCACCAAGAAGGCCAAGGTCGAGGACCCCGGCAAGGAGATTGCTTGGTGCGACGCCTGCCGGGCCTTGGCGTCTACTGACAATCCAGAGGGCTCCGACAAGCAATACTGCAAGATTCATCGCACAAAAGGCCATGACCTCCAAAACTACCATCAAGTTGAGCAGCTGATGGAGAAGCAGAGGGCTGAGTATGAAAGATGGGACAAAGAGAAGGGCCAAGATGGTGTTGAGGGATCTGGCAAGGTTTCTTTTGGCCCACCGCTCTCCAGGATGCAACTGCACTAGTAACCACGTGTGAAGCGTGCCAGTTCCATTCAAAGAAGCTTCATCAACCAGCTCAAGCTCTTCAGGCGATTCCTCTTTCCTGGCCATTTTCGGTCTGGGGGCTCGACATACTGCGCCCCTTCCCCCGTGCTGTTGGGGGCTTTGAGTACTTGTACATCACAATCGACAAGTTCACAAAGTGGCCAGAAGTGGAGCCAGTGAGAAAGGTGACAACACAATCAGCTGTCAAGTTCTTCAAAGGACTAGTTTGCCATTTTGGTGTGCCAAACAGAGTCATCACCGACAACGAAACATAGTTCACGAGCCGCACCATCATCCAGTATATCCAAGACCTTGGCAGCAAAGTTTTTTTTTTGCTTCTGCTGCCCATCCAAGAAGCAATGGCCAGGCAGAAAGGGCAAATGCTGAAGTGTCACGGGACCTCAAAACAAGGACTTTCGACAGGCTGCATAAGTGCGGAAGACGCTGGATTGACGAGTTGCCAATGGTTCTTTGGTCAATCAGAACGACATCAAATTGAGCCACTGTCTAGACAACCTTCTCCCTGGTATACGGGGCAGAAGCAGTTCTCCCACAGAACTCATATATGGGTCGCCTTGAGTGCTCGCTTATGATGAGCTTGAGCAAGAGCAGTTGCACCAAGATGATGTTATGCTCCTTGAGGAAGATCATGTTCGGGCTGTTGTGCGAGCCGCACGCTATCAACAAGCCTTGCGCCGCTACCATAGCCGCAAGATTCATGCCCGAAGCCTTGAGGAAGGCGACCTTGTTCTTCGGTGTGTTCAATCTGCCAAGAATTCCAACAAGTTGACGCCAAATTGGGAGGGCCCTTATCGGGTAATACGAGTCACCAGGCCCAGCGCCGTCCGCCTGGATATCGAAGATGGTATTCTTGTGAGCAACTCCTGGAATATCGAACATCTTCACAAGTTTTACCCATGAGGCGCGGTTGCCGGGACCCCTGGCAACCCCCTTTTGTACTAGCCTTGTCGGCAAGGCATGTAACCCTATGTACAGAGCCAGGCGCAGACCCTGTGCACAGTTGAATAACTTTCAGTATGTACAGTTCTTGTAGATTTCCATGTTCATATACATATATATGCCTGCTTGTCCAGGATATTGTACTACCCTTGCTTCACAGATATTGATGAACCACTAAGGTTCCATGCTCCTATATTCTCTTCTTTCCAGCAACAGTGAAGACGCTTGGTTCCGTTGTTCCTGTCATGGACTTGGCTTCAGCGAGAGGTTGAGAAGACTGTCCGGCATTCCGATCCCCAGCCAACCAAACAGATAAAGTTTACCTCTTGTCCATTCATGTTCGTAACCTATAACTTGTGAGTGAGAAAACCTCGCCGCTCCTTTTAGACTTAGGTGCTCCCATCCCTGACCCGAACACTGCTTCGGTCAGAATGGTCGCAATAGCCTTTGATAAAATGAGATTGGCAGGGGGCTGGACCCTTTATCTGTAACCCGACAGATGTGATTCTCCAGCAGTCACAAAGGGTGCTACCAAGGTAGCTTGCCAGGAAAACTCTATTATTTACATTAAAAAGGTGTTTCACCTCTGCATGGACATATACATGCATGGGTTCCGGACAAGGCTCATCTTTTTCATTAACATGCTGATGCAAGTACAAATGTTATAGAACACGAGTATGGACTCAAGAGATTACATTATTTAGAATTAAGATTTGGCAAGTGCCTGCAAGTTTAAAATTGAAAAAAGATAAGTGCCCCGTAATCCTTGTTCTTGCCCCTCTCCTCCTAGGCACGACAGGTGAATGCAAAAGAGACAAAAAGGAGACACAGGGGACATGTTGATGGAGATCATGGCGGAGGCAACCTGCCGGCCACCGACACCAGGGCCAGCCGGGCATGGCCACCGGCAAGATATGTTGCCGGGGGAGGGTGGTGCAGATGATGGTGCTGCCACTAATGGTCAGCCGGAGTCGGAGTCATCATCCTCCCGCCTGCTGCCATCGTTGTCACTATCGCAACCCTCCTCGCCGCTGTCGCTTGAAGAGGAGCTTTCATCGTTAGTGGAGCTCTCCATGCAGCACCCTAAGCAGATTCCTAAGCGCCCAAAGACCTTGACGGAAAGTACGCCATTCTCCATTAATTTGACCTGGAGAACGTGCCCTCCGACAAGCTATGGGGGCGGGCAAAGGTTTTCCACCCATGGAGGAAGTACATGACGTGAGGAGCGGGGAAGTCAAACATCGACCCACATGCTGCCATTCCCACAACCCCTCTTATGCAGCCTCAAGGTGTGCAGCCAGTCAAGCTCCATTACCCAACAAACGGAGTAGGGAGGCGGAGATGACTGCACACGGGCTTGTACAACCTGATGATGAACTCACAGGGCTGGTCTCCGACATGGCCCTCCATTGGGCGAGGGGCCATCGGCGGAAACGCAGCTGGTGCGCCGCCCCGTCCTCCTCTTCCCCGAGCACCATGGTGACCTCGGCCTCGCCCCCTCCCTCTCTCTCTCACAGCGGGCTCCGCCGCCATGAACTCCGGAGGAGGAGGGACGCGCTGTTGAGCAGAAGCCCTCATCGCTGCCATTGGAGCGCCACCATGCCCTCTCACCATGGCAGGTTACCAAGCAGGAAAGGGAAGATGGAGGTGAGTGTGGAAAGACATTGTCCCTTCCCTTTTTATAGAAGGGCGGCGCTGGGGCCTGGTCTCTCACCCCAAGGGCAGCTGCCCCGCTCGATCAATATGGCCTCCAGAGGCGCGGGGAATCAGGACCGACCCGCTATTCCAATCAGCGATGCCCAATTTCCTGCCACGGTGTTAATGCCCGTGCCCTCCGCATCCACCACCTACCCTTCCTAAGGAATGGAGGACACATGGAAGACGAGCCAGAAGCATAAAGACAAGTGGGACGATCGTTTTCTGCCCTGTGATCATGAGGTGCAGGCGCCATGCAAGCCACGACCTGAGTTTACTTTGTAAATGAGCAGCGCCCCTACGGATTCCTCTTTTTATGGGGAAGGTGTGTGTGCCTCTTTACTGGTTGATGCGAGGCGTCGCAGGCTTGCCGCGACCATTCCACGCATGACCCCCACGCCACGCACTCAATGCGGACCGTGTGGAAGCACAACTGACGAGAAGATTACAACAGTTAATCCCTGCCATGCGTGCCCGCACACTGTTTTGGGCCTGGCCCAACGACGCTTCGCGCTTATGTGTGACCCAGGCCCAGGGGCTCCTGTTGGTGTACATAAGTTTGGGCCCTTCTGTACCCCTTACTTATGCACAGGCAGTGGTAGCCAGGCCCGTGACCGAGGTTTGATGGGGCAGTAGAAGGCAAGTGCAAGACTACTAAGGCAGCATTCAAGCTAGTAAACAGAAAGAAGAAGACAAGATAGACCTCACCTGACGAGATCCTTGCCGGGAAGGCTTGCGTAGCCGCGAAGCACCAGCAAGGCCACCACCCTTGAAGCTGAGAGATCTAACACCATTGACAACGTCAAGGCCAAGACTCGGGGACGCATACATAGTAGCATGCAGATCTATGTGAACAGTGGTGGCATGCAGGTCTACATGGAGACCAGAAGACGAAGACCCCTGGCAAAGCTCTTGCTGGGGAAAACTGCTAGGCCCCGGCAAGACCCTTGCTGGGGACAATTGCGGGGCCACAGCTGGGCCCGCACTGAACAAGGTTTTTCCACCCATCAGCCGTTCCAGTGCAGCGACCATCCTGCCAACTAAACAAGCACCTGCATGGTGGCATGCAGATCTTCGTGCAGATCCCGCCACCGCGCCAGCGCAACGGCTAGCTAGTCAGATTGGCGTTGCATGCCTCGTCAGCCGGACACATGTCAAAGCAGGGTGAGGCAGCGACGGACAGGATGGGTGCTATTACCGTTCCCGATAAAGTTGGAGTGCACGTAACCAGCGCGTTTAATGGGTTTGTCCTATGATGTTAGTGATAAGATTGTACACTGTAGCTACTTTACACCTCCTGTGTGCCACTGTGGCGACCCCTTTGACATATAAAGGAGGCCCGAGGCGTACTGGAGGAGGATTCGATCTTTTGGACCAGGCATGCCTAGGAGCTAGCTAAGGTTCAAGAAAACCAAATATACACTCAAACAGGACTAGGGTTTTACGCTCCTCAGTGGCCCGAACCTGGGTAAAAATCCCTTGTGCTGATCGACCGGACCTGCTCTTTGTGCAATCCA
>NC_041381.1:363127420-363136634 GCF_002162155.2 Triticum dicoccoides | reverse complement strand
GGGATCCTCATGATCCCATAGGTGTCGTTTCCCCAACAGTGGCATAAGTTCATTCTTATCAATAGGAACAACAGTAATACCTACCTTCTTAGAGACACAATGAACTGGACTTACCCATCTACTATCATCTATGGGATAGATTATACCTGCTTCTAGAAGCTTTAGTATTTCAGTCCTTACCATTTCTTTCATCTTAGGATTCAAACGTCATTGATGATCAACAACGGGTTTAGCATCAAGTTCCGTATTAATCTTGTGCTGACAGAGAGTGGGATAATGCCCTTAAGATCATCAAGGGTACATCCAATAGCAGCACGATGCTTCCTCAGAGTTTTTAGTAATCTTTCTTCTTCATGTTTTGAAAGGCTAACACTAATAATAACATGATATATCTTTTTCTCGTCAAGATAAGCATATTTCAAAGTGTTAGGCAATTGTTTTAATTCAAACACAGGATCACCTTTAGGTGGAGGAGGACCTCCTAGAGTTTCAATAGGCAAATTGTGTTTGAGCAGAGGTCGTTGTCCAAATAATTTTTTATCTATTTCATTTCTTTCATGCATATGCATATCATTTTCATGGTCTAGCAAATATTGTTCTGGTGGATCAGTAGGAGGCACAACAATAGCAGCAAGACCAATTATTTCGCCCCTATGGGGTAATTCTTTCTTATGAGGTTGTCTATTAAACTTGGAGAAATTAAACTCATGAGACTTGTCACCAAAGCTAACACCGACAGTTTGTTTTTCACAATCTATTTTAGCATTAACGATGTTCAAGAAAGGTCTACCAAAGATAATGGGACAAAAGTCATCTTTTAGGGAACCAAGAACTAGAAAATTAGTAGGATATTTTATTTTCCCACACAAGACTTCAACATCTCTAACAATCCCAAGTGGTGTGATGGTGTCTCTATTAGCAAGTTTAATAGTAACATCTATGTCTTCTATTTCTGCGGGTGCTATGTCATTCATAATTTCTTGGTAAAGAGTAAAAGGAATTGCACTCACACTAGCACCCGAGTCACATAAACCATGATAGCAATGATCTCCAATTTTCACTGAGGCAGCAGGCATGCCAACTACACAGGTCTATGTTTATCTTTATCATCAGGTTTGGCAATTCTAGCAGCTTCATCACAGAAGTAAATAACATGCCCGCCAATATTTTCTACTAGGAGATCTTTGACCACAAGAACACTAGGTTCCACTTTAATTTGCTCAGAAGGTTTATGTGCTTCAATAATACTTTTGCGAACCACGGGTGAAACCTTAGCATGTTCTTTTATCCTAACAGGGAAATGTGGCTTTTCAATATAACACTACAAAAAAATACACTTCCGTGATGATACGTGTTTGTCACAGTAGGTGACGTTTTCTGTCATGCATGTACATCCATGATGATTTTATGATAGAATTAAGATAGTCATACATGTGCTGTCGTAGAAGTGTTCCATGACATTACCAAAATTATCATCACGGAAGTGTCCACTTCCATGGCGATAAATCACGCGTCATAGAAGTGCTTTCGTAAAGGGTGACCGACATGTGGCATCCATCATAACGGGACGTCGTTAAGCTATCGGGTCCGATTTTGGATTTGATAACCTGCTAACAGCCACGACCAATGCCGATTTTCCAGGTGTAAAATTCTCATTGGCCGACAGAACCACGTGTTAGCTCCGCGTTGGCACAAGTGTCACTCATCCAATGGGAGAGATGCGCCTATGAAATGTTGACATGTGGACCGGCCCAAAAGTGGCCCATAAAGATTAAATGGTCCGGCCCAACTAAAGGCCCACAAGATTTTGCGGACTATAATGGGCCGACCCAGCTAAAGACCCACAAGATTTTGCGGACTATAATGGGCTGGCCCAGCTAAAGGCCCACAAGATTTTGCGGACCATAATGGGCCGGCCTAGCTAAAGGCCCACGAGATTTTACCGACCATAATGGTCCGGCCTAGCTAAAGGCCCACAAGATTTTGAGGACACTAGTGGGCCGACCCATTAACAGGCTGCTATGTTTTGGGCCAAATGTTGGCCCATATTTGATCCTGTCCATTAACGTTCCGGGCCTAATAAAGGTCCATATGAGATCCGTCCCGTTAAAAGCCTACCACGTTCTGGGCCAAATTATGGCCCAGATCAGATCCGGCACATTAAGAGGCTTTGGGCTAAATTATGGCCCATATCAGATCCAGCCCGTCAACTAGACGCTATGCTTTTGGGCCCACTTGATAAAGGCCCATTTAGTAATTCAGCCTGATAATATATTCGGCCTGTTAAAGGCCCGTTTAACATTTTGGCCCTATATTTATTTCGGCCTGTTAAAAGCCCGTCATATAGTTGGGCCTAACTACGCCCAGTTTGCATCTGGCCTGCTCACAGCCGATAATCTGATTGGGCCAAACAAGGACTGAGACAAATTTGGCCTTGTAATGACCCGTGATGTGATCGGCACAATCATGGGTCGGGGTTTATTTCGGCCTGCTGCCGGCATGTGAGCTGTTCGGCACGTTTCAGGCCCAACCTACTTTTCAGCCGCCTAAAAGCCCATTTAGTTTACTTGCGAAAATAGGGCCGGCGGTTTACTCGGCCTATTAAAGGCCCGAATCTACTAGTGGGTCAGTTTACATTTAGGCCTGTTAACGGACCAAGATGATGGGGCCCATGATGCGGATCATACATAGTTATTTGCATGACGGCCCGATTATGTACCGTAATTTTACGGTTTGGCCAGTTTACTGCGAAGACAAGATATGTATACAGTAAAATAACTGCAGCATCATGAATAAGAAAAAACCTAGACTATACAATAAAGAAATTACAACATATTACATCCACTGGGCATCAAAGTTCGCTACTATGATAATAAAGCACAAGCAGACAGCAGGTTACATACACTGGGCATCAAAGATCGCCACCAGTGCAAATAAACACGCCGACAAAATAATTTACAAAACTGACAGCACTTCAATAGAGTTCAAGATAGGTTAGCCCTGCTCAGGAGCTGCAAGCAGCTAAGCAAGCTAATGAGACTGCGCTTGTTTGACACTTATATCCTCCTCACTCTGAAAGATAAACAAGCAGACAGATGACAGGTTTTGCACTTATAAGTATCAGTGCTGACAATTCATCACATTTCTTACTGATGAATAAAGTGACATAGTTTAAAATAGCATTGACACAATATGGTATTGTTCAGGTCAAGACATGGCATGAAATGACATTGTGAAGGAGTCGGCAGCTTCACGACACCACTGGATTACAAATCAAGCATCAATGGTTAGTGTGTTGTCAATTTATCCCATTTTAGGATGGCAAATAAAGAGACAGTTTAAATAATAATAGAATGATATGCCATTGTTCATAGTTAAGACATTGCAGAATATGACATTGTGCTGTAGTGGGTAGGTTCACCACACCACTGGATTACGGATCAAGAACAGAAGCATACATGCAGTGCAAAAGAAGATCACTTGCTATGTATATCATAGACAGTACCTCATCCTAGGAACGAGACTAGTGCATAACAAGGTTTTTCCATTCAATGTCTTCTAAATTTAGCACATGAGACATCACCGGAAATTTGTTTATAGACTTGCCATCAAAGTGTGATTTCCTCAGGTAACACTGATACTACTGCAATGCTTCCTTGAAAAGTGCAAGCAAGCTTTGCTCGTCATGACCATCCTCATTGACCCTCGCCTACTTACAACAATGTAATGTAAATCATTGATGTGTCCAATCAGCAGAAAATAAGAAAATAATCACCATGAATAATAGCACTTACACGTAAGTGGGACAGGAAGATGTGAAAATGGTGTTTGTCTTCACTATAATCTACCCACGATGGGAATATATGCACGTAGTACCTAACAACATTGAAAGCATTGTCTTTTAAACTAGGAATAACTGGAATGGGGTTCCAATCTGCAGGAATTGGCTGTCTCTGTAGTTGGGATAGGTCTTCGGCCGGTGGACTTGTTGTACTTTTTGCTGGAGTCGGATTTTTCTGCGGTACAGCTGGTGCTATGGCAATTGAAATCGGCATACCTTTTGCTTGAGTGCAGGTCCTATGTGGTGGGGCTAGTGGTGTGGCCAGTGAATTATGGGTACAATCTGCTTGAGTCAGTCCTACGTTTTGTGTCACTGGTTGTACATCCAATATAAGTGGGGTGTTGTCTGGTTTCTCCGGCACCACCACGTTTTTCAAGGACTTTGCTGGTTCTCCTTCAGGTTCGGCAATCATCATATTCCTTTTTGATGTCTGATGCACAAGAACAACATTTGAGTGGAAAAACATGGTATGATGACAGATGGAATATGTATAGATAATGGATGGGCATGGCATCCCTACGTATATGATGAGTAAACTAAGCAGATGGCGGTGCAACAAAGTAGAAGAAATGCAAGACAACATATGCAAGATACGCGTAATCAATAAAACCTTACCAAATTATAACAGGCACCTTGATGGGTGAACATGACATGCCATCTGCCTTTGACTCCTCGAGGTTAGAATAGTCATTAGGATCATATTTTGAACAAGAATCAACAGGTGGGGAGCGTATGAGTTTCATTGCATCCAAAATGGCACTCAATGCCTTGGTGCCAATTTTGTAAGTCATTGCAGTGTTTAGCTTCAAGAGTGGACTGCTGCTAGTGGGACACAAAGCAGCTACACAGATCATAGTGTAGATATAATGGGAAAACCGTAAGCATCAGAGTAAAATCAGGAAAGTCGAACTTGTTGGAATATATGTGCTAGTATTGTCGGTACGGCTAGAAAGGCTTCGGATACCAGCTCTCTTCAACTGAAGGTGCGGTACTGTTAATTTCAGTGTAACTCTCGAAGGCGACACAGCTCCCCGCTTCCTTGCTATTCTTATAGGATTCAAGTGGGCAGACCACTACAAATCCTATTCCTATGTTTACAAAATCCTACGAATCAAAGAGGCCTGAAGAGTTCAAAGTGTCCATCACAACCGACCGTATAGACCTCTACACTGCAAATGTCCCTGCTCATCTTCACTACAAGGAACATACTGTACTACTATCATACTCCCTCCGTTCCAAAATATAAGTCTTTGTAGAGACTTCCACTTTGGATCACATATAGATGTATACAGATACATTTTAGAGTGTATATTCACTCATTTTTCTCCATATGTAGTCCATGGTGGAATCTATACAAAGACTTGTATTTAGGAACGAAGAGAGTACTTATTAAAGAAGAATGGAAGAGGAACATGCGAAAGAAGAGCAAGCAGATTTTGGATAATAAAATGTTCGTTGCGCAGTGCCCACACATGATGAACCATAGCGCATTAAGAATGCAACTCCCTGTTGTCTCTCTATATGTGGTGCACGTGCTTTCAAAAGTAAAGTAGGAACATTAGATGACCAATTAAACATTATCTATTTTAGTAATATCAGCATCATATCAGATTCGTATTTGAGCAACAAGTTTGGAATTATGAGTGGCACATTGTTTAGCTTGATGGATTCAGGAGCAGTGCTAAGCAGGTATGATGATGGTACTGAATGTAAAGGCATCTTTGCATGCAAGTCGCGTGACTTTTGTCATTTGGGTCAGTCGACCATTTCAGGCGGTTGGATGAAGATCCTACGTCTCCTAACCCTTCTTCTTCCTCGTCTCTTATTCTTCCCATACAAAACACCGCACGGACCGCCGGCCGGACCACCAGCCCCCATCGCCTGTATTCCTCCACCACCCCCACCCCCACCCCCACCTGCGTCGAGTTTTCCCTGTTTAGCGAGGCCCCACCACCGCCCCACAACCACCGTCCCCACCCGAGCCCCTTCCTTCGCACCGGCAAACTCCAGTGAGATCTGAAAAATCGAATGACCCAATTTTGAAATTTAGTCTACTGTTATTTAACCAGTGTGGAATATAAAAGGGGAAAACCATAAGCATTGCGAGTATAGTGTTGAGCATGCCATGGCGGATCTGAAGGTGCAAACCGGACAAAGGAAACTTCACAACCAATATTTGCTTTCAACTAGCAAGTAAGTGATGGACAACAAACTAGAGTAAAGCAGTGGCGATCTATTTTCTTACTGTGATAAATTGGTTGAGCAGATACGAAAAAGTACCGCCTCTGGTGCGGCACCATCTATGCATCTGCTGAGAATTTGACGGTGTTGCGGTAGCGATGGCTATGGGTGGCGTGGAAGCAGATCTAGGAGGGTAGATGGTGGCAGCGGGGCACAGTGGACGAGACGGTCGTAGGAGCGGCGCTGGCAAGGTGGACGACGGCGAGGATGAAGCGAGAGGACGGGATGCAAGGATCTCGGTCCAAAGCCGTGGATGAGAGAGGTAGATCTCTTGTAATGGACGACATCATCGGGGTATCAGCTCCGGCATGGTGGAGGAGGCTGGGGTGGAGAGGGTGTTTTGGCGCCCACGGAGTACGAATGGGGAAATGGAGGGAGAGAGGAAGGGGGAACCATGTCTTCAGGGTGCGCTTGTCTCAAATGCGAGGAAATTTGCAAACTTAGCCCCCATTTCAAATTTCCTACATCACAACAATATTAGTTTGTTGGGGATAGGACGGTAATCTCGCATACATCGAATATTTGCCGACGAGAGTTTGTTTTTGGCGCCCACCGTGTATGAATCAGGGAGGGAGTCGATTTCGGCCAAGGAGACACTGTCTTTTGGCGCCCATCGTGTATGAATCCGGGTGAGAGGCGGTTATGTCATGTTTGAGTGAAATTACAAACCTACCCCTATCGAAACCTATAGAAATCGAGCCGATAGGCTTTGTGTGGCAGGGATAGGCAGTAATTTCCATCTCGAAAATTTTGGTTTCAGACGGTTACTGTGAGTTTCCCGCCTCCTTCAAATTTTGCAGAATGCATGTTTACCGTGCCAACTCAATTCGAATCCCATTTGTATTCTATTTTTGTTCGGGCAGGATCCATTTTCGATTGGAATAAAATTCTGTATACATCATTTTTTATATATACATTCAAAAGCACAACACCCTTTATACATAAATATGGTTTACAAATGGCATGATCTCAGATACATAAAGCTCTATCCATCTTAATTTGGATTTTTAAATATTTGAAACCACTTTATGTTGAAATCCAATGTATGCATTCCTCGCTAACGGTCTCCAATTAATGTGTATTTCATGCGGGGTTTTTAATTCTCCAACATGTATAATGTGTTTCACACACGCAACATATAGTGTAATCCCATTTAGACATTAATTGCATATAAACCATGCATTGTTTCTAATTAAAGAATCTATGGATCACTAATATTGATAAACTATATAACATTACACATGTCCCCAAATACAAATGAATATGCCTGTGTGATACACCAATTTGCGTTATGATATTATCGATGTTGTGATCTCTAGTTTAAATATTTGAATCCCCTTTAATCCAGATATTTGTCTCATATAGCTACCACTCATGCTTATATAGGAGTATCTCTCTAGACCTATACGCGGTCATCGTCTCTCGGGTATCTCTCGTGCTACATGTATGTCGACAATGATCTTTTATCTTCCTAACACACTGTCGGTACTCTCTCCCTCGACCTTCATCACTCTATCTCTCTCTAAGTATATCTCTCGCCCTGCTATGTGTCTCTAACTATGATTCTCCATGTGGAATCTCTTTCTCTCACACAAACAAAAAACTTTGTCTCTCGGGGTCTCATTTCTCTCTACTATTCCCCTATGTGCCACTCGCACCCCCCCTCTCACACAGAGATGTCTTTCGCTCCTTAGGTATGAGAAGCTACGACTCGTCCTCTTAAATATCACTTTCTCACACACAAACACAAACTCTATCTCACAGGGTCTCATATTTCTCCACCATTATCTTGTATGTCGCTCACACACACACTCTCTCCCTAGAGATATCTTGTGTTCCCTCATATGTCTCTCTAGCTATCACTCTCGTTGTGAAATATCTTTCTCTCTCGCAGACACAAAACTCCATCTCTCGGGATCTCATTTCTCTCTAATATTTGTTTGTATGTGACTCACATGCACCCTCTCTCTATCTCTCTCACACCCACACACATAACTCAACCTTCTGATCCACTTGACTCATATCTCTAACGTACACTAGCTAGCATCTTTATCTTTCTATTTATCTGTTTCTCCATCAACCTTATTTCTCGCCCTCACTCTTTCTTCCTATCACACACACTACATATGTTTCTATCTACATGCAGTCAAGTGCCCTCTTTTTATCTTTCTCTCTCACACACATAACTTCACCCTCTGAACCACCCGGCGGTCATCTCCAACACTCAAACTAGCGGATGTCCCTCTAGCTAGCATCTCCATCTCTGTATCTATTTGTAGTTTCTCCGTCAACATTTCTTTCTCGCACGCACTCTTGCTTCCTATCACCCACACTATATATGTCTCTCCATACATGCATTTATAGGTTGATCTCCTTTGCACAATCGTTGTGTCTCACTCCCTCTGCTCGCCATAGATGCATGCTCCAGCCCACGCCACTATCTCTTAAAGACAAAAAAACATGCTCAATTGTCGGGCCTTCTTCCCTGCACTCTCACATGCATGCATATTGTGATACCAATCCGTCTCTCCCATGTCGTTGATCTTATGACTTATGTCTTCTTTCTTTTATCTCGATCATGCGCGCGCCCACACACACACATCCCACGTATACATGTATACCTCTCACACATGCACATTCAAGGTCTCTATGTCTCCACACGTAGTTAATTACCCTCAACCCTAACTCCACATCGAATCGTTCTCTTCTTGTGTGCACATAACTTCCGCCTGGATGGGTAAAACACACACTCACACTTAACAATCTCCTTCTAGCTACCCCCCTCTCACTCTTCCCCTATATCCCCGAAACCAATAAGACCATCCCTTCGTTTAATTCCCACCTACATGCACCATCGATATATAGTAGTCTTCCTCGGTGTCTCTCGAACAAACACATTATCTCAATGTTGACTCCTCTCACGCGCACACACCTTCTCTTCCCTCTCTATGGGCCTTTTCTCTCTCGCACCCCATCATTGGTGGCCTCTGCCATACACATCACCTCTCTATGATGAAGTCACGCACACTTAAATTAGATCCGCCACCGAGGACCCCGCGTCACACACACACACACACACCCACCCACCCACCCACACACACACACACAAAGACTCCATCACACACACAGTAA
>NC_041381.1:363082262-363127127 GCF_002162155.2 Triticum dicoccoides | reverse complement strand
ACACGCACATGCTCTAGGCGGAGCATTTATCCTACCACCCTTCATCCAACCTTACCCCTATGCTAAACAATCACCTTAATTTACTTGTATAACATGAAAAATTCCACTTTACTTTAGTAGTTAGCAAACTTATCATCTTTACTCTTATGAAACACCGAGTTGGTGATGATGGTGTGCCTGCCATCTTGTAATATAGACCGTCCGATCTATATCTGACGGATAGAAACCAAACTATGATAATTTTACAAAAGATACCCGCACCTCTCTCCACATCCTTATCTCCCACAAACTCATTGCTGAGCAATTAAAAAAGGAAGTCTCTGGAACAATCTAGCATGGTGACCGCTGCCGACTGCCGGCGCCATCCATCCCCATGCCTCCGTCTACTCCGACCACCAGTCACCACCACGCTCCACTCCTCCTCACCTTATCTCTCATCTTTCATTTTTTTGATGAAATTCTCGAGATACCAGTTTTCCGATAAAATTATCGAGATATCATTAGTTTTTACACATGGGATTACTCCTGCATAGGTCAATCACAATAGGTGTTTCGTAAAAAAATGCATATTGATGTTCCATGCAATGCACAAGCATCTTTCTTGTAATTACATAACGCAAATCACGAGCAGGAAGTGACAATTTTTTTACACAACCACGTTAACATGGCCATGTAAATCACTAGCTAAAGTGTAATACCATTGTACTTATATCCTGATGCAAAAGGTTGAGTACATGTCCGAAGAGTAGAGTCGCACACACACTCTGTCTCTTAGAATCTCACACACACACACACCAGTTACGTGATGCCCACTTAAGCAGACATGTATGTTACAATTTGTGCACCCGCGGGTACACGTGATGGTGCACATTTATTTAAGCCGGATAGCGAACCCAAACAGTAGCTGGATTCATTCCCCTCCCGCTGCCTCTTCTCTGGTCGCCGTCGCCCGGTAGCCATGGCTCGGCCAAATGTAACGACATACGCCATACTCCCGCCGGAGCGGCGCTTTAATCTGGAAATGTTAGTGGTCATGCATGCATCCTTTTGTTCTACCACTCCTATATAAGGGTTGACCAGTCGCTTCCCGCGGACGTGCGTGGGCGGTGGAAGAAGAAGGAGAAGGGAAGCGGGTTGTGGAGTAATGTTTTTTACCACAATTTCTTAGGAAACTGCGTGCAATGATTGAGTAGTTTTGCAAACTACCAGTACTACACCTGAAACGGTTCAAAACCAATACTCCCTTTCCAGCGCATGCTTTCCGCGTGAAACGGTCAGCGTCACCCTGGAGCATCAATGCCGCATTAATGACCGGCCAGAGCGGAGGTGACCTCTCATTGGCGCCATCTTTGAAGTAGCATGACGGCCGAGAGAGCGCCGCTTCCTAGTGCACGCGACTGCACTGCGTCGAGACTGGCCATAGGCCCTGTTTGGATCCATGGGTTAGACTTAGTTTGAGCTAGTTGGGGCTCAAATAGCCCTAAAGTATACAAGCATGAGGGTTAAATTGGAGCAAGTTGCACTGAACCCACCAAATAAAACTATTCCACCCAAGAGGTGCTAATTGGAGATAGTTCTCATTGGGCCCAATGAAAAATCACTTTTCTCTCTCCATCAAGTGCATTTATTGTCAATCTAACCATGTCACCCAAACAACTCTTTGGCTACAGTTAGTTTAGGGTTAGTCATGAGTTAGTCTAACCTCTAGCTAACTTAGAGTATCCAAACAGGAGCAGTATAGGACATGCAAGTTGCTCAAAGCATACATTCAAATTCGTACGTGAAAGGATCTTTTTTTAACGGAACGTGAAAGGATCTTCGAATGATATAATTTTCAAATTATATAAAATCTTATCAATAGTCAAAGGCATCCTCGAAGAATACATTAGGCCCTATATAAAATCTTATCAATAGTCAAGACAAGTGTTCCAAACGAGTTCAAAATGAGAAACTGGACCCACTCACGGCACGGCATGCCTGTCTCGTTTGGTTCGTCGGTCAAAGTGCTTCCTCTTCTCGGCATAAAAATAGAGTACAATATTTTTTTTACAATGCTCTTGGCATGTCGCTAACATGTGATGAGTTAACCGACCTCAATAGACGGCAAAAACGCCAGCCTGCCACACTTTGAGAGAGATGAGGAGTGAGAAGCAATACGGGCTGCTGGATTACTAGAGCTAGGTGTCGCACGAAAGCCAAGATATATGGTGATAGCGTGGGTTAACCATGTAGTATGATGTAACTACACAGGGCTGCCGTGTTTCGTACTCTTCCAGTCCACTATGGAGATGATTGGTTGATTTTATATCGCTGAATAATATAAAATATTATGAGTGCACACGCTCCACCACGAGGTTCCTTGCTCCTTCTCGGTCGTCGGGAATCTATGTTCTTCCACTCTTTTTTTACGTGAGCTTTGTTCATCCTTTTGCCAACACGCGAGACATCTAGCATCAAGGTGCACGTGTCATGCAAGAAAATGGAGATAATCAGATAAGCAATGCGTAAGTGAGTCATGCACTTAGATGGCACCTACTATGCAATATTTTTCTCCTCGATGGCACGTGAATAGTGCATGTACTCAACAATGGAACACGGGATGGTAGCCATGACATGGTCAACCCTTTTTTGGAGAGAGTACATACTAAATAACTTTGATGTGTCCCATCAACTCGCAGAACGACGAGAAGCTTGCTTACTATGCCTTCTCCCTCGCCAACGCATGCACGGTGGCTTGTAGCACGAGAATAAACTTTTGCTTACAAGCCGCCTGCCCACGTATAGAACCGCCTCGCGCTGGCCAATTCCTCTCCAAACACCTAGGGAGGCGGTTGAACCGAACAAGTCTAACTTGCTCCAATTTAACCCTCATGTTTGGATACTTTAGGGCTATTTGAGCCCCAACTAGCTCAAACTAACTCTAACCCATGGATCAAATAGGGCCATAGTTTGGATGAGTCTCCATAATGGGGAGCCACACTAACTGCGATGATATGGATCGTTCCATCTATGAAGAACATGTGGGACTAGAACTACGAGACGGACATGTACCCAGGAGTGGACGTACGAACCTGAGTATGTAGCGTAGTAAGTGAGGTCGAAAGGCACAAATAGTATGAACATGCATGGCATATAGGCATTTTTCTCTTACTACGTACCACTAAATGTTGTACATGCAATGCACGGTGATGTTATGGACTACGTGCCTAAGTACTCTACTACTACTACTATATTAATTGGAGGCACGTATTAGCTTTTATATTTGTTTACGTGTATGTCCTGAGACCTTCCAACTAGACGTGTCTTTCTCTCCAGGTCGCACTTCGTATCGTTCATACCACTAGTACTACTACGTGTGGTCTCCAGCCCAGAAGTGGAAGAAGTGGAGATGCTCTACCATGTTGTTCATGTCCCACTCCTTTCACTGACGCGTGGGACATATAGCACGTGTCGTGTTTGGCACTCCTTCGTCGTAAGAGTTGAAATGCTAGCATTCATCAGAAATAAAAAAATAAAAATGAATCAGCAGTGACACTATACCACGTGGTTTCCTTGCTCCTCGATATCGGAAAGAATACTTCCGTTCGCCAACATGTGGGACGTCGACCATCCTGGTCCACTTGCCATGCATGCAGAACTCCAAGGGAGAGTCACCCCGGTCATCGCACCACAGTAATAATGGCTAATGAGGCGTTAAATTCACTGTTCAAGATATCTTCCGATATTCCGATAAATCGGCCTATTTACCGCTTACCGTTGTGTGACCGATAAGATAATTCGGCCGATAAATCAGCCGATATGGCGATAAATTGGACGATATGCCGATAAACTGGCCGATTTACCCCTTATCATCGGTTGGCCAATAAGTTCCCGATAAGAGATATCCCCAACATTGGTTAAATTACAGGCCCAACCTTTCCCACTATGAAGTTGCTCGGACGAAGGAACCATCATGACTTCGTTGAATTCCGCTACTTGAAAAAAACTACTGTACCAGAAGTACTGCTAGCTACTGTACCAGCAGTACTGCTAGCTCCAATAGAGGCCTCCTTTCGTTCATAGGATAGGAATTTTATAGGAATATGAAAATCATAGGAAGTGAGATACATGCATCTCAATTCCTATAGAGAAAGAGATGCCATTTGATGCATAGGATAGGAATTTTTCCATTGAGTCTAGGCTAATGTACTGGTAATTTGCTCTAAAAACTATAATAGTAACTAGTAGTACTGGTACATGCTCGTACTCAGACGCAGACACATACACACTAATTACTAGTACTACTACTCCTCACATGCTGGCCAGATGCCGTCGTTCTCCTTCCCGGCTTTGTCAGCGACACCCCACCGTGCTTGGATCTCCGCCGACCTCTTTGCAGCAGCGCATGCGTCCTCTTCTTTCTTGCGGCAGCGGGCCTCTCTTTTCTAGAGTGCTTTCTGACTTTTCCGCTCCCTCTGTGCGGCTTTGGCCGCCTCTTGCTCTACCGCCCATTCGGCCTTGGCAGCTTCAAATTCCGCCCACATAGGTGTGAGGTCGCGAGCGGCGATGAACTCGGCACGACAGGATTCCATCACTTCCCTACCATTTTGTGTGCAGTCGTGGGCAGCGAGGAACTCGGCGCGGCGGGATGCCATTGCTTCCTTACTGGTTAGTGTGTGGCGTGGTGGCATGAACAACGCTTGGTGAGAGCTCTGGGGTGGAGTGGTCGGACAACCATAGAGTGCATTGGTTTGTCAAGAGCTCAAGGACAGAAGATGAAGGAAATTTGGGTTCCCCTTCAATCCTGGTCATTTATTACCGAGTAAAATGCATTGACGGTCATCGAACTTGTCTTGATAGCTCACTTTGATCATTGTATGCGAGATATGGTGATTATACGACCACTGGCTCAGCGTATAGCTCCGTATTTGTCTGGTTGACCAGTCAAACAGTCCACGTTCGCCTCATTAGCTCATGTTCTTTATCTATCAATCTATGTAGGCCTACCTATCAGTGGAGAAAGAAATAAATACCAAAATTATGCGTATGTGAGGAATCAAACCACAGACTCGTCGCTGCAACGCACACTAGTCAGCCAAATGAAAATGAAATACTTTGTGTTAAATGCACAAATGGATTTTTTTTATATTATACGTGATGCACACATTAGCGCACACTGTCCATAGAGGCAAGTAGCATGTATGCGTGCAGACACTCACGCTCACGCTGTCAAACCATGCTAATACATGCATGTCGCCCTCTCAATCGAAGTCCTATTGCGCAACACAAACGGCGAGCCCATCACCTGCGCGCCCCGGCGGTGCCTGACATTACTGTTTAGATGTTTGATGGAGGCCTCCGCGAATGCCGAGCATGTATTCACCTGGCTCAACACCAACGGTCATACTCGGGAGCGCCTTGCTCATGTATATCATCCATCACAATGACAATCTTTAAAACAGCCTAGCTAGAGAGGGTACTATGGTACGGAGTATGTAGTATCGTAAGCGACCGATCATAGTGCCACTGCACACGAGTGTGTGTCTGATCGATTCGTCCATTGTTTGTAAGTTATGCATGGTTGTGTGGTGTCTAATGGTGGTCCTCGAAGGCTACCTGGTGACAAGAGCGGTTGCACGGACGCCTGGTTGTCAATACGTGCCGCATACGCTTCAAAGGCTCGTCATCCATGAGTTCACATTTTAACACCACGCCAGCTGATACGTCTCCAACATATCTATAATTTTTGATTGTTCCATGCTATTATATTATCTGTTTTGAATGATTATGGTCTTTATTATACACTTCTATATCATTTTTGGGACTAACCTATTAACCGGAGGACCAGCCCATATTGCTGTTTTATTGCCTGTTTCAGTATTTCAAAGAAAAGGAATATCAAACGGAGTTCAAACGGAATGAAACCTTCGGCAACGTGATTTTTTAGAAGATTATCATCCTGGAGACTTGGAGTTCACGTAAGAAGATACTCGAGGAGCCCAGGAGATAGGGGGGCATGCCCCCCTTACAGGGTGGCGCCCCCCTGTCTCATGGGCCCCTCGAGCACCCCCCCGACCGACTTATTTCGCCTATATAGTCCCACGTACCCTAAAAACATCCACGGAGAAGATAGATCGGGAGTTCCACCGCTGCAAGCCTCTGTAGCCACCAAAAACCTCTCAGGAGCCCTTCCCGGCACCCAGCCAGAGGGGGGATCCATCACTGGTGGCCATCTTCATCATCCCGGCGCTCTCCATGACCAGGAGGGAGTAGTTCACCCTCGGGGCTGACGGTAATGTACCAGTAGCTATGTGTTTGATCTCTCTCTCTCTCGTGTTCTCTCTCGTGTTCCCTCTATGGCATGATCTTGATGTATCCCGAGCTTTGCGATTGTAGTTGGATCTTTTGATGTTTCTCCCCCTCTACTCTCTTGTGATGAATTGAGTTTCCCATTTGAAGTTATCTTATCGGATTGAGTCTTTTATGAGAACACTTGATGTATGTCTTGCTGTGCTTATCTGTGGTGACAATGGGATATCATGTGCCTCTTGATGTATGTTTTGGTGACCAACTTGCGGGTTCCACCCATGAACCTATGCATAGGGGTTGGCACACGTTCTTGACTCTCTGGTAGAAACTTTGGGGCACTCTTTGAAGTACTTTGTGTTGGTTGAATAGATGAATCTGAGATTGTGTGATGCATATCGTATAATCATGCCCACGGATACTTGAAGTGACAATGGAGTATCTAGGTGACATTAGGGTTTTGGTTGATTTGTGTCTTAAGGTGTTATTCTAGTACGAACTCTTGCATAGATTGATCCGAAAGAATAAATTTGAGGTGGTTTCGTACCCTACCATAATCTCTTCGTTCATTCTCCGTTATTAGTGTGTTTGGTGTGACTCTTTGTTGCATGTTGAGGGATTGTTATATGATCTATCTATGTTATTATTGTTGAGAGAACTTGCACTAGTGGAAGTATGAACCCTAGGCCTTGTTTCCTATCATTGCGATACCGTTTACGCTCACTTTTACCACTTGTTACCTTGCTGTTTTTATAATTTCAGATTATAAATACCTTTATCTACTATCTATTTTGCACTTGTATCACCATCTCTTCGCCGAACTAGTACACCTATACAATTTACCATTGTATTGGGTGTGTTGGGGACACAAGAGACTCTTTGTTATTTGGTTGCAGGGTTGTTTGAGAGAGACCATCTTCATCCTACGCCTCCTACAGATTGATAAACCTTAGGTCATCCACTTGAGGGAAATTTGCTACTGTCCTACAAACCTGTGCACTTGCAGGCCCAACAACGTCTACAAGAAGAAGGTTGTGTAGTAGACATCAAGCTCTCTTCTGGCACCGTTGCCGGGGAGGCTAGGTAAACGGTACTCACACCCCGTCAACTAAGCTCTTTTCTGGCGCCATTGCCGGGGAGGTTAGCGCTTGAAGGTATATCTTTAGATCTTGCAATCGAATCTTTTTGTTTCTTGTTTTATCACTAGTTTAGTTTATAAAAGAAAACTACAAAAAAATGGAGTTAAGTTTGTCTCATACGCTTCGTCTTTTTAGTATCTTTCGTGAGTTTGATGGAAAGGAAAATTGTGCTCAAGTGCTAGAAGAAGAGTGCGTTAAAATGTTTGGTACTGAATTTTGAATGATGAGCATGATTGTAATGTTATTAGTATAAACTCCTTGAATATCCATAGTATTAATGATGATTGCACTAGTTATGATGAAAATGTCTCCTATAAGCATGTTGATTTGTGTGGAGTAGCTTGGACTTGCATGGACACACCAAATAGAGAAAATAGATATTGCAAGAGGCATAAGTATTTAGGAACTAAGAGGTTGCAAGAAAGGCTAGATAAGAGTGCGGAGAATTTAAGATATCTTTCCCGTTGTGAATTTTGCAATAAACAAGATCATTTACACCTCCAATGCAAATTGTTTCATGATCGGATTGTGTCCAAAAATTGTGATGATTTGATCTCCCCTTCTCATTACAATGAACTTAGATTGCTTTTGGGTTGTGAAGAGTTGAAACGTTTAACTAAGCCTATTCCAGAATTTAATCTTAGGCATTTGCTTGATATTGATATAGAAAAGATTTATATGTTTTGTGCGGTGAATTGCATTGAAAATCCTTATATTGCCAATTACCTAAAGAAAAGAAAGCAAATAGAAGATTAAGAGAATACTAATGAAAGGGAAGAGACTTCCCAACCTCCTCCTATTATTTCTTATGATGATTCAGGTAATGAGGAGGAGCTTTCTATTCAACCAATCCCATCAATAAAGAAGGTTGAACCCACACATAATGTGAAGAAGAAAAGGAAGAGAAGGGGCACCAAAGGTAAAAAGGTATCCCTCCCAAATTATGTTGCTCCTACTACTCATTGTGATGATGATATTTGCTTTACTATTGGTGCTATCCATATTTTTAATGATGAGAGTGATTATGCTTATGATATGAAAGGGCCCAAGCTTGGGGAAGCTATGTTTGATGAGTATGAAATATTTGAGAATATATTTGCTGAAATTAATGTTTGTCCCAAGCTTGGGGATGCTACGTTTAATGAAGATGATATTTTTAGCATCAAAAGTTTTGATATGCAAAGTTGTTAGGATGATAGCATGCCTCCTACCTATGATGATTATATTGATGAAAGTGGGTTCAGAAGAGTGTCAACTTTAGGAAGTAGTGATCCCAATATTTTGGAGGATGTTGAATCTATTTGTGATGAATATGAAAGTGGATTTGGAAGAGTGTCAACTTTATTTAGTGATTCCACTATCTTGGGAGAGGTTTCAATCGATTATGATGAGAACGAAGTTGCTACTTATGATGATTATTGTGATGAAACTTATGGTATAAAAAGTAGTGATGATTATATTTACAAAAATTGTCATGATTATGATTACCCTTTTTCTGAACATTACTCTTTTAATGTGGAAACAATTTTTAGTGTTCAAATCTTTTATGATGCTCCCACTACTATTCATGAGAAGAAATTTGCTTATGTGGAGAGTAATAAACTTTCTATGCTAGTAGATCATGAAAAGAATGCTTTAGGTGCTGGTTATATTGTTTAATTAAAATTCATGATGCTACTGAAAATTATTATGAGGGAGGAACATATGCTTGTAGGAGTTGCAATAATGTCAAGTTTCCTCTCCATGTGCTTAAAATTTTGAAGTTATGCTTGTTTCACCTTCCTATGCTAGTTGATTATTGTTCCCATAAGTTGTTTGCTCACAAAATCTCTATGCATAGGAAGTGGGTTAGACTTAAATGTGCTAGTCATATTCTTCATGATGCTCTCTTTTTGTTTCAATTCTTATCTTTTGTGTGAGCATCATTGTCATCATCATGCCTAGCTAGAAAGGCATTAAAGAAAAGCGCTTGTTGGGAGACAACCCAATATTTACCCTTACTGTTTTTGTGTGTCCACATGATTATGCTACTGTAGTAATCATGTTTTATAGATTTTGTTTCAATAAAGTGCCAAGTAGAGCCTTTGGGAAGACTTGGGTGAAATCTATATGATCTTGCTGTGAAAAACAGAAACTTTTGTGCTCACAAGATAAGATGCCATTTTTTACCAGAGAGTGATTTTAGGTTGATTCTTTTTGCAGATGATTAATATACAAATTCCTCAGGTCGAGCAATTTATTTTATATTTTTGGGGGTTCCAGAAGTATAAGTTCGATACAGATTACTACAGACTGTTCTGTTTTTCACAGATTCTGTTTTCTGTGTGTTGTTTGCTTATTTTGATGCATCTATGGCTAGTATTAAATGGTATGAACCATAGAGAAGTTAGAATACAGTATACATTACACCAATATGAATTTAGAATGAGTTCATTACAGTACCTAAGTGGTGGTTTTATTTTCTTATATGGAGCTTACGAGTTTTGTGTTAAGTTTTGTGTGGTTGAAGTTTTCTAGTTTTGGGTAAAGATTCGATGGACTATGGAATAAGGAGTGGCAAGAGCCTAAGCTTGGGGATGCCCAAGGCACCCCAAGGTAATATTCAAGGACAACCAAGAGCCTAAGCTTGGGGATGCCCCGGATGGCATCCCCTCTTTCGTCTTCGTTCATCGGTAACTTTACTTGGAGCTATATTTTTATTCGCCACATGATATGTGTTTTGCTTGGAGCGTCATTATATATTGTTAGTATTTTCTTTCTGTTATTTACATTAATGTTTTGCATCTTTAGTTTCAATAAAAAAGTCAAGGATAGCCTTTGTCATGCTTATTTTGCTAGTATACATGTTGCTGTTTGAAAACAGAAAGTTTACCGCTGTTGCAAAAATTCCCTAGAAAAGTCAGAGAGTGGGATAACGTTGAATATTTTTGCATATTAAGCATGATAAATTTATTACAGTGGTAATTTTAGTTCATAATTTTTGGAGTCAAGGAAGTATTGTTACTCTTGCATTCTTTACAGACTGTACTGTTTTGGCCGATTGCTGTTATGTTTGCATTGTCTGCATATGCTTGCTTGTTTAATGATTCTATTTGTGGATAGGAGTATTAAATATGCAGAGACAATTAGTATGAAATGTTGAATAATAATTTTAGTGATTTGTTACAGTAGAGAGGGATAAGGTTTTGCATTGGTTTATACTAACCGATCTCACGAGTTCTTGTTGAGTTTGTTGTGAATGAAGCTTTTGATAAAAAGAAGAGAAACCATGATATGAAAGGAATTAAGGAGACATAAAAGCTCAAGCTTGGGGATGACGAAGGCACCCCAAGATAATATTTCAAGAAGTCTTAAGCATCTAAGCTTGGGGATGCCCCGGTAGGCATCCCACCTCTCTTCTTCGACAACTATCGGTTAGTATGAGTTGAGCCTAAGTTTTTGCTTCTTCACATGAGTTGTGCTATCCTTGCATTGTCCTTTTATTTTTTTTTCTTGCTGCTTGAATACAATACCAAGATCTGAAATTCTTTATTGAGAGAGAGTCTTCGCATAGTTGCATAATTATTTAGCTACTCTTTGATCTTCACTTATATCTTTCGGAGTAGTTTGCTCTAGTACTTCACTTATATCTTTTAGAGCACGGCGGTGGTTATATTTTGAAGAAATTGCTAGTCTTTCATGCTTTACTTATATTATTTTGAGAGTCTTAAACAGCATGGTAATTTTAATGGAAACTATCATAGGAAGTGAATTGGATGCTATGATCAATATGTTGCTTGATAATTGTTTTGAGATATAAAGGTAGTAATGTTAGAGTCATGCTAGTGGGTAATTATGAAATTGAGAAATACTTTTGTTGAAGTTGGCAAGTCCCGTAGCATGCACGTATGGTAAAAGTTGTGTGACAATTTTTTTGCATGAGGTGCTCTTTTGATTGTCTTCCTTATGAGTGGCAGTCGGGGATGAGCGATGGTCTTTTCCTACCAATCTATCCCTCTTGGGGCATGCGTAGTACTACTTTGCTTCGAGGGCTAAGTAGACTTTTACAATAAGTATATGAGTTCTTTATGACTAATGTGAGTCCATGGATATGCGCACACTCGTCCTTTCCACTTTGCTAGCCTCTCTTATTACCGTGCAACTTTCGCCGGTATTGAACCCATTATTTACCTTCCTCAAAACAGCCACCATACCTACCTATTATAGCATTTCCATTGCCATTTCGAGATATATTGCCATGCAACTTTCCACCGTTCCGTTATTATGACACGCATCATCATTGTCATATTCCTCTTTGCATGATCATGTAGTTGACATCGTATTTGTGGCAAGGCCACCTTCATAATTTTCATACATGTCGCTCTTGATTAATTGCATATCCCGGTACACCGCCGGAGGCATTCATATAGAGGCATATCTTGTTCTAGCTTTGAGTTGTAATTCTTGAGTTATAAATCAATAAAAGTGTGATGATCTTCATTATTAGAGCATTGTCCCAGTGAGGAAAGAATGATGAAGACTATGATTCCCCCACAAGTCTGGATGATACTTCGGACTTTATAAAAATAAAAGAGGCCAAAGGAGCCCACCAAAAATAAAAAAAGAAGAAAGAAAAAAAAAGAAAAAAAGAGAAATAAAAAGAGAGAAGGGACAATTGCTACTATCTCTTTTTCCACACTTGTGCTTCAAAATAGCACCATGATCTTCATGATAGAGAGTCTCATATGTTGTCACTTTCATATACTAGTGGGAATTTTTCATTATAGAACTTGGCTTGTATATTCCAATGATGGGCTCCCTCAAAGTGCCCTAGGTCTTCGTGAGCAAGCAAGTTGGATGCACACCCACTTAGTCTCTTTTGTCGAGATTTCATATATTTATAGCTCTAGTGCATCTGTTGCATGGCAATCCCTACTCACTCACATTGATATATATTGATGGGCATCTCAATAGCCCATTGATACGCCTAGTTGATGTGAGACTATCTTCTCCCTCTTTTTGTCCTCACAACCACCACCATTTAGCAGCATCGTGCTATGTCCATGGCTGACGCTCATGTATTGCGTAAGAGTTGAAAAAGCTGAAGCGCGTTAAAAAGTATGAAACAATTGCTCGACTCGTCATCGGGGTTGTGCATGATGGGAGTATTTTGTGTAATGAAAATGGAGCATGGCCTAACTATATGATTTTGTAGGGATAAGCTTTCTTTGGCTGTGCTATTTTGATAGGACATGATTATTTGTTAGTATGCTTTGAAGCATTATTATTTTTATGTTTTATAAGCTTTTATCTTGAATCATTTGGATCTGAACATTCATGCCACAATAAATAGAAATTACTTTGAGAATCATTCTAGGTAGCATTCCACATCAAAAATTCTGTTTTTATCATTTACCTACTCGAGGACGAGTAGTAATTAAGCTTGGGGATGCTTGATACGTCTCCAGCGTATCTATAATTTTTTATCATTCCATGCTATTATATTATATGTTTTGAATGATTATGGGTTTTATTATACACTTTTATATCATTTTTGGGACTAACCTATTAACCGGAGGCCCAGCTCATATTGCTGTTTTATTGCCTGTTTCAGTATTTCGAAGAAAAGGAATATCAAACGGAGTCCAAATGGAATGAAACCTTCGGCAACGTGATTTTTTGGAAGATTATAATCCTGGAGACTTGGAGTTCACGTCCGAAGATACTCGAGGAGCCCAGGATATAGGGGGCACGCCCCCCTTACAAGGTGGCGGCCCCCTATCTCGTGGGCCCCTTGAGCACCCCCCCTGACCGACTTCTTTCGCCTATATAGTCCCACGTACCCTAAAAACATCCACAGAGAAGATAGATCGGGAGTTTCGCCGCTGCAAGCCTCTGTAGCCACCAAAAACATCTCGGGATCCCTTCCCGGCACCTTGCCGGAGGGGGGATCCATCACCGGTGGCCATCTTCATCATCCCGGTGCTCTCCATGACGAGGAGGGAGTAGTTCACCCTCGGGGCTGAGGATAATGTACCAGTAGCTATGTGTTTGATCTCTCTCTCTCTCTCGTGTTCTCTCTTCTGTTCCCTCTATGGCACAATCTTGATGTATCCCGAGCTTTGCTATTGTAGTTAGATCTTATGATGTTTCTCCCCTTCTACTCTCTTGTGATGAATTGAGTTTCCCCTTTGAAGTTATCTTATCGGCTAGAGTCTTTTATGAGAACACTTGATGTATGTATTGCCGTGCTTATCTGTGGTGACAATGGGATATCATGTGCCTCTTGATGTATGTTTTGGCGACCAACTTGCGGGTTCCGCCCATGAACCTATGCATAGGGGTTGGCACAAGTTCTTGACTCTCTGGTAGAAACTTTGGGGCACTCTTTGAAGTACTTTGTGTTGGTTGAATAGATGAATCTGAAATTGTGTGATGCATATCGTATAATCATGCCCACGGATACTTGAAGTGACAATGGAGTATCTAGGTGACATTAGGGTTTTGGTTGATTTGTGTCTTAAGGTGTTATTCTAGTACGAACTCTTGCATAGATTGATCTGAAAGAATAACTTTGAGGTGGTTTCGTACCCTACCATAATATCTTCGTTCGTTCTCCGCTATTAGTGTCTTTGGAGTGACTCTTTGTTGCATGTTGAGGGATTGTTATATGATCTATCTATGTTATTATTGTTGAGAGAACTTGCACTAGTGAAAGTATGAACCCTAGGCCTTGTTTCCTATCATTGCAATACCGTTTACGCTCACTTTTACCACTTGTTACCTTGCTGTTTTTATAATTTCAGATTACAAATACCTTTATCTACTATCTATTTTGCACTTGTATCACCATCTGTTCGCCGAACTAGTGCACCTATACAATTTACCATTGTATTGGGTGTGTTGGGGACACAAGAGACTCTTTGTTATTTGGTTGCAGGGTTGTTTGAGAGAGACCATCTTCATCCTACGCCTCCTACGAATTGATAAACCTTAGGTCATCCACTTGAGGGAAATTTGCTACTGTCCTACAAACATGTGCACTTGCAGGCCCAACAGTGTCTACAAGAAGAAGGTTGTGTAGTAGACATCACCAGCCTCTGACCGCCCTGGCCTACCGAAACCCCTTCCATCGCTAGCGCGCGCTTCCCGCCTGAAACGGTCACCGTCTCTCCAGAACATCAATGTCGCATTCATCGGACTTAACTGCAGGTGCAGTTAGTGTGTCACTGACATGCGGGCCAGATGCCCGTTGGGCCCACATGTCAGTAACCCAATGCACCTGTAGTTATGTCACTGAAGCAGCGTCCTCATTCACGCCCGACGAACCTACTCCGGCGCCAGCCGTCCATTTGTCTGCCGTGGCTCATTTCCATTCGCCCCCTATATTAACTTGAGCCCCAGCTCCCATCCATAGCCAAAGACCCACACTCATTCTCCTCCGGTCCCTTCCTTCTGCCGGACTACTCCAGCCATGGCCTCCTGGCGCTCCAAAGCTCCCTTGGACGTATTGTCGCAGGAGCAGATGAAGGATATCGGCGGCTCCGCTCCGGGCGTGCTCCAAAGCTCTCTTCGACGTACTGTTGCAGGATTAGACGAAGGAGATCGCCAGCTCCCCTAGGCCGCCCTTCGTCGCCACGACCATGAAGCCGGCACACGTACGCGGGCGCAGCCGGCAGCGAGGAAGAGTAGTACACGGTAGGTCACCGCCGCTCTGGTCCCAGGAAGGCCACCGCTACTCCACTCAGTTGACGCCAAGCTTGGTGGGGTAAACATCGGTGGCCGATTAACCACTTGACGGCAACGTGGAGGTAGAAATCTTCAGAACCTTGTGCTCCGAAGGAGGAGGTTATCAAGGCGGATGAGGAGGAGGCAAAGGCAATGGTCGGCTTTCTCAGGTTCATGGCCGGACATGGTGGTCGAGCGCCGGCGATTGTTTAGATTAGGTTTACAGTATGATTTAGTATGGTTTGTGCGAAATATGTAATGAATTTCGTCCAGTTTGTAGGAAAAGTTTTTGAAATGTAATGAATTTCATACGTTTAATTTTAAATTTGCTTTGTTTGCACGAATTTCGTCCGGTTAGTTCATATAGTTGTCGAAAGCTAAGCAGGCAGCATCAGATGGCATCCATCAGTGTCCTCGGACAGATGCTAGTCTAAATTGGTGGGCTGGCGCTGGAGATGCCCTAACTATCATGCTATAATCGCTAACAGTGCTCCATTATTTAGCAGGGATCAGTTATCCCTCGATAAAAATTAGATCCGCCATGTTTCACACTACTCCCATGTAAGAGTGTAAACTCTTGCTTACATAAAAATGAAGCAAGTGGACGGCACTGTAGCACGTCATATCACTCAAACTAGCCCACCTAACGCGCGGGAAAGCACTGCCCTCGTCATTTTGTTCTGGATTTCTATTGATCAATCGCACGAAAATGTTACGCTTTGCAAGTTCAAAAGGAAAAGGTGGCACACTTACGACTCGTACGCGTCGCACCCCCGACAGTTCGGCTCACACGCTGAGGCAGTCCTGGATTATGGGGTCCTTGGAGAGTCGGCCTATGTGACATGGGCGTACTAACGGGCCGTGAATATACAAGAACAAAAGGCCTCCTCCCGTGTCCATATGGGACTCTCCTTTGCGTGGACGGCAAGCTTGGCGTCCGGATGAATAGTTTCCTTCCTCTATAAACCGACTTTGTACACCCTTAGTCCCCTCCGGTGCCTATATAAACCAGAGGGTTTAGTCGATAGAGGCAATCACAATCATACATGCTAGACATCTAGGGTTTAGCCATTACGATTTCGAGGTAGATCAACTCTTGTAACCCCTATATTCATCAAAGTCAATCAAGCAGGAAGTACGGTATTACCTCCATTAAGAGGGCCCGAACCTGGGTAAACATCGTGTCCCCTGCCTCCTTGTTAACTTCGATCCTTAGACGCACAGTTTGGGACCCCCTACCCGAGATCTGCCGGTTTTGACACCGGCATTGGTGCTTTCATTGTGCCGTCGACATAAGGATTGATGGCTCGCCTTGTCATCAAAGACATCATCACTTACGGAGAAGCCCTAGCTTTAGGGAAAACCCTCCGGCTTTAGCAACTTCATTATGGGCGCTCTCCCGACCGTTAAGCCTGAAGCAGCCCTACTCATCACGAAAAATCGTCTCCGCGTTGGCCCTAAATACCACAACAAGATGGATCCGGCAGATATATCAGCCTTAAACGGACCGCTAGATCACATCGCCGCCCTGGGGGTCGCAACACACTATGATCCGATTGGGCTTAAACCCAATCAGAGAGAAACCAGATCTCTGTTGATCAACCATCATGTGGCAATCGTGGAAGAACAAGCCGACGATGACTCTTCTCCTATGTTGAGAACAAAGTATGTTCGGGTTTCCGAACCCGAAGAACCGGACTCTCCTCTTCTGGAATACACTTCTTGTCCTTCGAACATTGAATTGGGCATTAAGCCTAAAAGCACACTGGATGCCCCGGAGCCCAGGCCTGTAACCTCGGAAATTCTCCAGAATCCGAATTTCTCAGTGGGTCAGGGTTCGGATTCGATCCCACCCACCCACCACAAGCAATATTCCCCAAGCAACTCCGTTCCTTCGGACATATGCGACTTAATGTATGTGCTGCATCAACCTCAGGAAACAGTCCACCACTTTTGGGCCAGATTCCTGCTTGTTAAAAAGAAAATCAAGGATTGTTGTGATGACGACGCGATCTCGGTATGTTGCAACAATTGCATGGATGAGGTAATCCTTAATGCCCTCAACCGCCATTGTGTACCGCAGTTTGCCGATTTGGCACACATAGTACAGAAGTACCGCACAATGGAAAGCGCCTGGAAAACCTAGACAGCCCGCTGGGAACCGCATGCCTTTGGGCCATCCCCCGGACGGGCAAAGAGGATGCACCCCCACGGAGCATGCAACCATCATCCCGTGGATAAGAAAATTAAACCCATTACGGTGCACAAAACTGTCCTCGAGGAATGGCTCGACAAACCTTGCAAAATTCACATAACACTGGACAACGAACCAATGCAGAGCCTTCGTGCCTGTTGGATACTCCGGTAGGTGGCCAAAAGCGGCGAGGGTCTCCTCACTAATAACACTCCAGAGAACTATTCTTCAGAGGACAATGATCCCGAAGTATTCATGGTCTTCGAGACATTTTCTTCGAATAATCGGCGCAAGAGGGTGCTACGCGACCTCACCGAAGTCTGCCACGTGGCAGCAGTAAATCCTTGGAACGACACGGCGATCACTTTCAACACCGATGACGAACCAAGAGCCCGCTCAGCCCGAGCACCAGCCACTTTGGTCCTAAACCCAACCATAGACGGCTTTTGGCTCACTAGAGTGCGCATGGACGGCGGTAGCGGACTGAACCTCATTTACGAGGACACTCTAAACAAAATGCAAATGGATAGGAGTCGCATTGAGCAAAGTAACACAACCTTTCGCAGTATTATCCCCGGTCGAGAAGCGGGATGCTCCGAAAAAATCAAACTCAACATAGTGTTCGGCACACCGGAGAACTATATGTCAGAGGAGTTACCCTTCCATGTGGCACCATTCAACAGCGGGTATCATGCTTTGCTGGGGCGAGACGCATTCACGCGCTTCCAGGCCATACCCCATTACGGGTATATGAAGCTCAAAATGCCCGGGCCCAATGGAATTATCACTATTACCAGTGATCCGGACATAGAACTCCGTGCCGAAAACAAAACGGCCTCTCTGGCCCTTGAGGCATTATCTGAGGCCCTCGTGGCCGAGGGATTAACCACTCTATGTTCCACAGTAGATAGGGACGATGTAATCCTCGATAAGAGACCCAAATCTACTTCGTTCAAGCCAGCAAACAAAATAGTCAAATTTCAGGTCCACCTGACGGATCCCAACAAAACAGCTTCCATTGGGACACAACTAGATCCGATGGAGGACGCTGTATTACGTGCATTCCTGCGTGAGAACTGGGACATTTTTTCCTGGCACCCTTCAGAGATGCCAAGTATCCCACGAAGACTGGCCGAGCATAGTCTCAATATATTGAAAGGATACAAATCAGTCAAACAAACTCTTTGTCGATTTTCCGAACCCAAACGACAGGCTATGGGGGAGGAACTAGCCAAGCTACTCGAAGCCGGTTTCATTAGAGAGATCAAACATCCGGACTGGCTAGCAAACCTGGTTATGGTACCTAAGAAGGATAAATCCTCACGCCCGTGTGTCGATTTCAAAGACCTTAACAAGGCTTTCCCTAAGGACCCCTTCCCACTACCTCGAATCGACCAGATTATTGACGCAACCGCAGGGCACGATTCCTTGTGCTTCCTCGACGCATATTCCGGGTATCATCCAATTAAGACGGAAGAATCCGATCAGGCTGCAACGGTATTCATCACTCTGTATGGTCCCTTCTGCTTCAATACTATGCATTTCGGGCTCAAGAACGCCGGCGCAACTTACCAACGCATGATTCAAACATGCCTAGAAAAATAGATCGACAAAACTGTGGAAGCATATGTAGATGATGTAGTCATCAAGACCAAACATGTCGATTCACTGGTACATGACTTACGCCTTACATTCGACAACCTCTGAACATATGACATACGGCTCAATCCGGAAAAATGTGTTTTCAGCGTTCCAGCCGGAAAACTGCTTGGGTTCATCGTCTCCAATAGGGGAATTGAAGCAAACCCCGCTAAAATCCGAGCCTTGTCACAGTTGGCAACACCAACAGACCTCAAGTAGGTCCAAAAATTAGTTTGGTGCGGGGAAGCTTTAAGCCGTTTTATCTCCAGATTAGGGGAAAAGGCGTTGCCATTATATGGTTTGCTACACCGCACTGACAACTTCGCGTGGACGGACACTGCCACAACCGCACTGGAGGAAGTAAAGGCTCTGTTAGCGAGCAACCCAATCCTGTCCGCACCAAACGTCGGTGAACCGATGCTGCTCTACATATCTGGAACTCACCAAGTAGTGAGTGCGGTGCTCTTCATCAAACGGAATGAGGAGGGACACAAATTCCCACTTCAAAAACCAGTATATTATGTATTAACGGTCCTTACACCATGTAAATCCCGATACCCGCATTATCAAAAGATAGCATATGCAATCTTCATGGCATCCCGCAAGCTGCGGCACTACTTCCAAGAGTGCTCCATCACGGTCGCTTCAGAAGTACCACTTAATGATATTATAAACAATCGGGACGCCATCGGCCGGATTGCCAAGTGGGCCATTGAGCACTTACCATTTGAAATAATTTACAAGCCACGCCAAGCTATTAAATCTCAGGTGTTGGCTGACTTCATCGCTGAATGGACAAAGGTCGAAATCCCTAAAGAATACGATACATATTCCAACTTGGTGATGCACTTCGACGGCTCTAAGATGTTAGCCGCATTAGGGGCTGGTGTCGCCTTGACATCCCCCATAGGAGACACAATCCTTTATGTGCTCCAAATACTATACACAGATTCTAACAATGAAGCCGAATACGAGGCCTTATTGCACGGTCTTCGGATGGCCGTCTCCATGGGCATACAACACCTTGAAATGCGTGGGGATTTGGTAACCCACAAGTATAGGGGATCGCAATAGTTTTTGAGGGTAGAGTATTCAACCCAAATTTATTGATTCGACACAAGGGGAGCCAAAGAATATTCTCAAGTATTAGTAGTTGAGTTGTCAATTCAACCACACCTGGACAACTTAATATTTGCAGCAAAGTATTTAGTAGCAAAGTAGTATGGAAGTAACGGTAACAGTAGCAAAAGTAATAGCAGTTTTGTAGTAATTGTAACAGTGGCAACGGTAAAGTAACTAAGCAAAGATCAATATGTGAAAAGCTCGTAGGCATTGGATTAGTGATGGATAATTATGTCGGATGTGATTCCTCATGCAATAGTTATAACATAGGGTGACACAGAACTAGCTCCAGTTCATCAATGTAATGTAGGCATGTATTCCGAATATAGTCATACATGCTTATGGAAAAGAACTTGCATGACATATTTTGTCCTACCCTCCCGTGGCAGCGGGGTCCTATTGGAAACTAAGGAATATTAAGGCCTCCTTTTAATAGAGTACCGGACAAAAGCATTAACACTTAGTGAATACATGAACTCCTCAAACTACGGTCATCACCGAGAGTGGTCCCAATTGTTGTCACTTCGGGGCTGTCAGATCATAACACATAATAGGTGACTATAGACTTGCAAGATAGGATCAAGAACTCACATATATTCATGAAAACATAATAGGTTCAGATCTAAAATCATGGCACTCGGGCCCTAGTGACAAGCATTAAGCATAGCAAAGTCATAGCAACATCAATCTCAGAACATAATGGATACTAGGGATCAAACCCTAACAAAACCAACTCTATTACATGGTAAATCTCATCCAACCTATCACTGTCCAGCAAGCCTACGATGGAATTACTCACGCACGGCGGTGAGCATCATGAAATTGGTGATGGAGGATGGTTGATGATGACGACGGCGACGAATTCCCCTCTCTGGAGCCCCAAACGGACTCCAGATCAGCCCTCCCGAGAGAGTTTAGGGCTTGGCGGTGGCTCCGTATCACAAAACACGACGAATCCTTCTCTCTAATTTTTTTCTCCCCGAACATGAATATATGGAGTTGGAGTTGAGGTCGGTGGAGCACCAGGGGGCCCACGAGGCAGGGGGGCGCGCCCTCGTGGACATGTTGTGGGCCCCCTGACGTTGATTCTTTCACCAATATTTTTTTATTAGTTCCAAAAGGTTTCTCCGTGGATTTTCAGGTCATTCCGAGAACTTTTATTTCTGCACAAAAATAAAACCATGGTAGTTCTGCTAAAAACAGCGTCAGCCGGGTTAGTTCTATTCAAATCATGCAAGTTATAGTCCAAAACAAGGGCAAAAGTGTTTGGAAAAGTAGATACGATGGAGACGTATCAACTCCCCCAAGCTTAAACCTTTGCTTGTCCTCAAGCAATTCAGTTGACAAACTTAAAGTGATAAAGAAATACTTTTACAAACTCTGTTTGCTCTTGTTGTTGTAAATATGTAAAGCCAGCATTCAAGTTTTCAGCAAAGATTATGAACTAACCACATTCACAATAACACTTAGGTCTCATGTTTACTCATATAAATGGCATAATCAACTAGCGAGCAATAATAATAAAACTCGGATGACAACACTTTCTCAAAACAATCATAATATGATATAACAAGACGGTATCTCGCTAGCCCTTTTTGAGACCGCAAAACATAAATGCAGAGCACCCCTGAGGATCAAGGACTGACTAAATATTGTAATTCATGGTAAAAGAGATCCATTCATATTCATTGAAATTCACTGCCCTGTTGACTTGACCGCCCCTGTGTGAAATTGTTGTTTGGTGGTGTGCCATAATTTTCCTCTGGCGGAATTGGCATGGAGCGCGTCCAAGGACGAGACATCTTTCACTCTGGGAATATATTTTGTAAAACTCGTAAGAAAAGAAAATGTGTCGCAACAGTCAATAAATTCACAAATACGGGAAATTTTAAAAGCTCCAGGATTTTTTCAAGAAAATAAACGATTGCGCACGGAGAAGGACTATTACATATCTTACACGCAAGCAGTAATTATACAATACCTCACTCAGGATATGCGTACATATTCCTGACATGTTATTTAGGCTAGTGCACTTCTCCCAGTCCCTACATGATGCGCAAACAAGCTACTTCCCACAACCTATGTACATATAAACATATCGTACAAGTCGATACATCGCATGGCAGCTAAGCGTACTTAGTCGGAGATGGTAAGGATCTCCCTTGGCCTGCCGAGGGTGAGGCGGAGTGAGGCTGGGGACTCAACCTCCTCCTCGCTAATAGGCTCCAGAGGTGAAGCGCTGCGCTGAGTTGATGAAGCGGGCGCCATAGGCAGAGTAACACGAATAGGATTGGGTGCTATAGGTGGTGCAGAACGAAGTGGAGTGGGTGCAATGACTTGGTTGAACTCCTCGGTGGTAGGCAGGCGACGAGCAGTGGCGAGAATGGTAGGTGAATGAGATGTCGAGGACGAGATGAAAGTCAGCGGTGGTGCGGTGTGCAGGAGCTCCCTCCTGTTGGCTGCACAGCCATGGACTGAGTCCATGCGGGCAGCTACAAGGTCGTCCACCAGGTTGTCGAAGGCTGCCTCCAGAGCTCGGAGGTACTCGACAAGCATCTCAATAGCCTCGTCTCTCTCTCCTCTGGGGCAAGCGAATGAGTAGTGACAGGTGTATGGCACGTGGCATGGAAGGTGGCAGTAGCGATGAGTCTTCATTGAAGGAAGAACAGCCCGGAGACGAGCTATCGCCTCATGGGCAGCCATCTGCATA
The DNA here is from genome assembly GCF_002162155.2 of Triticum dicoccoides. Taxonomy (NCBI): domain Eukaryota; kingdom Viridiplantae; phylum Streptophyta; class Magnoliopsida; order Poales; family Poaceae; genus Triticum; species Triticum dicoccoides. The sequence continues at coordinate 363,104,329 of NC_041381.1, read as the reverse complement.
GCATGCCTCTCCGTAGGCATGGCTCTCCCCAAGAACCGGAAGTGGCGTAACTCAACACGCCCTCCCTTGAATTGCATCGCGGCCTGATGCATGGTCAGACTGTCGTTGATCTTGTGCGGGTAGAGTGTGAAGACTGGGCGTACCGATGGCCCCATCGCGACCTGGATGATGAAGGAGAGGAGCTTGACGAACCCCTCAGGCACGTTGCTGAACACTGTGACTCACAGTCGTTGCCAGCCATCTACAAAAGTAGGCAAAAATTCCGAATGGTCAGATCATAAATTTATGCTGACTGTCAGAAAATGACTACATTTGCAAAAATATGACTAAACTCTATTATGCTAATAACCAATTAGTGATCGCACCTAGTGGCTTCCTACAGTCAGCATGGCTCTGGTACCAAGTTTGTCACGACCGATTTTTCAATAAAATACTTATTGAGAAATCGATCTTTTGATTCCAGTATAGGAAGAGTTATCCTTACCAGTAGACAAATAATTGATACAGAAGGCCAATAGCATTAAATATATTACAGGGTTGAGCTGAGGTTTCTCAACAATTTATTACAAACACGCCAATATTGTACATAAGGGCGGTTATGGCACAGGGTGTGGTGGCATGCTACTGACTCGAGATAACAGTGGTGGTGGAAATGTCACAGTGGAGTGGATAACATGACTCCTAAACTGGCAGCTCATCGAGCGTCGAGGTGAGGCTCGATGAATTTATTCGGGTAGCGGAAGTGGATATAATATAATGACCAAATCCAGGATCGCACAAGACTGAATGGGACTCCTCTAGGCGTCGGACTCGCTATCGAACTCTTCATCCATAAGATCGCCTTCATCAACATCTGGCCAAATCAACAAGCCAGGTGAGTACTTTGAAAGTACTCGCAAGACAATTCGGACATAAGATATAACAAGTGCATGCATGAATGCATCATGAGCAAAATAACAATGCTCATTCAAATAATAAATATTTGCACGACATGATAAGTAAAAAGGAAGTCGGGCGGTAGTCCTCCCGAAATTCCCAACAAACAACTGAAGACCGATCAGGTGTCTGGAGCAACGCCTTGAAAGGTAAACAAATAAATAATCATGCCGCAGTCAGGCGTCTAAGCGACACCACATAAAGGGATTATATTGAAAGGTAAATGACAAGTGTGCCACAGTCGGACGTCTGAGCGACATCGCAGAAAGGGCATATATCAAAAGTAAATAACAAGTGTGCCACAGTCGGACATCTGAGCGACATCGCTGAAAGGGATTATATCGAAAGTAAATAACAAGTGTGCCACATCAGACGTGTGAGCGACATCGCAGAAAGGGCTTAAATCAAAAGTAAATAACAAGTGTGCCACAGTCGGACGTCTGAGCGACATCGCAGAAAGGGGTTATATCAAAAGTAAATAAAAAGTGCGCCACAGTCGGACGTCTGAGCGACATCGCAGAAAGGGCTTATATCAAAAGTAAATAACAAGAGTGCCATAGTCGGACGTCTGAGCGACATCGCAGAAAGGGCGTATATTTCATTATTCATATATGATAAATTCACGAAGATATAATACTCATAGGAAATATTCAACACATAATAATAAACGGGTTAGTCCATCCACAGGAATAAACTTTTAACCAGACTTAACACTCATGTGGTTCACCGGAGTTTTTTCACTGAGACTGACATTTTGACAAGATAAGATGAACACAGTACTTGGACATGTACAAGATGATTCAAAGGATTTTTGACTCTGCAGAGTTTGTACTAATTGCCCATAGCCAACGGATTTCCGTAGTCACGAAGGACTAGTTCCGTTTACGGTATTTCGGTAGAAACACATCTAACGAGTACACACCCATCCCACCTCACGATGCCAGGAATCACCCTAGGCAACGTCCAAGGAAAACTTTGAGACGGGGAGGTCACAACCTCGAATAGCATGGGATCAAATTTATATATGCGCGCTCTAAGGGGTGCCCCCCTCTCGGTCCCAACCGGAAACACCCATGCCCCCTGACTGGATGACGGGCTTTAATCCAGGGCCATGGAACCCTCATCACGACCTCTCTATTTGGTGTGTACCAGGAAAGCGGTTTGCAACTTACTAAGCCATATCCCTTGTGGAAAACATGTGGTAGTACAGGAAGGGAAACGAATGGGATCGTGACTTGATTCAGGTTGACACTGGAGTCAACAGTCTGGCATAAGACTGGCATGCTACAACACTGCCATCTTACCCATTCTCATGCCATCACATAGCCATGCAACTTATATCCAACAACATATGGATTTTCGAACTCACTTGCCTCATCTTTGCATGAAATATAACATTTATCGAAATGCTCATAAACATGCCATGAAACTACTAAATGCAAACATGCAACAAACACTCATCATATCAAAAGTTCAAACATGCTTGCCTGGTTCGGAGTAGTCGGAGTCTAACTTGGCGAAGTTCGCGGTTCCGTCACCTCCTCCGGTATCTACGGTATAAAAAATACGTACTAATGTAAATACCGAGAGTGCACAAAAAGGTGTTCCAAATATTTTCAAATAAATTTGACAAAAAACTAGACAGAAAAATAAAGATGACAGAAAAAGAATCAATCAAAAATCCGTTTCTGTTAAAAAGTAATAAAGGTTTTAAATCTAGGGACTCATCTGTAATGAAACAGAAAGTTTCCAGGGGCCAACTTATAAAAACAGAAAACGGTTCGAAAAAGAGAAATCACTGACGAGGGGTCCCACCCGTCAGTTTGAAATTTCAAAGGGGGAGGAATAGAGCTCGTCGGCGACCGAGAGCTGTGGTGGTCGCCGGCGGCGATCCACGGCGAGTTGGGAGGATCGGAGAGTACCTACGTGCTTAGGGTGTCCTTCCGCGTCGGTGGGTGGTGGTGGTGGTCATCGGCGAGCACCACGTCGATGGTGGTCCTTGCTCCGGCGGACGGTGGCTCGAGTGGAGTTGGATCTCATCGGGGAGGGCTGCGGGGTCAAATTGAAGCCGAGGTTAGATCACTGGGTTCCCGAGGAGACTATTGACGAGATTAGGGCGGCGAGGATGGCCTCACCGGAGTGGATCGAGCTGGTGGCCGAGGCAGATCGGGGCGGCCGGAGTTGGGGGAGGAGACCTCCTCGAGGTCCTCCTAGTGGCTTGGCGGGGTACTGGTGGGGTGCAGTGGTGGTGCGTGCTCGAGAACGAGCTCGGGACTCCATTTTATAGGTGATCTGAGGCGGTGGCCGAGAATGGGGATCTCCGGCGATGGTTACGGCGGCGCAGTGCTTGGTCGGGGAGATTAGGAGGTTGATCATCGACGTGGAGGTCCACGGGCTCCGTTTAGCATCTAACCTTGGCTGGATTGGGCGTGCTGGGTGGTTTCGGCAGAACGGGGCGGCGCGGGCCTGGCGGCGGCAGAGGGTGCGCCCTGTGCTTGCCGGGCCACGGCGACGGTGGTGCGGTGTGTGTTGGCATGCATGAGGCCACGCGGAGGGCTAGGGAGCGTTGGGCGGCGCAGAACGTCGTAGCAAGCCGGTGCTGGCTCCGTTGGCCGCCACGGGTGGCTCTGCCACCGCAGAAGCTGCCGGCGTCGGCGATGCTCGCCGCCACCGACACCTGCGTCCGTCCAAGAGGGTGTGCGGTGCTCTGGTCAGGGAGAAGGGGCCGTGCACAACGCGCCAGAGTGCACGGGTGATTGATGACAAGTCACTGACGAAAAACGACACTAAAGATAACTCTGAAACTTCTGAATTTTACTGAAAGCATACAGGAACAGTGTCGGCCAAGTGTTTGATGAAATGATTCGAGCATGAGAAAAATTTATCTGGGGCTGATCTTTGGTGTGGTGGTCTCTCAAAGCATCTGGGGGCTGCCTGAATTTTGGTGAATTTTTGGAGAAAGAAAAATATGAATTTCACCAAAAATGATGAATCTGGTCCAAACTTGCAGAGGTTGAAACTTGAAAATTTTGAAAAGAGGAAGAGTGGATCTTGATGGGTCCAGGTTGTGGGTGCTAGGGACTATCCAGAGGAGTTGGTTTGAGATCAAAACTCAAAGTAAATCAGGCATTTCCTTTGTAAAGCATCTAGGCTTAGAATAAATGACAGAATTGTTTTGGGGAGAAAAATAAATGGATTAAAATCCAAAAATGGATTGAACTTGTTGGGACAGAATGTTTGGATTGCCCCAAAGTGGAGGGAGGGGTTTTGGGAGAATTTACCACATGAGGCATGGTAAAACCAAGGATGGTTCGAAATAAAAGAGTAGCTCCAAAACCCTTAGGGTTTCTTTTTAAAAGAAAATAAATTCCAAGAAATGTTTTTGAGAAGGGAAACTCAGAAGAAAGGTTTTTAATAACCAAATACCAGGGTTGCAAAAGATACAAAAATCAAAGTCCTTGCCAAGGGGAAAAGTTTTGAGAGAGAGAGAGAGGTTTTAGGAAGGATTTAAATGGCCTTCTTCAAATCCAACAAGGTTTTGTTGAAAATTAAATAAAAAAATTTGGAGTGTCACAATACATGTGCTATTCGAGTATACAAAACAGAATTTTATTTGAAGGTTTGGAGTTTGGCACATACAAATTTACTTGGAACGCCAGGTAGATACCACATATAAGAAGGTATAGTGGACTCATATGGCATAACTTTGGGGTTTATTGATTTTGGATGCACAAGCAGTATTCCCGCTTAGTACAGGTGAAGGCTAGAAAGAGACTGGGAAGCAACCAACTAGAGAGCGATAACAGTCATGAACATGCATTAAAATTGATAGACATTGAGTGCAAGCATGAGTAGGATATAATCCACCATGAACATAAATATCGTGGAGGCTATGTTGATTTTGTTTCAACTACATGTGTGAACATGTGCCAAGTCACATCACTCGAATCATTCAAAGGAGGATACCACCCTATCATACCACATCACAACCATTTTAATAGCATGTTGGCACGCAAGGTAAACCATTATAAACTCCTAGCTAATTAAGCATGGCATAAGCAACTATAATCTCTAATTGTCATTGCGAACATCTTTATTCATAATAGGCTGAATCAGGAACGATGAACTAATCATATTTACAAGAACAAGATAGGTCGAGTTCATACCAGCTTCTCTCATCTTAACCAGGCCATCATATATCGTCATTATTGCCTTTCACTTGCACGACTGAACGGTGTGGATAATAATAATAGTGCACATGCATTGGACTAAGCTGGAATCTGCAAGCATTTAATACAAGGGAGAAGACAAGGTAATATAGGCTCTTGGTTAATTCAATAATAATGCATATGAGAGCCACTCAACATTTTCATCATGGTCTTCTCCTCTTGATCCCCAAAGAAAAGAAAAGAAATAAAACTATTTACACGGGAAAGCTCCCAACAAGCAAGAGAAGAATGAGAAATCTTTTCGGGTTTTCTTTTAATTACTACTACTACAGGCATGGAAAGTAAACTAACTAAAAGCTACAACTAATTTTTTTGGTTTTTCTTAAGGTTATTCAAACATACAAGAAGAAAGCGAGAAAAATAAAATAAACTGGCATGGATAGTACAATGAAAAAGTATGAGCACCGACAACTATAATGAGTGTGTGAACATGAATGTAATGTCAGTGAGAAATACGTACTCCCCAACCTTAGGATTTTGGCCTAAGTTGGTTTATGCCCATGGGTCAGAGCTACTCTCTCTGGTGTACTGAGGAGTGTCATCTGAGTGCCACTGGATGGTGATCTCCTCCGGACCCCACTGATAAAAGGACTATCGATAAGGGTCAAGTGGTGGTTTCGTCTCAAACCCTGGAGTTGGTGTCTGTCTCCGGTATGCGTAAATGGCCTCCGGCAAGATGAGGTACGTGCCTGAAAGTATGTTAAACAAAGAGGGTGCAGGCAAGATAATAGTCTCACTATGAGTTTTATTAAATCTCAAATCATACTTAAGCATCATCTCATTATTTTTAACAATAAATTCATGTGCTACCATACTCTTATATCTAGAAAAATAGGGGGCAGCAACTTTTCCTGTTTCTCATAATGCCTAATAGATATCCTAAAGTGTTTAGCAAGGTGTGAAGCAAAGATGCCTCCAAAGATGGGGCCCTTTGTATGGTTCAGACTTAACCGTTTGGCAATAATAGCGCCTAAACTAAAAGTGTTATGGCGAAACAAAGCATTGCACAAAATAGCAATATCAGGGGCACTAAGGTTTCCACAGTTCCTGCGACCAATCAAGCATCTACTAGCAAATATTGCAAAGTAACGTAGAACAGGAAAGTGTATGCTAGTAATTCTTGCATCGGAAACCTTCCTCATTTCCCCTACAACGATCATATCAATAAATCCATCCACATCACTACGATGTGGTTCCTCTATGCTGCCCGCAAAGGGTATCTTGCAAACCCCACAAAAATCAAATAGTGACATCTCCCTAACCTCATCATATAAATGAAACTCCACTGAAGGTGGTGATTTCTTAGCATGAAAATAAAATTTTTGCACAAAAGTATTAGTGAGTAGGAGAGATTGATCGAGCTGGTCGTGGAGGAAGTCGGTGAGGCTTGCATTCTTAGCCAAATGATAAAAATCATCATGAATCACGGCTGCTCTCAAGAACTCATCACAAGGCCATTGACACGGCCGAACCTCCGCGGTGCGAGGGAAATTATACTTGGGCTTTTTATTCTCCTTATTTTGTTTATCCTTCGAGCTTTGGCTCGAAGAGCCCCTCAAAAATATTTTCATCATTTTCTAAAAATTTCTGAAATTTTTAGTAACTCAAAATAAAAGTGAACCGAACTCAACAAAATTGATAGCAACTACTCCCACAAGTGCCTAGAGACTATATCATGCATTAGAACTACTTGGGACTATAGAAATTTAACATGCAAGCTCAAGAACAGGGTCACCTAGGCAGCAAAAATTTGCAATGAATAAAGCACTAGAACAAAAACTAATTGGACCATTGGAGGAGTCACATACCAAAGAACAATACCCCAAAGCAATTTTGTGAGTGGATCTTTGAGCAAGGAGATCAAAAATGGCAGCAAAATGAGCCAGAGCTCGTGCTTGAGCTCGTTGGTGATTTTTTTGGGAGGAAGAAGAAGAGCATGGGTGCAGGAATAAGTGGAGGGGGGCCATGAGGGGCCCACGAGGCAGGGGGCACGCCCTACACCCTCGTGGCCAGGTGCTTGCCCCCTTAGGTGTGTTCTTAGTGCCAAATATTCTTGAATATTCTAGAAAAAATCATATTTCATTTTCGGGACATTTGGAGAACTTTTATTTTCGGGGTATTTTTTATTGCAAGGATAATTTAGAAAACTGACAGAAAAAACTATGTTTACTTTATTTAATCTAAATAACAGAAAGTAGAAGGAGGGTACGGAGGGTTGTGCTTTCTAACTTCATCCATCTCATGGTCATCAAAAGGAATCCACTAACAAGGTTGATCAAGTCCTGTTAACAAACTCATTCCGAATCACATGAAACCGGAGAATTTTCGAACAACACTAGGTTACCTCAACGGGGATATGTACATCCCCAATAATAAGAATATCATATTTCTTCTTGACAGTGGGAAGAGGAAATTCAAAACCTCCAATAGTAATAGTTGGAATTTTTTAATAGAATTGATACTGTGAACTTGAGGTTGTTTCCTCGGAAAGTGTACCGTATGCTCATTACCATTAACACGAAAAGTGACATTGCCTTTGGTGCAATCAATAACAGCCCCTGCAGTATTCAAAAAGGGTCTTCCAAGGATAATCGACATACTATAGTCCTCGGGGATATCAAGAATAACAAAGTCTATTAAGATAGTAACATTTACAACCACAATAGGCACATCCTCACAAATGCCGAGAGGTATAGTGGTTGATTTATCGGCCATTTGCAAAGATATTTTAGTAGGTATCAACTTATTCAATTCAAGTCTACGATATAAAGAGAGAGGCATAACACTAACATCGGCTCCAAGATCACATAAAGCAGTTTTAACATAGTTTCTTTTAATGGAGCATGGTATAGTTGGTACTCCTGGATCTCCAAGTTTCTTAGGTATTCCACCCTTACAAGTATAATTAGCAAGCATGGTGGAAATTTCAGCTTCCGGTATCTTACTTTTATTTGTAACAATACCTTTCATGTACTTAGTATAAGGATTCATTTTAAGCATATCAGTAAAACGCATACGCAAAAAGATAGGTCTAATCATTTCAGCAAAGCGCTCAAAATCCTCATCATCCTCTTTCTTGGATGGTTTAGGAGGAAAAGGCATGGGTTTCTGAACCCATGGTTCTCTTTATTTACTGTGCTTCCTAGCAATGAAGGCTCTCTTATCATAACATTGATTCTTTGATTGTGGGTTATCAAGATCAACAGCAGGTTCAATCTCTACATCATTATTATTGCTAGGTTGAGCATCAACATGAACATCATCATTAACATTATCACCAGGTTCATGTTCACCACCCGATTGTGTTTCAGCATCAGAAATAGAAATATCATTGGGATTCTCAGGTGTGTCTACAACAGGTACACTAGAAGCATGCAAAGTTGCTACCTCTTGAGCACTGCGTTGGATTTCCCCGAAGAGGAGAGGATGATGCAGTAAAGTAGAATAGTATTTCCCTCAATTTTTTAGAACCAAGGTATCAATCCAGTAGGAGATCACGCACGAGTCCGTCGTACCTACACAAAACGATAGCTACTCGTAACCAACGCGATTAGGGGTTGTCAATCCCTTCACGGTCACTTACGAGGGTGAGATCTGATAGAGATGATAAATAATATTTTTGGTATTTTTGATATAGAGATGTAATGTAAAAAGTAAAAGGCAAAGTAAAAACAAAGCAAGTAATAAAGTAATGGAGATTGATATGATGAGAATAGACCCGGGGGCCATAGGTTTCACTAGTGGCTTCTCTCAAGAGCATAAGTATTCTACAGTGGGTGAACACATTACTATTGAGCAATTGATAGAAAAGCGAATAATTATGAGATTATCTAGGTATGATCATGTATATAGGCATCACGTCCAAGACAAGTAGATTGAAACGATTCTGCATCTACTACTATTACTCCACTCATCGACCGCTATCCAGCATGCATCTAGAGTATTAAGTAAAACAGAGTAACGCCTTAAGCAAGATGACATGATGTAGAGGGACAAATTCATGCAATATGATAAAAACCCCATCTTGTTATCCTCGATGGCAACAATACAATACGTGCCTTGCAACCCTTTCTGTCACTGGGTAAGGACACTGCAAGATTGAACCCAAAGCTAAACACTTCTCCCATTGCAAGAACTACCAATCTAGTTAGCCAAACCAAACGGATAATTCGAAGGGACTTGCAAAGATAACTCAATCATACATAAAAGAATTCAGAGAAGAATCAAATATTGCTCATAGATAAGCTGGATCATAAACCCACAATTCATCGGTCTCAATAAACACACCACAAAAAAAGATTACATCTAATAGATCTCCACAAGAGAGTGGGAGAACATTGTATTGAGATCCAAAAAGAGAGAAGAAGCCATCTAGCTAATAACTATGGACCCGAAGGTCTGAAGTAAACTACTCACACTTCATCAGAGAGGCTATGGTGTTGATGTAGAAGCCCTCCGTGGTAGATGCCTTCTCCGGCGGAGCTCCGGAACAGGCCCCAAGATGGGATCTCACGGATACAGAAGGTTGCAGCGGTGGAATTAGATTTTTGGCTCCGTATCTGATTTGACGGGGGTACGTAGGTATATATAGGAGGAAGGAGTACGTCGGTGGAGCAACAGGGGGCCCACGAGGTAGGGGGGCGCGCACTCCACCCTCGTGACCGCCTCTGGCACTTCTTGGAGTAGGGTCCAAGTCTCCTGGATCATGTTCGGTGAGGAAATCACGTTCTCGAAGGTTTTATTCCGTTTGGAGTCCATTTGATATTCTGTTTCTTCGAAATACTGAAATAGGCAAAAAAACAGCAATTCTAGGCTGGGCCTCCAATTAATAGGCTAGTCCCAATAATAATATAAAAGTGGAAAATAAAGCCCAATATAGTCCAAAACAGTAGACAAAGTAGCATGGAGTAATCAAAAATTATAGATACGTTGGAGACGTATCAAGCATCCCCAAGCTTAATTCCTGCTCGTCCTCGAGTAGGTAAATGATAAAAAAGAATCTTTGATGCGGAGTGATACTTTGGCATAATTTCAATGTAAATCTTCTTAATTGTGACATGAATATTCAGATCCAAAAGATTCAAGACAAAAGCTCATATTATAATAAAAGTAATAATAATTCAAGCATACAAATTAAAGCAATCATGTCTTCTCAAAATAGCATTGTTAAAGAAAGTTATCCCTACAAAATCATATAGTCTGGCTATGCTCTATCTTCATCACACAAAGTATTTAATCATGCACAACCCCGATAACGAGCCAAGCAATTGTTTCATACTTTAGAAATCTCAAAAAATTTCAACTTGCACGCAATACATGAGCGTGAGCCATGGACATAGCACTATAGGTGGAATAGAATGGCGGTTGTGGAGAAGACAAAAAGGAGAAGATAGTCTCACATCAACTAGGCGTATCAACGGGCTATGGAGATGCCCATCAATAGATATCAATGTGAGTGAGTAGGGATTGCCATGCAACGGATGCACTAGAGCTATAAGTATATGAAAGCTCAACAAAAGAAACTAAGTGGGTGTGCATCCAACTGGCTTGCTCACGAAGACCTAGGGTACTTTTGAGGAAGCCCATCATTGGAATATACAAGCCAAGTTCTATAATGAAAATTTCCCACTAGTATATGAAAGTGATAACATATGAGACTCTCTATCATGAAGATCATGGGTGCTATTTTAAAGCACAAGTGTGGAAAAAGGATAGTAGCATTGTCCCTTCTCTCTCTCTCATACTTTTTTCCTTTTTTTTTATTTTGGTGGGCTTCTTTGGCCTCTTTTTTTTATTTGGGCTCCTTTGGCCTCTTTTATTTTTCATAAAGTCCGGAGTCTCATCCCGACTTATGGGGGAATCATAGTCTCCATCATCCTTTCCTCACTGGGATAATGCTCTAATAATGATGATCATCACACTTTTATTTTTCTTACAACTCAACAATTACAACTTGATACTTAGAACAAGATATGACTCTATATGAATGCCTCTGGTGGTGTACTGGGATATGCAATGAATCAAGAGCGACATGTATGAAAATTATGAAGGTGGCCTTGCCACAAATACAATGTAAACTACATGTTCATGCAAAAAGCAATATGACAAAAGTAATGTGTGTCATATGATTAGAACGGTGGAAAGTTGCATGGAAATATATCTTGGAATGGCTATGGAAATGCCATGATAGGTAGGTATGGTGGATGTTTTGAGGAAGGTATATGGTGGGTGTATGATACCGGCGAAAAGTGTGCGGTATTAGAGAGGCTAGCAATGGTGGAAGGGTGAGAGTGCGTATAATCCATGGACTCAACATTAATCAAAAGAACTCATGCACTTATTGCAAAAATTTAGAAGTCATCAAAAACCAAAGCATTAAACGCATACTCCTAGGGGGATAGATTGGTAGGAAAATACCATCGCTCGTCCCCGACTGCCACTCATAAGGAAGACAATCAATAAATAAAATTGTGCTCCGACTTCATCACAAAGTGGTTCACCATACGTGCATGCTACGGGAATCACAAACTTCAACACAAGCATTCTTTAAATTCATAATCACCCGAACTAGCATTGCTTTGATATTATCACCTCCATATCTCAAAACAATTATCAAGCATCAAACTTATCTTAGTATTCAACGCACTCAAAAGAAAGTTTCACATATCTTGAATACCAAGTATATTAACATTAAGCAAATTACAATGCTATTAACAGCTCTCGGAATAATCTAAGTGAAGCATGAGAGATCAATAGTTTCTTTAAAACAAATCCACCACCGTGCTCTTAAAAGATCTAAGTGAAGCACTAGAGCAAAATTATCATGCTCAAAGGATATAAGTGAAGCACTATGAGCAAAACTATCAAGCTCAAAAGATATAAGTGAAGCACTATGAGCAAAACTATCAAGCTCAAAAGATATAAGTGAAGCACATAGAGTATTCTAGAAAATTGCAAATCATGTATGCCTCTCTCAAAAGGTGTGTACAGCAAGGATGATTGTGGCAAACTAACAAGCAAAGACACAAATAATACAAGACGCTCCAAGAAAAACACATGACATGTAGTGAATAAAAATATAGCTCCAAGTAAATTACCGATGGAAGTAGACAAAAGAGGGGATGCCTTCCGGGGCATCCCCAAGCTTTCAGTTTTTGGTGTCCTTGGATTATCTTGGGGGTGCCATGTGCATCCCCAAGCTCAGGCTCTTGCCACTCTTTGTTCCATAATCCATCAAAAGAATTCACCCAAAACTTGAAAACTTCACAACACAAAACTCAATAGAAATCTCGTGAGCTCCGTTAGTGAAAGAAAACAAAAGATTACTTCAAGGTACTGTAATGAACTCATTATTTATTTATATTGGTGTTAAACCTACTGTATTCCAACTTCCTTATGTTTTATAAACTAACTTATTAGCCATAGATGCATTGAAATAAGCAAACAACACAAAAAAAACAGAATCTGTTAAAAACAGAACAGTCTGTAGCAATCTGTAACTAACGCAAACTTCTGGAACTCTAAAAATTCTACCAAAATAGGACGTACTGGAAACGTTGTTTATTGATCAGAATAAAAAAGAATCAATGCAAAATCACGTTCCTGTTATTTATTGAATTTTTTCTCGTGAGCGCAAAGTTTCTGTTTTTCAGCAGAATCAAATCAACTATCATCATAGCTTATCCTATAGGTTCTACTTGGCACAAACACTAATTAAAACATAAAACCACATCTAAACAGAAAGTAGAAAAAAAATTTAACACTAAACAGGAACAAAAACAAAGAACAAAAAATAAAATTGGGTTGCCTCCCAACAAGCGCTATCGTTTAACGCCCCTAACTAGGCATAAAAGCGAAGATAGATCTAAGTTTTGCCATCTTTGGCACCGGATGTGTAAGTAGAAGGAGAAAATCTCCTTTCTAAGTCATTCATCCTTCTATTCAGATTAAGAACATTGCCATTAATGGATGAGGTGAGATTAAGCACGTTACAGAAATTTGCATCCAAGCTAGACTTCATGTCTTTAATAATTTCATTTTGATAAGAGCACAAGAGAGTAGTTGATTCAACTTTATCATTTAAAGGGTGCCCAAATATGGTTTTCATTTTTTCATAGGTATCTATAGCATCCCCTTTAAGAAAACCTTCTTCAAAAATAGAATCTAGAACTTTTTTGAAAGAGGCGGGCAAGCCAACATAGAAACTTTTTAAGTAAACATCGATTTGATATTGTGGCACATAACTAGCCCGAATCCTTAATAACCTATCCCAAGCATCTTTTAAAGATTCATCAAGTAAATAGCGAAAGATTCCGGAGTCATCATCATCAAAATCATCTAAATTCTCATTAGTGATCCCGGTGGGTCTTGCTATAGCATCATTGTTTATGAGCTTAGAAAGGATAGATAGGTTATCCAAGGCACTAGAACTCGGGAGAAATCCCTTAGTTATTTTTGATTCGGCCATGGTAATAAGTAATCCAACACGCAAGCAAGGGCAAGCGAGAAAAAGGCAAAAGAGAAAGAGAGGAGATTGGGAAAGAGAGGGCGAATAAACGGCAAGGGTGAAGTGGGGGAGAGGAAAACAAGAGGCAAATAATGTAATGCGAGAGATAGGGATTGTGATGGGTACTTGGTATGGTTGACTTTTGCGCAAACTCCCCGACAACGGCGCCAGAAATTCTTCTTGCTACCTCTTGAGCACTGCGTTGGATTTCCCCGAAGAGGAGAGGATGATGCAGTAAAGTAGCGTAAGTATTTCCCTCAATTTTTGAGAACCAAGGTATCAATCCAGTAGGAGATCACGCACGAGTCCCTCGTACCTACACAAAACGATAGCTACTCGCAACCAACGCGATTAGGGGTTGTCAATCCCTTCACGGTCACTTACGAGGGTGAGATCTGATAGAGATGACAAATAATATTTTTGGTATTTTTGAGATAGAGATGCAAAGTAGAAAGAAAAGGCAAAGTAAAAACAAAGCAAGTAATAAAGTAATGGAGATTGATATGATGAGAATAGACCCGGGGGCCATAGGTTTCACTAGTGGCTTCTCTCAAGAGCATAAGTATTCTACGGTGGGTGAAAAAATTACTGTTGAGCAATTGATAGAAAAGCGAATAATTATGAGATTATCTAGGTATGATCATGTATATAGGCATCATGTCCAGGACAAGTATATCAAAACGATTCTGCATCTACTACTATTACTCCACTCATCGACCGCTATCCAGCATGCATCTAGAGTATTAAGTAAAACAGAGTAACGCCTTAAGCAAGATGACATGATGTAGAGGGAAAAATTCATGCAATATGACAAAAACCCCATCTTGTTATCCTTGATGGCAACAATACAATACGTGCCTTGCAACCCTTTCTGTCACTGGGTAAGGACTCCGCAAGATTGAACCCAAAGCTAAACACTTCTCCCATTGCAAGAACTACCAATCTAGTTGGCCAAACCAAACGGATAATTCGAAGAGACTTCCAATGATAACTCAATCATACATAAAAGAATTCAGAGAAGAATCAAATATTGTTCATAGATAAGCTGGATCATAAACCCACAATTCATCGGTCGCAACAAACACACCACAAAAAGAAGATTACATTGAATAGATCTCCACAAGAGAGGGGGAGAACATTGTATTGAGATCCAAAAAGAGAGAAGAAGCCATCTAGCTAATAACTATGGACCCGAAGGTCTGAAGTAAACTACTCACACTTCATCGAAGAAGCTATGGTGTTGATGTAGAAGCCCTCCGTGGTAAATGCCCTCTCCGGCGGAGCTCCGGAACAGGCCCGAAGATGGGATCTAGCGGATACAGAAGGTTGCGGCAGTGGAATTAGGTTTTTGGCTCCGTATCTGATCTGACGGCGTATGTAGGTATATATAGGAGGAAGGAGTACGTCGGTGGAGCAACAGGGGGCGCGCCCTACACCCTCGTGACCGCCTCTGGCACTTCTTGGAGTAGGGTCCAAGTCTCCTGGATCACGTTCGGTGAGGAAATCACGTTCCCGAAGGTTTTATTCCGTTTGGACTCCGTTTGATATTTTGTTTCTTCGAAATACTGAAATAGGCAAAAAACAACAATTCTGGGCTGGGCCTCCGGTTAATAGGTTAGTCCCAATAATAATATAAAAGTGGAAAATAAAACCCAATATAGTCCAAAACAGTATACAAAGTAGCATGGAGTAATAAAAAATTATAGATACGTTGGAGACGTATCAAAAGTCCTATCATTTTTCTTTTTCTTCTTAGAAGGACTAGGTACATCAACATTATTTCTTTGAGAATCTTGCTCAATCCTCTTAGGGTGGCCTTCAGGATAGAAAGGTTCCTGATTCATTTTACCCCCTCTAGTCATAACTCTAACATCATTATCATTTTTCTTATCATTTAATTCATTGAGCAAATCATTTTGAGCCTTAAGCACTTGTTCTACTTGAATGGTAACCATAGAAGCATGTTTACTAATAAGTTTAAGTTCATTCTTAGCTCTAGACATATAATCACTCAAGTGTCCAATCATATAAGCATTACTTTTCAATTGTCTACCAACATAAGCATTGAAGTTTTCTTGTTTACCCATAAAGTCATCAAACTCACCCAAGCATTGGCTAGCAAACTTAGTAGACGGGATTTCAACTTTATCATATCTATAGAGAGAATTTACCTTTACTACCTGTGTCGGGTTATCAAGACCATGTATTTCTTCAATAGGCGGTAAATTCTTAACATCTTCAACTTTAATACCCTTTTCTTTCATAGATTTCTTTGCCTCTTGGATATCTTTAGGACTGAGAAATAGAATACCCCTTTTCTTCGGAGTTGGCTTAGGAGTTGGTTCAGGAAGTGTCCAATTGTTTTCATTAGTCAACATATTATTCAATAACAATTCAGCTTTATCAACAGTTCTTTCCGTGAAAACACAACCAGCACAACTATCCTGGTGGTCTCTGGAAGCATCGGTTACTCCATTATAAAAGATATCAAGTATTTTATTTTTCTGGAGAGGATGAGGAGGCAAAGCATTAAGTAATTGGAGAAGCCTCCCCCAAGCTTGTGGGAGACTATCTTCTTCAATTTGCATAGAATTATATATTTCCCTTAAAGCAGCTTGTTTTTTATGAGCGGGGAAATATTTAGCAGAGAAGTAATAAATCATATCCTAGGGACTACGCACACAACCAGGATCAAGAGAATTAAACCATACTTTAGCATCACCATTTAATGAGAACGGAAATAACTTAAGGATATAATAGTAGCGAGTTTTCTCATCATTAGTGAATAGGGTGGCTATATCATTTAACTTAGTAAGATGTGCCACAACAGTTTCAGATTCATAGCCATAAAAAGGATCAGATTCAATCAAAGTAATTATCTCAAGATCGATAGAGAAATCATAATCCTTATCAGTAACATAGATCGGTGAAGTAGCAAAAGCAGGGTCATAATTCATTCTAGCATTCAGAGACTTTTCTTTCAGCTTAGCTAATAATTTCTTAAGATCAGATCTATCATTGCAAGCAAGAAAATCTCTAGCAGTTTCTTCATCCATAACATAACCCTCAGGAATAACAGGCAATTCATATTTAGGGGGAGAATCTTCATCATCACTTTCATCAGTATTATCAGTTTCACTAATTTCATTCTCCCTAGCCCTAGCAAGTTGTTCATCAAGAAATTCACCTAATGGCACAATATTATCAAGCATAGAAGTAGTTTCATCATAAGTATCATGCGTAGCAGAAGTGTCATCATCAAGCATGCGACATATCAGAATTAATATTAGAAGCAGGTTTGGGTGTCGCAAGCTTACTCAAAACAGAAGGTGAATCAAGTGCAGAGCTAGATGGTAGTTCCTTACCTCCTCTCGTAGTTGAGGGAAAAATCTTAGTTCTTTCGTCTTTCAAGTTCCTCATAGTGATCAGCAGATATAAATCACAAGTGACTCAAAGAATAGAGCTATGCTCCCCGGCAACGGCGCCAGAATATAGTCTTAATAACCCACAAGTATAGGGGATCGCAACAGTTTTCGAGGGTAGAGTATTCAACCCAAATTTATTGATTCGACACAAGGGGGGGCAAAGAATATTCTCAAGTATTAGCAATTGTGTTGTCAATTCAACCACACCTGGATAACTTAATATCTGCAGCAAAGTATTTAGTAGCAAAGTAGCATGGAAGTAACGGTAACAGTAGCAAAAGTAATAGTAGCAGTTTTGTAGTAATTGTAACAGTGGCAACGGTAAAATAACTAAGCAAAGATCAATATGTGAAAAGCTCATAGGCATTGGATAAGTGATGGATAATTATGTCGGATGCGATTCCTCATGCAATAGTTATAACATAGGGTGACACAGAACTAGCTCCAGTTCATCAATGTAATGTAGGCATGTATTCCAAATATAGTCATACATGCTTATGGAAAAGAACTTGCATGACATTTTTTGTCCTACCCTCCCGTGGCAGCGGGGTCCTATTGGAAACTAAGGGATATTAAGGCCTTTTTTTAATAGAGTACCAGACCAAAGCATTAACACTTAGTGAATACATGAACTCTTCAAACTACGGTCATCATCGAGAGTGGTCCCGATTGTTGTCACTTCGGGGTTGTCGGATCATAACACATAATAGGTGACTATAGACTTGCAAGATAGGATCAAGAACTCACATATATTCATGAAAACATAATAGGTTCAGATCTGAAATCATGGCACTCGGGCCCTAGTGACAAGCATTAAGCATAGCAAAGTCATAGCAACATCAATCTCAGAACATAATGGATACTAGGGATCAAACCCTAACAAAACTAACTCGATTACATGGTAAATCTCATCCAAGCCATCACCGTCCAGCAAGTCTATGATGGAATTACTCACGCACGATGGTGAGCATCATGAAATTGGTGATGGAGGATGGTTGATGATGACGACTACGACAGATTCCCCTCTCCGGAGCCCCGAACTGACTCCAGATCAGCCCTCCCGAGAGAGTTTAGGGCTAGGCGGCGGCTCTGTATCGTAAAACGCGATGAATCCTTCTCTTTGATATTTTCCTCCCCGAACATGAATATATGGAGTTGGAGTTGAGGTCAGTGGAGCACCAAGGGGCCCACAAGGCAGGGGGCGCACACCCACCCTCGTGGATAGGGTGTGGGCCCCCTGACGTTGATTCTTTCGCCAATATTTTTTATTAATTCCAAAAAGTTGCTCCGTGGATTTTCTGTTCATTCCGAGAACTTTTATTTTTGCACAAAAATAACACCATGGCACTTCTGCTAAAAACAGCGTCAGTCCGGGTTAGTTCTATTCAAATCATGCAAGTTAGAGTCCAAAAAAGGGCAAAAGTGTTTGGAAAAGTAGATACGATGGAGACGTATCAGGATTCAAAACTCGCAATATCTTAGATAAATGGAGACTTTGACGCAAAAGATTCAAAGATGGCGGCTTATCGTAATGCCATACTCAAAATTTTAGCTCGGTTTGAGGGGCTCGAGTTTCGTCATGTGGCTCGAGAGAGTAATCAAGCGACGGACATACTTGCCCGTATGGGAGCTAAACGCGACCCTGTCCCACCTAACACCTTCGTAGAGAGGCTCTTCAAGCCATCCGTAGTGTGGCAGGACGGTAGCGGCAACATTATTCCAGAGCCGGCCATACCGGTGGATTCCGAACATAGCTCTGATATCGTTGGTGCTTTGGGCACCGAGATAACCCCATCGTCCCACGAAATCATTGCGGTAATCGCCCCATGGACAGAACCTTTCCTTGCCTACCTTACTAGGAAAGAGCTCCCTGATGATCATACGAAGGCCCGTCGCATAGTTCGACGGTCGAAGGCTTACAAAGTCCATGAGGGGGAACTGTACAAGAAAAGTACAACCAGAGTCTTACAAGGGTGTATCTCCGAAGAAGAAGGACATCAGCTTCTGGCCGAAGTACACGCCGGTCTTGGTGGCCATCACGTTGCCACTCGGGCCCTTGTAAGTAAGGCCTACCGTATGGGTTTCTTTTGGCCCACGGCCCGAGCAGACACATAGGACCTCATACAACACTGTGTTGGATGTCAGCTTTTTGCCAATCAAAGCCATATGCCGCCCACAGCCTTACGAACAATCCCCATTACTTGTCCTTTTGTGGTCTGGGGGCTAGACATGGTCGGACCCCTTAAAGGGGGAAGCCATAAGAAGAAATACTTATTGGTCATGGTTGACAAGTCCACTAAATGGATAGAAGCCAAACTAGTCAAAACTGCTGAAGCCAGACCAGTTATAGACTTCATATCCTATGTGCTACACCGTTATGATGTCCCACATAGTATTATTACTGACAATGGCTCTAACTTTACGGTCGATGAGGTGAAAACCAGGTGCGCTAATTTGGGCATCAAGCTTGATAATGAGCGGCATCAAACCCAGGCTAGTGCGATCTCTGCGAGAATCAGACAAGCACTGGGTTGAAGAACTCGATTCTATATTCTAGGTCTGCGTACCACGCCCAATCGCACGGCCGGATACACACCTTTTTTCATGGTGTACGGCGCTGAGGCGGTATTGTCTGGCGATATTATACATGACTCACCTCGAGTGTGCATGTATGAAGAGAGAGAGGCCGAGCTCGATCGGCAGGGCGATCTGGATGCCTTGGAGGAGGAGCGCAACGTCGCGAAGGCCCGTTCGGCATTTTACCAATAGCAAGCCCGGCGATATCAAAGCAGGGAAGTACAGGCAAAGACTTATAATGTCGGTGAACTCGTCTTGGGCCTATCAGAGAAGAAAAAGGACAAGCTCAAGCCCAAATGGGAGGGTCCCTTCATCATAGAGAGAAAGGTAAAACATTTGAGAGGCATAAAAACAATTATTTCTAAAAAAGGTAAAACATTTGAGAGGAAGTAGATAGAGAGAAAGTGAGAAAAATTGTAACCTTATAGCCATCCTTATAGTCAACACTATAGTAGTATTACATGAGGAAGAAGGGAGTGGTGCACATGCCAAGTTCACTGGGATGCCGTGTTTCACACTCCTCGTAAAAATGGGGACAATAGCTTTCATCAAAATAAACAATGAATACTCGTTGCTCGTCTTCTATATCGGAAAGAATACTTCCATTCGCTGACATGTGGGACGTCGACCATCCTGGTCCACCTGCCATGCACAAAATTATCCTGGTCCACCCCGATCGTAGCATAGGCCCAACCTTTCCTACTGTAAGTTGGTCGGACGAAGGAACCATCATGACTTCGTTGAATTCCTCTTCTTCAAGAAAACTTATTGTACCCGCAATACTGCTACCACACGCGAAGACTGGACGGCACTGTACCACCTTCATATCACTGAAACCCACTAGGCCAAACTAGCCCGCCTAGGTCATCTATTTTGGAACGGAGGGAGTACGTCTCTGTACTGCTATGATTTTATGTTGTACGTCTCTGGACTTTTGCTATGATTATCCTACCCTATGAACCAAATGAGGCCTGGATGTATCCGTGTCGACTATTGTCTGATCGATCGCTAAGCCTACAATTTTAGGAGCTTGGGCTATTAGCCAATCAAAGACGGATAAGTATAAGCATACCACGAGCTTATCAGCCCCAGCGTTTCTCTTCGCTGAGTGTTTTGCAAGTACTATAGCTCGCACAGTAGCTAGCCTACTAACACAAAGAATCATCAAACAAGCCCTGTTGATGTGATAAACAGTTCAAACTTACGTCTAAGCATGTTGTCGGGGGTTGGGTGCGACATATGCCAATGGATGGCTTATCATGGTGGGAGCGAGTAGAATGTCGCCGGTGCCTGGAAGCGGGATGAGGTGTAGACACGTACGCTGGTGAACTTTACCTAGGTTGGGGGCTCTCCGTGGAGATAATACCCCTACTCCTGCTCTACGGGGTCTCCGCATGATCACTAAGGCACTAGTGATACAAGGTGCTCCTTGAGCTGTGTCTAGAGGTAGGAGAAGGCAAGGCTAGCTCTCTCCTCCTGTAAGGAAGTAGCTAGTTCTATTAGAGTGGGAACCCTTTGCATGGGTGCCCTGGGGGTTTATAGAGGCCTACCCCCCAGGGGTACAATGGTAATCTGGCTGGGTGCTAGGCCCGGCTGTCAGTGTCTCCGGCCTCCGGCTTCTCCGCCGACTACTCAGGCCCGCCGCCTGGTGGGTCCCGCCGACTGGTTGGTGGCTGCTCACTGTAGCCGTGCCGCTAATGACGAGGGCTTGGTCATCTCATCGTGGCTACAGTCCCGCCGCCTGGCGGGGGATCACTGTAGCCACACCTGGTCTCATCAGGTTAATGGCATGCTTGCCTCAGGGCAAGGGACAGCCGCCTGCTGGAGGCCGGCCCTCCCCGAGTCCAATTGGTTGGGCTTCCGCTATCTTCTGCGGCATCACTGCCTGATAGGGCCCGCCACCGGCAGGCCGTACCGACAGGCCGTCATGGGGAACAGGGCTCCTCCTGCTTGGAGTGACGTTAGGGCGGAGGTGGTACAGTGCCACGCCGTGCGGAGATCTCCGCTTGTATGGGGCACTGTAGCCATGCCCCTCCCGGGATTCAGGGGCGAGGGGCTTCACTGTTGCCATACTCTACCTTGTACTCTTGATGGGGGCCCAGGCTTTGAGGGTGCGGGGTTGCCGCCCTCTCTGGGAGTTGGTCTCGTGGAGCCGGCCGCTCCCAGTGTCATCTTCTGGTATTTGGCCGTCCTCTGGTGGCCGGCCTCTGAGCTATCCGGCACCCGGAGGGTGGAGCTTCTAGCTGGGTCTTTGTGGGACGAAGCCGGCCCAAAGTTTTGTTGTGTCGAGGGACTCGGGTGAGGCTACCCGTGGCCCATTACTCCGATAGTAGTCCCCGAAGTCGGTGAGGCATTGTGGTCGTGGGGCCGCGAAGTCTCAGCGGCTCCCCCCCC